>NC_133125.1:41261818-41567443 GCF_048418815.1 Hemitrygon akajei
TTTTTCCTTATTATTTTAAAAATAGATTTTATTCCTAAAAATATATATATATATACAAGAATTACCAAACAGTAAAAGGCTTTTGTTTTGCTCATAGAATTGATAGGTCAATACGGTACACGAGTGGCGTCATTGAGATATTGCATTCTGTGCACTAATGATCAATGGTCTCATTTGTTCTTCTTGAATCATAGTCTTTAAAAGTTTGAGGGACTGCACAGACCTGAGCCACTTAGCACCCAGAAGTGACAGGACCTTAGATTCAGTCCTTTCCCACAGAACTTTTGCATTGGCTGCAACAAGCCACCCAGCCTCCTCTCTATGGAATGTCCATATTTATCACTGCCTCAGTGAAGCAGCCAGCATAATCAAAGACCCCACCCATTCCAGACATCCTCTCTTCTCCTTTCTTCCATCAGACAGAGGACAGCAAAGCCTGAAGACACGTACCATCAGGCTCAAGGACAGTGTCCATCACACAATTTTAACTCTATTAAATATTTCCCTAGTGTAACAAGTTGGACTCTTGATCTCACAAACTATCTCATTAAGATTTTGCAATGCATTTCACTGTAGATGTTACACTTTATTCTGCATTGCTATTGTTTTATATTGCTCTACCTCAATGCACTGTGCAATCATCTGATCTGTATGAACCATATGTAAGACAAATTTTTCCACTGTATCTCGGTACTTGCAACAATAATAAATCATCTCTAATTCCAATACAAGCTCCAGTGTATTCCTTAACATCTCTTATTACTGCAGCCTGGGATGTTCCAGATGGCAGCATTCCTTTATGGACTTATTTTCTGATTCATGGACAAAATCAGCTTAAGGGCGATTGTTAAAATGGAAGCTGTTGACATCATGGGGTCAACCTGGCTATTTCTTAAATGTCTCCTGCTGAGAACTGATTTTCTGCAGTCTTTGCAGATAGCAGTGTCTCTTTGATAACTGCTTGTAAGTTGCATGTGAACAGGTTTTCTTTGAAGACTGATCCTAATTTGTATTAATGATTGTTACCCACATGGTAGAATACTTGATCAGAATTGACGTTATATCCCTAACAGGGTATGGTAAGCAAGAGCTGATGGATTGGTGGGTGGATAATTTGTGACCTTATCCATTATTTCTGCTTTTTAACTAGGGCCTCGGGATTTTCATACCATCCTGAATATTTCTTCTCCATTTCAAGTGGTCATGGGCTAAAGATTCACAGAGAATAGTAGAGTTCTTCAAGAAGGATTTGAGCACATTCTTGTATCTTTTACTTTGTCCATCTGCTCCTCCTTCGAGAGCTTGGAAATGCCTGTCTCGGAAAAACAGGAATTTCAGGCAAAGCAATGATCCACTTGCGCTTCCTTCAATCCAGAGCACTGCATTCCGTGTTCACAATGTAGCCTCCACTGCACTGGAGAATCCAAACACAGATTAGGTACCAGCCGGGACAAGCCTGAGCACCCTGTTGTCTGTCACTGTAACTCACCAACCCGCTCCTACTCTGAGAAGCAGAATCCGGTTTGTCACCACAGTCTATTGATGTGACATTTGTTACTTTTTGGCAGCAATACAGTGTGAAGACATAAAATTACGATAAATTACAACATAAGTAAATAATGTGAGAAAAGAATAATGAGGTAGTGTTCATGGATTCATAGACCATTCGGAAATCTAGTCACAGAGGGGAAAACCTTTCTGAGTCATTGAGTGTGGGTCTTCAGGTTCCCGCACCTCTTCCCTCATTATAGTAGTAAGAGGGCATGTTCCAGATGCCGAAGATCTTTAATGATGGTCGCTGCCTTCTCGAGGCAAGGCCTCTTGAAGATATCGTTAATGGTGGAGAGGGTTATGACTTTGATACTGATGGCCAGTCTACAACCCTCTGCAGTTACTTGTGATCCTGTACATTGGAGTGCCTATACCAGTCTGTGATGCCATCAGAGTGCTCTAACAATTTGCACAAGTCTTTGGTGGAATACCAAATCTTCTCAAGCTACTAACCAAGTAGAGCTGTTGGCATACCTTCATCGTGATAGCATCAACCTGTTGAGCACAGAATAGATCCACCAATATGTTGATACCTAGGAATTTAAATTCCTGGGAGGGATTCAAATTTCTGGGGCATTGGAACCAGTTCTGGGGGAGATGGGACCGGTATAAACAGGACAGTCTGCACCTGGGCTGGACTGGAACCAATGTCCTAGGGGGAGCATTTGCTACTGCTGTTCAGGAGGCTTTAAACTAATGTGGCAGGGGGATGGGAGCAAGTGCAGAGAGACAGAGGGGTGTAAAATGAGGGTAGAAGCAAAAAGTAGTAAGTTGAAAAGTAAAAGTGACAGACAGGCAAATCCAGGGCAAAAAGCAAAAAGAGCCACTTTTCAACATAATTGTATAAGGGCTAAGAATGTTGTAAAAACAAGCCTGAAGGCTTTGTGTGTCAATGCAAGGAGCATTCATAACAAGGCGGATGAATTGAATGTGCAGATAGTTATTAATGAATATGATATAGTTGGGATCACAGAGACATGGCTCCAGGGTGACCAAGGATGGGAGCACCACATCCAGGGATATTCAATATTCAGGAGGGATAGACAGGAAAGAAAAGGAGGTGGGGTCGCATTGCTGGTTAGAGAGGAGATTAACGCAATAGAAAGGAAGGACATTAGCCTGGAGGATGTGGAATCGATATGGGTAGAGCTGCATAACACTAAGGAGCAGAAAACGCTGGTGGGAGTTGTGTACAGGCCACCTAACAGTAGTAGTGAGGTTGGGGATGGCGTTAAACAGGAAATTAGAAATGCGTGCAATAAAGGAACAGTAGTTATAATGGGTGACTTCAATCTACATATAGATTGGGTGAACCAAATTAGTAAGAGTGCTGAGGAAGAGGATTTCTTGGAATGTATGCGGGATGGTTTTCTGAATCAACATGTCGAGGAACCAACTAGAGAGCAGGCCATTCTAGATTGGGTATTGAGCAATGAGGAAGGGTTAGTTAGCAATCTTGTCGTTCGAGGCTCCTTGGGTAAGAGTGACCATAATATGGTGGAATTCTTCATTAAGATGTAGAGTGACATAGTTAATTCAGAAACAAAGGTTCTGAACTTAAAGAAGGGTAACTTTGAAGGTATGAGACGTGAATTAGCTAAGATAGACTGGCAAACGATACTTATAGGGTTGACAGTGGATACGCAATGGCAAGCATTTAAAGATCGCATGGATGAACTACAACAATTGTTCATCCCAGTTTGGCAAAAGAATAAACCAGGGAAGGTAGTGCACCCGTGGCTGACAAGGGAAATTAGGGATAGTATCAAGTCCAAAGAAGAAACATATAAATTAGCAAAAAAAAGCGGCACACCTGAGGACTGGGAGAAATTCAGAGACCAGCAGAGGAGGACAAAGGGCTTAATTAGGAAAGGGAAAAAAGATTATGAGAGAAAGCTGGCAGGGAACATAAAAACTGACTGTAAAAGCTTTTATAGATACGTGAAAAGAAAAAGATTGGTCAAGACAAATGTAGGTCCTTTACAGTCAGAAACAGGTGAATTGATCACAGGGAACAAAGACATGGCAGACCAATTGAATAACTACTTTGGTTCTGTCTTCACTAAGGAGGACATAAATAATCTTCCGGAAATGGTAAGGGACCGGGGGTCTAGTACATATATGTCAAACTCAAGGCCCACGAGATAATATCTAATTACTATTAAAGCTGGCCCCAGTAATCGAAGCGCCTATGGCGTATGATATGGCTAATGCTGAGTTTATTCAGGTACCAGGTTTTCAGGGTTTTTAGTGTTTATTCGGCAGTCTTGCTCGGCAGTCTTCTTCATAAGAAACGGAATTTGTAAAGTGAAACACCTTGTATTTATAGCAGAGACTGAGACACATGAGAGCAGGCTGAAAAAACGGAGGCAACGAAAGCTGCGTTCGCACGCGTCTGACTGATCCGGCCCGCATGAAGCTGTATTTTGCTCAATCCAGCCCGTGACCTAAAATGAGTTTGACACCCCTGGTCTAGTGAGATGGAGGAACTGAGGAAAATACATGTTAGTAGGGAAGTGGTGTTAGGTAAATTGAAGGGATTAAAGGCAGATAAATCCCCAGGGCCAGATGGTCTGCATCCCAGAGTGCTTAAGGAAGTAGCCCAAAAAATAGTGGATGCATTAGTGATAATTTTTCAAAACTCCTTAGATTCTGGATTAGTTCCTGAGGATTGGAGGGTGGTTAATGTAACCCCACTTTTTAAAAAAGGAGGGAGAGAGAAACCGGAGAATTATAGAGCGGTTAGTCTGACATCGGTGGTGGGGAAAATGCTAGAGTCGGTTATCAAAGATGTGATAACAGCACATTTGGAAAGAGGGGAAATCATCGGACAAAGTCAGCATGGATTTGTGAAAGGAAAATCATGTCTGACGAATCTTATAGAATTTTTTGAAGATGTAACTAGTAGAGTGGATAGGGGAGAGCCAGTAGATGTGGTATATTTAGATTTTTAAAAGGCTTTTGACAAGGTCCCACGCAGGAGATTAGTGTGCAAACTTAAAGCACATGGTATTGGGGGTATGGTATTGATGTGGATAGAGAATTGATTGGCAGACAGGAAGCAAAGAGTGGGAGTAAACAGGACCTTTTCAGAATGGCAGGCAGTGACTAGTGGGGTACCACAAGGCTAAGTGCTGGGACCCCAGTTGTTTACAATATATATTAATGATTTAGACGAGGGAATTAAATGCAGCATCTCCAAGTTTGTGGATGACACGAAGCTGGGCGGCGGTGTTAGCTGTGAGGAGGATGCTAAGAGGATGCAGGGTGACTTGGATAGGTTAGGTGAGTGGGCAAATTCATGGCAGATGCAATTTAATGTGGATAAATGTGAGGTTATCCACTTTGGTTGCAAGAACAGGAAAACAGATTATTATCTGAATGGTGACCGATTAGGAAAAGGGGAGATGCAACGAGACCTGGGTGTTATTGTACACCAGTCATTGAAGGTGGGCATGCAGGTACAGCAGGCGGTGAAAAAGGCAAATGGTATGTTGGTATTCATAGCAAAAGGATTTGAGTACAGGAGCAGGGAGGTTCTACTGCAGTTGTACAAGGCCTTGGTGAGACCACACCTAGAATATTGTATGCAGTTTTGGTCCCCTAATCTGAGGAAAGACATTCTTGCCATAGAGGGAGTACAAAGAAGGTTCACCAGATTGATTCCTGGGATGGCAGGACTTTCATATGAAGAAAGACTGGATCGACTAGGCTTATACTCACTGGAATTTAGAAGATTGAGGGGGGATCTTATTGAAACGTATAAAATTCTAAAGGGATTGGACAGGCTAGATGCAGGAAGATTGTTTCCGATGTTGGGGAAGTCCAGAATGAGGGGTCACAGTTTAAGGATAAAGGGCAAGCCTTTTAGGACCGAGATGAGGAAAAACTTCTTCACACAGAGAGGGGTGAATCTATGGAATTCTCTGCCACAGGAAACAGTTGAAGCCGGTTCATTGGCTATATTTAAGAGGAAGTTAGATATGGCCCCTGTGGCTAAAGGGATTAGGGGGTATGGAGAGAAAGCAGGTACAGGGTTCTGAGTTGGATGATCAGCCATGATCATACTGAATGGTGGCGCAGGCTCGAAGGGCCGAATGGCCTACTCCTGCACCTATTTTCTATGTTTCTATGTTTCTAAAGCTCTTCACCACTGACCCCCTCAATGAGGACAGGTGTGTGTTCTTCCAATTTCCCCTTCCTGAAGTCCATAATCCTACCTCATTCCTGTCTGCCTCCTCATCACTACCTGTGATTCTGCCGAAAACAGTAGTGTCATCTGCGGATTTATAGAGGGCTTTTGACCTGTTCTTAGCCCCATAGTTATGAATATAGAGAGAGTAGAGCAGTGGGCTAATCACTATCTTTGAGGTGAATTTGTATTGATTTGTCAGCGATGATGAGATGTTGCCACCAATCTGTACTGACTGTGGTCTTCCAATGAGAAGTCAAGAATTCAGTTGCAAGAGGGAGGTACGGACATGACCTAGTTTCTGCTGCAGAGATCAGAGAGGCAAACATAAGTCAGAGGAACAGCACCTCACCTATTTTCTACATAATGCAGCCTTCCATACTTAATTCTATCACTTAAAATAACCAATTTCTCCGTATCAATCACCTATTTGTGATTTTAGCTCAGACTGCTTTCTGTATTCTCCTTTTTTTCTTTATTTCGCTGAGAGTGGAGGATATAAGACCATAAGACATATGAGCAGAATTATGCCACTCGGCCCATCAAGTCTGCTTCACTATTCTATCATTGCTAACTTATTACTCCTTTCAACCCCATTCTCCTGCCTTCTCCCCATAACCTTTGAAGCCCTAACTAGCCAGAAACCTGTCAACCTCCACTTTAAATATGCGCATTGGTCTCCACAGCCATCCAAGGGAATGAATTCCACAGAGACTCCACCCTCTGGATAAAATCCTCCTCATTTCTGTTCTAAATAGACTTCCTTCTATACTGAGGCTGTGTCCTCCAGTCCTAGACTAATTCAATATAGGAAACTTCCTCTTCTCATCCACTCTGTCTAGGCCTTTCAATATTTGATAGGTTACAAAGAGATCCCCCCACTATTCTTGTAAACCCCAGTGAGTAGAGGCCCGGAGCCATCAAGCACTCCTTAAACGTTAATCCTTTCATTCTGAGAATCATTCTCACGAACCTCCTCTGGACTCTGTCCAATGCCAGCACAGCTAAGAGGCCCCAAACTGCTCACAATTCGCCAAGTGCAGTCTGGCCAATCCCTTAAAAGCCTCAGCATCACATCCTTGCTGTTTTAGTCTAGTCCTCTTGAAATGAATGCTAACATTGCATTTGCCTTTCTTACCACTGACTCAACCTGCAAGTTAACCTTTAGGGAATTCTGCACAAGGACTTCCAAGTCCCTTTGCATCTCTGATTTTTTAAAATTTTCTCCCACTTTAGAAAACAGTTCATGTCTTTATTCCTTCTACCAAAGTGCATGAGCATACACTTCCCTACACTAAATTCCCTTTGCCACTTCGTTGCCCATTCTCCTAATTTGTCCAATACCTTCTGCAGACTTTTTGCTACCTCAATACAATCTGCTCCTCCACCAATCTTTGTATCATCTGTAAACATGGTCTCAAAGCCATCAATTTCATCATCCAAATCATAGCCTTACAAGGTGAAAAGAAGCAGTCCCAAAACCAACCCCTGTGGCGCACTACTAGTCATCGGCAACCAACACTTCCACTCTCACAGCCACAGTCCAGGGACTTACAACAGACAGTCAGCTGTCAGCCATTACAGTGCTTTCAAACACAATTCAGCAGCCTTTAGCCATGTCAGTCACACTTCCAGTATCTCGCAGATCCGCCATTTCTGCCGCCCCAACAACTTCGGCCACTTCCTGTGTCCGGACCAGAATCAACCCATAGCAGACCCAAGTATTCCTCCACAGGGCAGGTATTCTTATGATTCTGATGACAGCAGGAATTTCATTACCCAGTTTGAGCTGCCTTTCCAACCACAGCCTGCTCAGTTTGGTGTTGATGTGTGTAATCTGACATACATGGTAAATCTCCTGATTGGACCTCCACTCAGCTTGTTCAATGCTCTACAGGAACAAGATTTCCCCGCAGTCCATTCATTCTGACATTTTATTCCCAAATTCGGGAGAGTTTGTGACCTTCCATTACAAGGTTAGGAGGCTGCCCACCGACTCCTGAACCCGTACCAAGGATGAAGGACAGTGTGGGACTATGCAATAAAATTTTGCACGCCTGCAATAGAGATGAGATGGAACAAGAGATTCCTCATCACCACCTTGCAGCACAGATTGAATGCAGGGTTCCTGCACAAGATTGCTGTCAGCCTGATTCATCGGGCCATTCAAGTTGACAACCGGGCAACTGAGTGATGTAGGGAAAGAATGTCTCGAGTTCCCCACTCTTCGGATCACCATCTATCATCACCCAATACTCAGTGCACCGAGCAGCCAATGCAAGTGGGGCACCCACCCCATCCGAAAAGGGATGAGATTGGCGCAGGAGAACAAGTTCCTAACTCTATTGTAGCGATCAAGGACATTTCTGGGAATCTCCTGGTCCCACCTCTCAGTGGATTCGATCACTGGGCTGCCCCCATCTAATGGAAACGCTACCATTCTGGTCATTGTGAATTAATTCTCTAAGGCTGCCCACTTCAGGGCTCTCCTTAAGCTCCCATCAGCTCATGAGACAGCCTCCCTCCTGGTTCAACACATGTTCAGGCTGCACGGCATAAAGGTCACATGTCTGATCGAGGACCAAAGTTCACAAGCTGTTTTTGGAAAGCTTTCTGTACACGTATTGGAGCCACAACCAGCCTCTCATCTAGTTCCCACCCCAATCTAACAGCCGGACTGAGAGAGTGAATCAGGAGTTGGAGACAACACTCTGCTGCCTTCTCTCTTCCAACCCCATCTCCTGGAGCTCCCAGTGGGTTTGGGTAGAAATTGCCCACAATAACCTCCACTGGCATGTACCCCTTTGAAAACCAGAAAGGATTCAAGTTACTGCTCTTCCCTGACCAGGAGATTGATGTGTGAGTTTCTGCTGCGGAACAGTTGCTCCAACACTACAACCACATGTGGAGACACACTCTGCAGCACACTCAGAGACAACATGCCTGGCTGGCTGACTGGTTCCAGCAACAGGTGAGGCCTCTTAAGCCAGGAGAGAAAGGCTGGCTGGCATCAAGGAATCTTCCTCTGAAGGTTGGGAGCCACAAGTTGGCCCCACACTATGTGGGACCATTTGTAGTGGAAAAGGCTATTAATAGGGTCTTATATAGTAGATTGCTCCTACCATCATCAAAGAAGATTCACCCAGTGTTCGATGTTTCCCAGCTCAAGCAGTTACTACCTCCCTCCTGCTTCCATTCACCCCACCTCCCCTCCCCCCACTTGGCGGATGGTTCACTGGTCTACACTGTGCACATCTCCTGGCATCTCGCTGGGTGTGAGGCAAGGTCCAGTTCCTCTGGAATGGGATGTATACATATCCATATACATACATATCACCATCGCCAAGGTGATATACATATACAGCTATGGTCCCAAGGAACATTCTTGGGTCCCGGCTGATGACAGCCTGGACAAATCTCTCATCTGGGACTTCTAGAGGGCACAGGCCTCTGGCGCCTTAGGAACAGCACCTGGAGCGGAGGGGGGGGGGGGTTCTCTGTCACAACCACAGACTCTGTTACAGGGTCTACGTGCCCACACAGGCAGGCTGCGCAGCACGCTTGAAAACCGTGCTCCTGAGTTTGCACATACCAGCTCATTGTTGTGGTATTTATCTTCCTTCTTTTCATTCTAGTCTTGTTGAGACTTGACCAAAAGCACAGCGACATCTACGCTCCCTGTTTACTCTCATCCTTGTCTGGGGAGGAAGATTACCATTTCAACTGACACTATCAAAGAGCGGTTTGCATTCAATATTAGCTGTTGCTTCCAACCGCAGTGATGGCGTCAACTTTCCATTTGAGAGCTTTTAGTTAACAGCCCTGTTGGCCCAGTGCTTATTGCTTTTCTTTCCCTTTAAATTCTGTAACAGTTCTTATTAAAGTCAGTGAACTGTTGACCTGCTTCAGTATCTCTCTCTCCGCACTTGGGCAACATCCAAATGTTTTGACACTAATAATTTCAACAAAGTAAGTGTTTCCTGCAGCCAATCTATGCCAAGAAGCCATTGACAACTAAATTCTGCCCCATCACATTTGCTAGATCATCAATACTTAAGCCTAGCAATAACAGGCTGTGACTGCAGTGTGGAAGTATACTTAAGGCATTTTATGATATTGCTGTTTAAAGCAATCAATAATTCTTTTATAGGGAATAACATCTAGGGAATAACAGTGCTAGGATAACATCTGCAGGAATTACATACAATCACATGAAAAGCTCTGTGATCATCACTACAGTAAGTTTTCCCAGGTTTACAGAAACTAAGCTTTAAGTTGTCTTTGAAATGAAGTGTAAGAATAAATCATATTCCTTGAATTATTAAGAATAAGCAGAGCAGGAGAAGAGATTGAGAAAAATATATTAAATCATCAAACAATTTTTTTAAAACTGCACAGGTTGCTCGAAGAAATTGGGCCATAAAATAGTTATAAAACAAATTATTGATTTTAAATATTTTAAATGGATTGAAAGAAAATAGGATTTCAGAGATCAAATCTAAAAGGAAGCACCAGGTTTGTCAACAGGAATGTCTTGTAAGCAGACTTTAAATATAAATGAGTCTAGCAGATCAATCAGTGCAGACTGGTCCATTTAAGTATGTTAGATAAGGTGAAGTTGCATTTGAGAACAAGCATGATAAAATACGGACTTGCCTCTTGTTCATTCCTCAGCTCCTGTCAATTATTTTCTTGTTATAAAATAAGTTTAGGCAAGGAGGTAATCTAATCATAACCATTCAAGTGCAAGTATATATTCATTGCATACAAAATGCGAAATCCAGTTCAAATACAACATTGCATTATGAAACACATATTTGTCTCAACCTAAATATTAATGTAAGTAGGTAAGAGGTTAATGTTCTTCATCAAAATGATTGCAAGTAAAAAACAGCCTGGTGAATACATAGCAAATACTTATGTGAAAACAGATTTAGATGGAGCTACAAAATATACAACACAGAATCATTAGCCTATTGACTTTAGTGAGAATTAGCAGGCAAAGTTTCGGAGGGGCTACTGATTCTCCATTGTATTGCTGTCCAAGACCAGTCACCCCTCTCATATTTACTCTCATGCAAACTGCAGGGGCAGGGGCTTCTCATAATTGGAACTGATTTCTTCACAGCAAAATTGTCTTCTTAATGTAAATGAGATAATGTTGATGAACCCACAATATCTGTCAGCTTCTTCGCACATTTGCTTTATACCACCAGATGCCTCCAAGTTTAATGATGAGAGAAAACTACTAAGAAATAAACCACTCATCAACATTATAACTGTTTCCAATCTTATTAACATATTGTATTTTATTCCTACTGAGTTAATTCATGGTATGATCTTCCAAGAGTGCTGTATGGAAAAGGTCTCCTTCCTTTAATATACTTGCTGATGATGTACACATTTTCATTTTCCTGTTTCTGAATCAAAATCTAAGCCTTCGAAATTGCTCGGTCATTGGAAAACCTTTACATTATTTTGAAGGTCAGATAGATTCCCTGGAAACTATTAGCTGGACTATTAATTTATTTTGAACATTGTTTCCAAACTGTTCCATTGACTGCAGAAGATGCTTTTCCCTTCCCTTTTGTGCACATGATAATTAATACGGTTGATACTCACTCAGTGGCCACTTTATTAGGTATATTTGTACACCTGCTAGTTAGCATAAATATCTAATCAGCCAATCATGCAGCAGCAACTCAGTGTATAAGAACATACAGTCATGCTCAAGAGGTTCAGTTGTTCAGCCCAAGCATCAGAATGGGGAAGAAATGCGATCAAAGTTACTTTACCGAGAAATGATTGTTGGTGCCAGATGGAGTGGTCTGAGTATCTCAGGAACTGCTAGTCTCCGGGAATTTTCAAGTATAGAGTTTACAGAAAATGGTGCAAAAGACTTTTTAAAAATCGAATGAGCAGCTGTTCTAAGTGCAAAAGTGACTTACTAATGTGAGAGGTCAGAGGAGAATGGCCAGAATGATTCAAGATGACCAGAAGGCAACAGTAACTCCAATAAACATGCAGTACAAGAGTGTTGTGTGAAGAGCATCTCAACACCTCTTAGCTTGAAGTAAGTATACGACAGCAGCGCAGGGCCTCCTGTACCTAATAAAGTGGCGTCTGAGTGTAAAAATGCCTTGAAAAAGTATTCAGCCCTACAGCTATTTTCACATTTTGCTGTCTCATTTTCTACATTTAAAATATATTGAAGGAGGATGTTTTGAGATAATCTACAAAACATTACGCATCATGTCAAATCAAAAGAAAAATTTCAAAACCTGTCAACAATGTACTAAAATTTAAGAACGAAAATTGTGAGGCTGAGAAAGTATTCATCCCTTTGGTAATTACTATGGTAACTGTCGTCGGGTGCAGTATTACATTACCAACTTACCCAATTTGTTGACTGGAGAATCACCTGAATAAAAACCCACCCTCTCTGTAAGATCCAACAACAGGGTAGACTTTCAATAGACCAAACCAAAATGAAGACAGAAGTGCATTCAAGGTAAATCAGGGAAATGATAATAGAGAGATAATAGAGAGTCTCATTCAAACAAGAGGACATGATTTGAGAGTTAGGGGGCAAAAGTTTAAGAGTAACACGAGGGGGAATTTCTTTACTCAGAGAGTGGTAGCTGTGTGGAATGAGCTTCCAGTAGAAGTGGTAGAGGCAGGTTCGATATTGTCATTTAAAGTAAAATTGGGTAGGTATATGGATAGGAAAGGAATGGAGGGTTATAGGCTGAGTGCGGGCCAATGGGACTAGGTGAGTGTAAGTGTCGGCACGGACTAGAAGGGCCGAGATGGCCTGTTTCTGTGCTGTAATTGTTATATAGTTATATAGAGTGGGTGGCTCTGCTGCACATGAGGGCAAGAAAAAGAGTGACGGAGCTGTTGTGGTAGGGGATTCCATGGTAAGGGGAATAGAGAGGAGCTTCTGTGGCTGCAAACGGGACTCCCGTATGGTGAGTTATCTCCGGAGTGCAAGGGCAGAGATGTCTCGGAGAAGCTGCAGGGCATTCTGAAAGGGGAGGGTGAGCAGCCGGCTGTCGTGGTGCATGTAGGTACTAACAATATAGGAAGAAAGCAGGATGAGGTCCTACAAGCTGAATTTAGGGAGCTAACAGATAAATTAAAGAGCAGGACCTCAAAGGTAATAATCTCAGGATTATTACCAATGCCACATGCTAGCCAGAGTTGGAATATCAGGATAGCTAGAATGAATATGTGGCTTGAGCGGTGGTGCAGGAGGGAAGGTTTCAGATTCTTGGGGCATTGGAACCGCTTCTGGGGGAGGTGGGACCAGTACCGTTTGGATGGGCTACATCTGGGCAGGGCTGGGATCAATGTCCTAGGGAGATGGTTTACTAGTGCTGTTGGGGAGGCTTTAAACTAACAGGGGGAGGGGAACCCACACAGAAAAGAAGCGGGAAGTGAAGCAGAGACCAAAGCTAGAGTTAGTGAAGAAAAAAGTAAGAGTAGAATGCATAAAAGTAAAATGCAAAACTCACATAGGTCACCAGATTCTAAAAGGACGATGAGTATAAGGGCACTCTATCTAAATGCCCGTAGTATTAGAAACAAGGTCAGTGAACTTGTGGCACAGACCAGTACCAAGGCATATGATTTAGTGGCCATTACAGAAACCTGGTTGCAAGGTGGAGATGACTGGGAATTAAATATCCAAGGGGATCAGGTAATACGGAAAGATAGGCAGGAAGGCAGAGGAGGTGGGGTGGCGCTCTTAATTAGGGATGAGATCAGGGCGATTGTGAGAGACGATATAAGATCTACGAAGCAGAATGTTGAGTCCATCTGGGTAGAGATTAAGAATAGTAAAGGGAAAAAAATCACTGGTGGGTGTTGTCTATAGGCCACCTAATAAAAATATTACAGTAGCAGAGACGATTAACCAAAAAATAACTGAGACTTGTAAGAACAGAACGGCAGTTGTCATGGGGGATTTTAACTTCAACATAGATTGGGTGAAACAGGTTGGTCATGGAAGTCTTGAGGAGGACTTCATAGAATGCATCTGTGATGGCTTTCTTGAGCAGCATGTTAGTGAACCTACAAGGGAAAATGTTATCTTAGATCTAGTCCTGTGCAATCAGACAGGTGAGATTAACGATCTTGTAGGCAGGGATCCTCTTGGAAAGAGTGATCATAGTATGATTGAATTTCGCGTTTAGATGGAGGATGATATAATCAGATCTAAAACTAGTGTATTATGCTTGAACAAGGGAGACTACAACGGGATGAGGGAGGAGTTGGCTAATGTGAATTGGGAGCACAGGCTATTTGGTAGGATAGTTGAGGAACAGTGGAATACTTTCAAAGACATTTTTCACAGTGCTCAACAAAAGTATATTCCAGTCAAAAGTAAGGACAGTAAGTGTGGGGAGAGACAGCCTTGGATAACTAAGAAATAAAAAATTGTATCAAATTAAAAGCTCATGTGTACAAAGTCACAAAGAGTAATGGGGGACTGGAGGATTGGGAAAACTTTAAAAAGCAACAGAGAATAACTAAACAAGAAATAAGGAAAGGGAAGATAGAGTATGAAAGTAAATTAGCACAAAATATAAAAACAGATAGCAGAAGTTTTTATAAATATATAAAGTGGAAGAGGGTGGCTAAAGTCAACATAGGTCCCTTGGAAGATGATAAGGGGAGATGGATATTGGGTGATAAGGAAATGGCTGAGGCATTGAACGACTATTTTGTGTCGGTCTTCAAAGTGGAGAACACATCTAATATGCCAAAAAAGAATGTTACGGACGAAATGGGAGGTGAGAACCTCAATAAAATCACTGCCACTAAAGAGAGAGTGATGAGAAAACTGGAGGGCCTGAAGGTAGATAAGTCCCCTGGTCCTGATGGGATGCATCCCAGGGTGCTGAAGGAATTAGTGGAGGTTATAGTAGATGCGTTGGTAATCATTTATCAAAACTCTCTAGACTCGGGGCAGGTCCCGGTGGATTGGAAGACAGCAAATATCACGCCACTTTTTTAAAAAGGGTGTAGGCAAAAGGCAGACAACTATAACAGGAAGTCAGAAATAGAAAGGGATCAATCACTGTGCTGGGAGTAGTCTATAGGCCCCCAAATAGCCCTCGGAACACCAAGGAGCAGATAAGTAGGCAGATTTTAGAATGGTGCACAAAATACAGGGTAGTAGTTATGGGTGATTTCAACTTCCCTCGTATTGACTGGCACCTCCTGAGTGCAAGGGGTATAGATGGGGCTGAATTTGTCAGGTGTGTTCAAGAAGGATTCCTGATACAGTATGTGGACTGGCCGATGAGAGAAGAGGCTATACTGGACCTAGTTCTGGGTAATGAACCCGGTCAGGTGACAGACCTCTTGGTGGGGGAGCATTTTGGTGAGAGTGACCACAACTCCCTTAGCTTCAGCATAGCTATGGAAAGGGATAAAATCAGATGAAATGGTAAAGTGCTTAACTGGGGAAGGGCTAACTTTGAAGGGATGAGGCAGGAACTAGCGACAGTAAATTGGAAACAGATATTCAAAGGGGAAAGCACAGAAGTAATGTGGAAGAAGTTTAGGGACCACTTGAGCTAGGTTCAGGATAGGTTTATCCCACTGAGGCAAGGAAAAAATGGTAGGAAAAGGGAACCATGGCTGACAAAACACGTGAGGCAACTTGTCAAGAGGAAAAAGGAAACATATGTTAGATATAAGAAGCAGGAAGTAGGAGGGGCTCATGAGAAATATAGGGTAGCCAGGAAGGAGCTAAAGAAAGGACTTAGGAGAGCTCAAAGGGGGCATGAGAAGGCCTTGGCATATAGGATTAAGGAGAACCCCAAGGCATTCTATGCATATGTGAAGAACAGGAGGATGACGAGAACGAAGGTGGGACCGCTAAAGGATAAAGAGGGCAACATGTGCCTGGAGGTGAAGGAGTTTGGGGAGGTCCTAAATGAATGATCCTTTCACAAGTGAAAAGGATCTTGATCAGGCTGAGGTCGAAATAGAGCAGGCCTGTGTGCTGGACAATGTGGAGATTAAGGAAGAAGTACTGGATCTTCTTAAAAACATCAAGATTGATAAATCCCCAGGGCCAGAAATGATACACCCCAGGTTGTTGTGGGAATTGAGAGAAGAGATTGCAGGAGCATTAGCTACGATCTTTGAATCCTCTTTGGCTACAGGGGAAGCACTGGAAGACTGGAGAATGGCAAATGTAGTTCCCTTATTTAAAAAAGGTAATAGGGAAAAACCTGGGAACTATAGACCGGTGAGTCTTACGCCGGTGGTCTGCAAACTACTGCAAAGGATTCTTAAGGATAGGATCTACAAGCATTTGGAGAAGTACAGTCTACTCATCGATAGTCAACGTGGCTTTGTGAAGGGAAGATCATGCCTCACAAGTCTGATTGAGTTTTTTTGAAGAGGTAACAAAAGAAATTGATGAGGGTAGGGCAGTGGATGTGGTCTACATGGACTTTAGCAAAGCATTTGACAAGGTCCCTCATGAGAGACTCATCCAGAAAGTCATGAAGCATGGGATAAGTGGAACCTTGGCTGTTTGCATAAAAAATTGGCTTAAAGGAAGAAAGCAGAGGGTAGTTATGGAAGGAAAGTATTCTGCCTGGAGTTCGGTGACTAGTGGAGTGCCGCAGGGATCTGTCCTGGGACCCCTGCTATTTGTGATTTTTATAAATGACCTGGATGTAGAGGCCGAAGGATGGGTGAGTAAGTTTGCGGATGACACGAGGATTGGAGGAGTCGTGGATGGAGCTGCAGGTTACAAGGTTACAAGAGGATATAGGCAGACTGCAGAGTTGGGCAGAAAAATGGCAGTTGGAGTTCAATCCGGGTAAGTGTGAGGTGATGCATTTTGGAAGGACAAACCAGGAGACTGAGTACAGGATTAATGGTCAGTTACTGAAGAGTGTGGATGAACAAAGGGACTTTGGGGTTCAAATCCATGCATCCCTCAAGGTTGCTGTGCAGGTTGATAGGGTAGTTAAGAAGGCCTATGGGACGCTAGACTTCATTAACAGGAGGATTGAGTTCAAGAGTAGAGAGGTCATGTTAGATAGATAGATAGATACTTTATTCATCCCCAAGGGGAAATTCAATGTTCCTCCAGTATGATATCTCTACACTCTACAAATCTCTGGTGAGACCGCACTTAGAATATTGTGTTCAATTCTGGTCACCTCATTATAGGAAGGATGTGGAAGCTATGGAGAGGGTATAGAGGAGATTTATCAGAATGTTGCCTGGTTTGAAGAGCAAGTCATATGAAGCAAGGTTAACAGAGCTGGGACTTTTCTCTTTGGAGCGTAGAAGCATGAGAGGGGACTTGATAGAGGTCTACAAGATTATGAGAGGCATAGATAGGGTGGATAGTCAATACCTGTTTCCCAGGGCACCAATAGCAAACACTAGAGGGCATATGTACAAAATTAAGGGAAGGAAGTTTAGGGGAGACATCAGGGGCAAGTTTTTTACACAGACGATTGTGAGTGCCTGGAATGACTTGCCAGGGATGGTGGTGGAGTCTAAAACATTAGGGGTATTTAAGAGCTTCTTGGACAGGCACATGAATAAAAGAAAAATAGAGGGTAATGGGGTAGTGTGGGTTTAGTACTTTTTTTAAGGATTATATGGGTCGGCACAACATGGAGGGCTGAAGGGCCTGTACTGTGCTGTAGTGTTCTATGGTTCTATGGTTCTATAGGCCAGTTAGCTTAACATCTGTAGTCAGGAAAATGCTTGAAGTTGTCATTAAAGAAGAAATAGCGAAACATTTAAAAAGAAGTGGGTCCATTAGACAGATGCAGCATGGATTCAGAAAGGGCAGGTCCTGTTTGACAAACTTACTGGAGTTCTTTGAGGACTTACTGAGTGCAGTGGATAGAGGGGAACAGGTGGATGTCGTATACTTGGATTTCCAGAAGGCGTTCAATAAGGTGCTGCACAAGAGACTTATAAACAAGATATGGACGCATGGAGTTGGAGGAAGTGTATTGGCATGGATAGTGGATTGGTTAACCAATAGAAGGCAGAGAGTTGGTATAAATGGATGTTTCTCCAGCTGGCAGTCTGTGGTGAGCGGGGTGCCGCAGGGCTCGGTGCTGGGCCCGCAGCTGTTTACCATTTACATTGATAATTTGGAAGAGGGAACTGAGTGTAGCGTAGCAAAATTTGCTGATGACACTAAACTGAGTGGAAAAGCAAATTGTACAGAGGATGTGGAGAGTCTGCAGAGGGATATAGATAGGTTAAGTGAGTGGGCCAAGGTCTGGCAGATGGAATACCAATGTTGGTAAACGCGAGATCATCCACTTTGAAAGGAATAATGGAAGAGCAGAGTATTACTGAAATGGTGAAAGATTACAGCATGCTGTTGTGCAAAGGGACGGGAGTGCTTGTTCATGAATCGCAAAAAGTTGGCCTGCAGGTACAACAGGTTATTAAGAAGGCAAATGGAATGTTGGTCTTAGTTGCTAAAGGGATTGAATTCAAGAGCAGGGAGATCATGCTGCAACTATACAGGGTACTGGTGAGGCCACACCTGGAGTACTGTGTGCAGTTTTGGTCTCCATACTTGAAGAAGGATATACTGGCTTTGGAGGCAGTGCAGAGGAGGTTCACCAGGTTGATTCCAGGGATGAAGGGGTTAACTTATGGGGCAAGATTGAGTCACCTGGGACTATACCCTCTGGAGTTCAGAAGAATGAGGGGGGATCTTATAGAAACATACAAAATTTTGAAAGGGTTAGATAAGATAGAAGTAGGAAAGTTGTTTCCATTGGCAGGTGAGACTAGAACTAGGGGACATTGCATCAAGATTCAGGGTAGAAGACTTAGGACGGAGATTCCCAGGGAGTGGTGTATCTGTGGAATTCTCTGCGCAGGGAGGCAGTTGAGGCTTCCTCTCTAAGTATATTTAAGAAACAGTTAGATAGGTTTTTACATAGTAAGGGAATTAAAGGTTATGGGGAAAAGGCAGGTAGATGGAGCTGAGTTTACGGACAGATCAGCCATGATCTTACTGAATGGTGGGGCAGGCTCAATGGGCCAGATGGCCTACTCCTGCTCCTGTTTCTTATGTTCTTTTGTTATGTTCTTACGTAGAAGTACAAATCTAGGGAAAGATACAAGACCATCTCAAAGGCACTGAACATACCTCAAAGCTCAACACAGTCTAACGTGAAAAAGTGGAAAAATATGAAACCATGCCTAACTCAGGCTGTCCCTCTAAACTTAGTCACTGGAGATGAATGTCATTTGTAAGGGAGGCTACAATAAAGGCAACAACCACTCTGAGTGAACTGCAGAAATCAGTGGCTGCAACTAGATAAATGTTTCATGCCTCTACAATCTCTAAGGCCTTGCAAAAAAGGATATTTATGGAAGATTGGCAAGGAAGAAGCCTTGCTTAAAAAAAAGGCATATCATTGCCCATAAAGACTTTGCAAAGCAACAATTAGAAGATATTGTAAAGATCTGGAAGAAGGTTTTGTGGTCAGATGAGACTTAAGTGTAACTTTATGGCCTCAACTCTAAGCAGTACGGGTGGCATAAATCTAATACTGAACGTCAGCCAGGTAACATTGTCCTTACTGTAAAGTGTGGCGGACGTAGCTTCATCCATTGGGGATGCTTTTCAGCAGCAGGGATTGGAAATCTGGTCAGGATTGATGGGAAGATGAATGTTGCTAAACACAGAGAGATCCTGGATAAAAAACTGCTGGTCTCTGCCAGAAAGCTCAAATTGGGGAGAAAGTTTGTCTTTCAGCAGTACTACGAAACGAAGAACTCTGCCTGAGCACTGATGGAGTGGCTCAAATGAAGAAAATTGATGTCCTTGAGTGGCCCAGTCAGAGTCCTGGCTTTAAGCTGATCGAACATCTCTGGCAAGACCATAAGATTGCTGTCCACTGCTGGTCCCCAACTAACCTGGCACAGCTTGAGCAACTTTGCGAGAAGGGATGGGCAAATCTTGCTCCATCGCATTGTGAAAAGCTAATAGAAACTTACCCAAAAAGACTACTGGTTGTGATATCTGAGAGGATTGGTTCAACTGAGCAAAGGGGGATGAGTGCTTTTGAACTGCTGATCTTTCCATTTTTGAATTTTTAAGTTTTCATGCTTTTAATTTTCCCTGTTTTTGGGCTCTACTATGAAAAATAGGAAAATGTGATTCACAACTAACAGTTCTTAGTTAAATTGATCAAAATCCCTGGTTGTAATACTCATTTATGTGATCAAAGGATTGGGGGATGAACATTTTTGCAAGGCACTGTATATCAGCACCTTTCTCTTTATTGTGAAATGATCTGTATGGATGGCTTGCAAGCTAAAGATTTTCACTGTAATCGGAAGAATATAGCACCATCGAACAACGCTACCATGGGCAATATTCTCCAGATGGTCCACAAAACTGTTTCTTCCACTTTTTTTTCTTTTAAGTGTGGTTCTGGTACTGTTGGAGCCTGTGATCTACAGTTTAATGGTGTTTTTTGGGGCGATTGAGTGATCTGGTGCTTTCTTGCCTCTGGGAAGGTTGCGGGAGGTGAGCAGCCTCCAGGTCAAGAAGCTCAGAGCACGAGCCCATGATTGACTCAATTTCTCCCCAATCTCACCAATTAAAGCATTGAGGAAGATTGAATATTGAGGCAGAAGGTGAGCGAGTGTTCAGCAGTGTCCACCAGCCTGTCGCTCACTGCTGCCGGAGGGAAGCATCTGAGTGTGTGGGTCTCTCTCCCTCTCGCTCACTACTCTCAAGGGAAGGTCCCAACATTTGAATGGTGGATTAGATAGATAGATGCTTTATTGATCCCTAAGGAAATTACAGTGCCACAGTAGGTAATGCTATGGCACTGTAATTTCCTTTGGGATCAATAAAGTATCTATCTACCTGTCTATCTAATCCTCCATTATGTGGCACTTCACCAGCCTCACTGGTTATGGGCCTCCACTTAAAAATTCAGTAGCAAGGCCAGAAGAACAGCTGACTTTGAATGCCATATGCACTTCCCTTCACACGCTTTGTAAAGGAGGCGAGTCTAAGTACAGGGCCTGTTCCAGGAGGTCACCGAAAAGAGGCTCAGCACCCAGGCGGAATCACTGGGTCAGGGTCTAAGGAAAGTGCCAGAAGACACACTTCAGAAAAATGTGACGTAATTTTCCTTAAAGCACTACCAGAAGTAAGTGCACAAGTGACATAAAGAAACTCAATTCATGACCAGAGTGAAGAAAGTCAACTTTAAATCATTATACATGAAAATCCTGACTTTAATGTTTAGAACTACTGAAAAAAATCAATGCTGCACTTCCAGATTTCTGGATCATTACTGCTTAATTGAAATCTTTAAACCCCCACCTGACATAAGCATTAAATAAAATACAGATGATTTTAAAAAATGCTATCTTGTTCTTTCCCTTCATCCTCCCAGCCCGATAGACTAGTGAATGTTTGCAGATCCAGGAGGAAACCCAAGAATAAGTCCCCCAGAGTAAACGCAAGGGTATCTCAGTGAGGTCAGTCTCAGATGTGGGACTCAACATCGCAGATTCCAGCATCAGTACGTAGTCATTAAGTTAAGGTCTTGTCTGTTCATGCTGGACACCATCACTTACTGACACTTACATTGAGAGATGCCAGCAATCTATGTGGAACTGCTCGCACAACCTAACAACGCTTGGGTTAATACCAATTATTCAAATGAATTTACTTTTACTGGCTGTGGTATTAGCCCAAGCGTTGTTAGGTTGTGCCAGCAGTGTGTGTGCTCCTTTATCAGAGCACTCACCAAAGAAATTAGGAGATGATAAGAAGGAGGGGACGTTGCTTTGCCTCCATGATATTGCTTCTTCTGTGGTTCACTCTCCTGGCCTGCTGCCACAGCAGCTTCCCTGAGGCACAGCCACTGACCAAGAACACTGCGATCATTTGCCCTGCACCCCACCTGACAGATACCCAAGAGGACCCTAGTCAGGGCCAGAGAGTGGGAGGTTTGAAACGTCGAGGATGGTGGAGAGGAGACAGCCTGAGGGAAGGGAGGAGAGGTGTGCTGTGAGGGAACAAGGGCCCCAAATGGTAAAAGGAAGGATGTAAGGGTTGGAAGGAGCATGCCTGAGGGAGGGAGGGCAGAGATTAGGGAACATTGGAGACACTGAAAGAGAGAAGACTGGGTATGGGGTATGAGAAAAGTCATGATGAGAGATGTTGAGGGAGTGATGAAGTGGCAGTTGGCAAATGGTCAATGCTGGAGTACCATGCATTCATAAAATGTTGGAGGAACTCAACAAGTGTGTGTGTGTGTGTGTGTGTGTGTGTGTGTGTGTGTGTGTGTGTGTGTGTGTGTGTGTGTGTGTGTGTGTGTGTGTGTGTGTGTGTGTGTGTGTGTGTGTGTGTGTGTGTGTGTGTGTGTGTGTGTGTGTGAGAGAGAGAGAGAGAGAGAGAGAGGAGACAAGCACGCATGCAAGTGCCCCATGAATGTCCCTGTGGCAGAGAAGGATGAAGGGTGATCTTACTGAAAAATTTTAAGATCCTAAGGGGAAATATTAGATTCATCAGGAAATATCAGGATGATTCCATTTCGTAGGAGAGCCATTATAACTGAGGTGCATGTGAATGTCTGCTTGTAAAAGGTGGTGAAGTTCTGGTATTATTTACCCCACTGGGTTGTGGAGGCTGAATCTTTGGAGGTATTTAAAAAGAAGGTAGGAGAATTGAGCACTCTGTGAAATAGGCATGGTAAAGGTATTGCGGCCTGGGGCAGAGCAACCATGATCATAATGAATGGTAGAGCAGGATTTAGGGCCAGGTAGCCTGCTCTTGCTCCTATTTTCTAGTGTTGTTTTCTCAAACCTGTCCCTAGCTGCTTTGCCATTGGATTAAGACACTCCATCAATGCCATGTGCTAGCCAGTGTGCATGACTATCCTGAAATAAAGGGAATCACAAATGGAGGTCGGGAGAGACATCTTCATTCCAAAAGAGCTGTTGAGGCATTGCAACTTTAGAGCTTTCTTGAATTAGATGTTGTGAATTAACTGTTTATTGACGATATGATGCTCACATTCGGTCCAAGTTTCTAAACCCACCACTTCTACTGTCCCAATGGCCATGCAGGATAGCTCATCTGTGGAAATAATTTCTAAAAATGAAAAGGAATTTTAGTTGACACAGAGGTTACTGTAAATGATAGTGTACAGATCGACAAAGGGAGCATTGGCAGGAGTTGTGAAATTAAACCCAGATCACGTGAACACTGGTGACACAAAACGTAAGCCCAGCAGGAATCAGTCATTGTTGCAATAGGAATAATTTAGTGAAGAATTTCAGAGCAATAAGATGAATCAGCTGCAGAAAATAAGGGCAGAGAGCTTCTGTATGTAGGTCTAAACAGAGCACTTCAAGTCAACATGGTAGCAGTCAAGAAGTGTCCCAATGGAAGGAAATCAATTGCAGGAGAAAAGGAGAGCATCTTAACCAGCATATATGTCTCTAGTGACGGCAAAACAAAAATCAGCAAATTCAGCATTAAACATTAATAAACAAAGCACTGTTATGAACTGGACGAGAATTTCAAAGAAGTGCCATTAACAAAAAGCAGATTAAAGCTAAGAACACGTTCATGAGACCCCAAGATTATTATCAAAAATGGCATATGTGGCCCAGAACACCATAACTGCATGAAAGAGTTGAAGTTGGATTGGAAACCAGTGCTGAATCAGAATCAAAAGCAGGAGCAGAATTAGATTTATTGATAAAGGTCATGAAATGTGTTGCTTTGTTGCAGCTGTCTCAGCGCAAAAATAAAAATTACTATATGTTACATTCTAAAATAAATAAATAAAGGAATAGTGGTACAATTCTATTGTGTAGTGACTTTGGGCCAGTTATAGATATTACTATTGGGACAATGTATACCCTGTTCATATTCCATAGTCTTTCAATTTCCTCTTTTAACAATGATTCCTGGGGCGACATCTTCCAAATAGTCAATTACCTCATTTTTTCTACATCTTCTCCTCATTCTTTTTATCTGGACATGTGGCCGAGTGGTTACTCTCTATGGTGGACCACACCACTGAGTTCAGCAGCCACTCTCTACAGAAGGCCAATGTTTGAGTGGTCGCTCTCCACGATGCTGTCGGAGGATGTTACTGAAATTGTACGTTTTATGTGATTATTGGTGTGGACTGTAGCTCATATTGGTCTGCTTCAGTTTTCTGTGTTTTCTTTCTTGGTGCCAATTGGCATGTTGGGGGTTTGGGGGTTTGACGTCCTTGATGCCATTTTCCAGCTGGGTGATGTGTTAGCTTTTTGTGCAAGGGAGAGGTTGGGGATCAGGGGCCTGATGTTCTTGTTGGTGTTTCTCCATGTGGGCGATCTGTTAGTTCTTGTGTGAGAGGGAGGGGGTTGGGATTTGGGGTTTGCGAGTTTTTGTTTCTTTTTCTTTTTTGTGCAAGGCTGTTAATGTCTTTTTTTTCTTGGTTTCCATGGTTTTTCTGTTTTGTGGCTATCTGGAAAAGACAAATCTCAGAGTTTTATTCAGCAGACGTACTTTGATAATAAAATGAGCCTTTGAAGTTTTAATTCAGCATACCTTTGATGTTTTTCAGTTATTGATTTCTGTATGTTATCTGTGTTTGGAATAGCTATATCTATTAAATAAGCTGCTCTTACTTGTTCTTTCGGGCCTTCCTGATGGGATTCCCCCATCAGAAAGGCCTCAAAGCTCTGCATTCTTTCTGAACTCCAGACTCAACCAGTTTCCTACACCAACACTCTCCTCCGTCTGGCGGAACTGGTCCTCACTCTCAATAATTTCTCCTTCGACTCCTCCCACCTCCTTTAGACAAAAGGTGTAGCCATGGGTACTTGCATGGGTCCCAGCTATGCCTGCCTTTTTCTTGGCTTCCAGGTGAGGCAACACCTCTCCTGTGAGTCTGCTGGGGTCATCGACTGTATCTGGTGCTTCCAGTGTGGCCTCCTGTATATCGGTGAGACCCAATGTAGATTGGGAGACCATTTCACCAAGCGCCTACACTCCATCTATCAGAAAAAGCCGGATCTCCCGGTGGCCACCCATTTTAATTCTACTTCCCATTCCTATTCCGACATGTCAGTCCATGGCCTCCTCTACTGCCGCAATGTGGCCACACTCAGGCTGGAGGAGCATCATCTTCTATTCCGTCTGGGTAGCCTCCAACCGGATGACATGAACATGGATTTTGAACTTTCGGTAATGCCACTTCCCCTCCCCTTCACTATTCCCCTTTCCCATTTCCCTCTCTCATTTTACTTCCTTGCCTCCCTCTAGTACTCCTCCCCTTTCCCTTTCACCCAAGGTCTTCTGTCCTCTCCTATCAGATTCCCCCTTCTCCATCCCTTTATCTCTTTCACCAATCAACTTCTCAGCTCTCTACTTCACCCCTAGCCCTCTGTCAGATTCACTTTCTACATACTACCTTATATTTCTTCATCCCTTCCCCCTCCACCTTCTTGCTCTGCCTTCTCATTTTTTTTTTCCAGTCTTGAAAAAGTTTCTTGGCCCAAAATGTCGACTGTTTACTCTTTTCCATAGATGCTACTTGGCCTGCTGAGTTCCTTCCTGCATTTTGTGTGTGTTGCTTGGATTTCCAGAGTCTGCAGATTTTCTCTTGTGAGTAAGTTGTTCTTGCTTATCTATCCTATATTATTATATATGGATAGTTATTATGGATTGTCCTATCTGTAATAACAGATCAGTCATAATATAATTTGTGGGACTCTGACTCTTAAACTGGAACAGGCTTGTATTTATAGTAAGGTATGATTTCTTGTATGAGTTTGTATTTTAAAGCAAGATTTTGGTGAATGATGTTTGCCACTTGATTGTGCCTGTGTAAGTGATCAGATTGTGTTAAACTGCCACAGGATCCTGTAATGTGATGGATTGCTTCTGGCTTTTCTTGGCATTTTCTGCATTGCTCATCTGAAATTTGTTTGTCTTTTATTATGTATTTTTGATCACTTTTGTGTTTACCACCTGGTCCTTTACTGCTTCTGTTTCTGGGAAGAGGTCTCCAACTCTAAGCCAGGCATTCAATGCTTCCTTGTTGATATCATTATTATTGCTATTATTTATTTTTTCTATCTTTTTGGATTTGCACAGTTTGTGTCTTTAGCACATTGGTTGAGCACCCAAGTTGCTAGGGTCTTTCATTGTTTTACTTATGACTATTATTCTATTATGGATTTATTGAGTATCCTGCAAGAAAATAAATCTTAGAGTTGTGGATGGTGACATATATGTGCTTTGATAATAAATTTATTTTGAACTTTGAAATCTAGTGGCAGATGGGAAGAAGCTGTTGCTGGTGTTGGGCTTGAGAATAATGTATCGGACCCAATGCAGTTTAGGGTATCTAAACAGAGCCGGAATGCTGGTCTGGTAGAGGGTGCTGACACTGACTTGCTTCTCATTCCAGTATATTTGAAGGATTTTGTGGAGACAATATTGGCAGTACTTTTGCATTGTCAGGAATTGCCTGCTGAAGTGGTCCAGGTCTTACAAGCATGCAGGAAGGCAGGGACCATGAGTACAATGCCAAGTCTAATGTCATAAAGGGCACAACCCATACATACGTATCAAGTCAAATGCCAAATCATTGTAAAGTCAACAACATATGTTCTAAGAGCCTGGATTGAAAAAGAGCTAATGAAAATGGAACCGAACAGTGCTTAATTGAAAGTGCATGGGTAGTGCCCATAGTTGTGGCAGCAAAGGCATGTAAAGATTATAGACCTTTGTAGAGATTATAGACCTGCCCATATCTCAAGTTTGTGTGCCAAACTGATAAGTGAAGTAATTCTTACTAAATTAATCTTGTCTCATACCTAGACCCAGCTTAGTTAGAAAATGAACATTAACAACACTACTTGATAAATCACGCCCACAAGGTCTGTGCTCATACACTAAGTTACCAAATAGGTTTAAATGATCATCGAAATACTCCAGGTCGATAACATACTGTAGGGACTGCAGTATAGTTTATGCAATAAGGATTTTATCCTAATTATAATACTACTTAGGAGAAAGATTTATGGGTACTTGAGGAAGTGCCTAGGGAAAAAAAATTAAAAATGTTCAGTTTAAAGAAAGAGCAAAATACCCACTTGTCGAAGAAAATGATTTGTCTAGGTCTGTAAATAGAGAACAGTTGCAGGCAGTTAAAGAGGTAATTGAGTCCCTTATAGAACCAAAATACCTGAGAACATTTGGTCATTTCCCTCAGTGATCCAAAATGTTGTCTCTACTTCCTCAGCTAAGAAGGAAAGATGTAACAGCTTAATGCAGAAAAGATCGGCAAAAAGAGCATTGACTGCGCAAGAGAAACTTCAGTACTGAGTTCTTCTTAGCACCTTGTGATCTTAATCATGTGGTAAGGCAGAAATGGGACAGGGATTAGCCATGTCGTGAACTGAGACTATGAGAAACCTATTGTGTACACACCATCCACACTGACCAAAAGAGAAAACTATTACATGAACGTGCTTTGGTCTTCAAAAGTTTCAGCTATTCTTGCAGGGAAAACCTTTTGCACCAGCTACTGATTGCAAAATGTTGCTTGTTATCCTGAGACATCCATAAGTCTCACAATGGCAGAGAGAGACCACTATATAGTCCTAATATCACTCTGGTATAATCTACAGAACATGTGAACAATTGTTATGGTGGGTACTCTTTCAAGGCTACCTTATGAAAAAGTCACAACATAGAATTTGAAATAGATACTCTGCAGTAACTAGAAGGGGATTTTCCTGTGACTGCACCAATAATAATTAGAGAAATGCAAAAAGAGTTCATTTTGAGACAAAATGGATGAGCACGCTAAGTGGATGGATCGATTCACATACAGCATAGTCCAATTAAAGGTGTGAAACCATTTCATTGCAGCAGAATTGTCTACTAACCAAGGCTGTGTCATAAGGAGCACTGAAGAGTGATAACAAAGGATTGCAAAGTAGGATTATGGAAGACTGCCATGCAGAGCACTTGGCTGTAATGTCTATAAAAGCAATAGACACAGCAATTCTCTGATGGCACCGATAAAATAATGAAGGCGTGAAATTTAATGTGTACTAGGCAGCAGTACTCGTGCCTTTCTAAATGCCTAAGACCTGGACTGCCTACTACAGACGTCGCAAGGCAATGGAATGATACCAAAAAAGCTATCTCTGTTAAGTCCTCAAAGATTACTGGGAGGATAAGTGAACCTTTAAATAGAGAGTTTTTAGATTTCCAAAAGGGATTTGATAAAGTAACACATATGAGAATAGAACATAAATTAAGGGTTCAAGGAACTGGAGGAAATGTATTAGCATGGACTGAAAACTGGCTATCACCTATCAAGGAATGGTTCTTTTTCAGACTGGAGGGATCAAACTCATGGAGTAGTCCAGGGATTGGTTCTTGACCCTCAATTTTTTAATAACCTGGAAGAGGATTAAAAATATAAGGTTTTCAATTTGCCAATAATAAGAAAATAGGTGGAAGGTCAAATTGGAATGAGGTTATAGTGATCCTGCAATGGGGATTAGAGAAGAGTGATTGGACAAAAGCCTGCACACTTTATGTTGGGGAGGACATGCACTTAGGAAGAGATTAAAAAAAAGGCAGATTATCTTCTAAATATGAGCAACTGCCAATGAATGGAGATTAAAAAGATCTAGGTGTTCTATTCAGTGAATCTCAAAAGCTTTGCAGGCAAGTACAATGAGTAGTTAAGACACGATAACCTTTAGTGCAAACAGGTTGATGCTTAGGAATAGAGAGAGGTTTGCTACAGCTGTATAGGGTCTTGGTGTGGTCAGGCCTTGAATGCTCTGTTCAATTGTAGGCTCCTCACCTAAAAGGGGACATGATCATATTGGAGAAGATTCATCAGGCTAATTCTAAGGTTAAGAGCTGCCCTGTCATTTATAACTGAGGTACTTAGAAATTTCTTCTCTCAAAAGTTGTAATTTTCTGCAATTTTATGCACCCAAGGGTGGTGGAGGCCAGATCATTGAATCCATTTATGTTAGGAGTGGACATCACCTTAGTTCACATCTGTATTCAATGTCGCAGGAAAGCAGCATCCATCATTAGGGGCTCCCAACACCCAGGGCATGCTCTCTTCTAATTGCTACCATCAGGAAGAAGGTACAGAAGCCTCATGACTCACATCACTGCAGGAACAGTTATTA
The DNA here is from genome assembly GCF_048418815.1 of Hemitrygon akajei. Classification (NCBI taxonomy): domain Eukaryota; kingdom Metazoa; phylum Chordata; class Chondrichthyes; order Myliobatiformes; family Dasyatidae; genus Hemitrygon; species Hemitrygon akajei. Next base: position 41,290,794 of record NC_133125.1, read on the forward strand.
CCCTCAACTATCAAGTTCTTGAACCAAAGAGGACAATTTCACTCAACTTCACTTGTCCCATAAGTGAACTGTTCCCACAACCTATGGACTCACTTTCAAGGACTTTTCATATCATGTTCTCAATGTTTATTACTTATTTATTATTATTATTATTATTATTATTATTATTATTATTATTATTATTATTACTATTATCATCATCATCATCATCATCATCATCATCATCATCATTCTTTCTTTTTGTACTTGCAGTTTGTTGTCTTTTACACACTGGTTGTCCACCCAGTTAGTACAGTCTTGCATTGATTCCATCCCAGTTATTGGATTTATTAACTATTCCTGCAAGAAAATGAATCTCAGGATTATATATGGTGATAAATATGTACTTTGGCAATAAATTTACTTTGAACTAGAACATATATTTGAAAGATTGAGGACTGGGGATTGGGGAGAATTGGTACTGCAGAGGAGTTGAGGCCAGCATTTCCCAGCTGAATGGGAGAGCAGACTTGAGGAGCCTGATTGCCTACTCCTTTTCCTAGTTCCTTGTCTTTTTGTGCAACATCTCTTTCTTTAATATGACATGTTATTGTTGTTCAATTGTTTAGTCGAGTCTGACTCTTCGTAATCTCACGGACCATAGGGTCCATAGGGTTTTCGTGGCAAGATATAGAAGTAGATTGCCAGGCCTTTCTTCTGTGCAGATACTGCTACTGCCCAGATTGGGACCTGTCAGGGTTTGAACTCGGGACCATCTGCCTTAAAGTCCAGTGTTGATGCCACTACACCACCAGCTGGCCGTTAATATGACATAGAAGGGGTTATTCAGGGACTGCACTGTATTGTAGAGGCAAGCACAATAGCGGGTCCAAGTGATTTATCTCCCTTAAGACCTTTCAGTTTCCCAAGAACCTTCTCTCTAGTTATGTTAACTTCACACACTTCATGACCCCTCACATTTAGAACCTCCACTGTACTGCTAGTATCTTTCACAGTGAAGACTGATGCAAAATACTTCTTCAATTTATCTGATATTTTGTTGACCCCCCCCCATCGTTTTTCAGCAATCCAATATCCACCCTCACCTCTCTCTCACACTCAATGGATCTGAAGAAACTTTTGCTATCCTCTTTAAAATTATTGACTAGCTTACTTTCATATTCCATCTTTACTTTCTTAATGAAGTTTTTAGTTGCTTTCTTTTGGTTTTTAAAAGCTTGCCAATCCTTTCCCACTAATTTTTGCTCTATTATATGCCTCTCTTTGGCTTAGGTTTCCCTTATTAGTCAACATTGTGTCATCTTGCCTTTAGACTATTTCTTCCTTTTTGGGATGTATATATCCTGTGCCTTCCAAATTGCTTCCAGAAATTCCAGCCAATACTGCTCTGCCATCATCCCTGCCAGTGTTATTTTCCACTCAATTCTGCACAACTCCCCTCTCATGCCCCTGTAGTTCCCTTTACTCCACAGTAATACTGATGTATCTATCAGTATGTACATGTGATAAGAGCTAGTTTTTATCTCTCTACCTTTATCAGGTCTATGCCAGCTCATGGTGCAATCCAATTCACCAATCATTTTCCCTGTAAACTATTCTCTCTGTAGTCCACTCAGGTCCCTCAGATTCTATCACTCACTTGCATATTGGGCACCACTTAGAGTCACTATTAATATACTAACTTGCAATCGTTAGTACAAAGTGAAAGGAGACTGAGCACCCAGGGGTAAACCATGCAGTCACAGGGTGAACAAGCAAACTTCACATTAGACAGCATGGGAGGTCAGGACTGAACCCAGACTGCTGGCACTGTGAGATCTTAGTTCTGCCAGCTCCTCACTATGTCACCCACTGATGCCCTAGCATCTTTGGCCTAGTTGTAATTGGTGGAGATGTTATTTGGGATGTTATTGAGAACCTTGAGGCAATGCATCATGAGTACTCAGAAGCCCAGTGTAAATGGCAGAGGGAACACACCATCTCACGGACTATCCACCATCCCGTCCCTTCAGCCTCCACTTTACCCAACTTTAGAAGTGGCTGAAGTTCCCACTTAGGACTGCCCAAGAAGCAAAAGGACTAGATAAGTGGATCTTGTTTTCACCCCGATAGTTAAAAGCTGTTGGATATTTTGTACACAGGCATCTGTTTTCTAGATATTCTCTCTGTGCCTCTCCACACAATGACCATTCTGTGTGAACTATGGTTGTCAGTAAATGTTGAATACTCAATGTTTGAAATCTGATGCAGTTCTTAACTGAGTATTGAGACTTGCTCAGACATCACTTAAAGGGTCTGATACCCACTGGACCTCTATTACAAAGTCCAATGTTCTATCTATCCCTAGGTTGGTTCTCCTTCTGCTCCTCATTCCTAATAATCACTTTCCCATTTCCGTTGATGTCCTCGTGGACATTGGAGTTCTCCTGATCATACTCCCATCCTCACCACCTCCTTAACTCTGATGACTCTTTGAATAATTTTAACCGTGCACTCAGCACCCTAAATCACACATCAACACTCCATTCATCCTCTCAGCATCGCTTAACCATTTCCCCATCCAAATCACCCCCAGTTGTACCTCACTGTTCAAAAATCTCATCAGAACTCAATATCCCCTAATCATACATTAACACCCCATTCATCTTAGCAGCATTCCAGTCATCCCTTTAGAAAAGTCTCAATCATACCAGCAAAGTTCAATCATGGGTCACCTTCCTGACCTCCGTGTCAACCCTTCTCCCAACCCCACCCCCCCATAATGGTTCAACCTACTGATCGCCTTAACGATCCTTCCCCCGTAATGGTTCAGCATCTTGGTCTGCTTTGCAAACCCCCTAATAATGGCTCAACACCCTGAACCTCGTCATCAACCCTCCATTAACTGCTTAACACTCAGCAGCACCTCAGCCCCACCCCAGCATTCATATTCTTACCAATCTGCTCCCCCTCATCTCCTCCACTTGTGTCCAACCTTTATAAAAAAAACACACCCCATTAAAGCCACACACCAGGAGCTGTCCAACACCCTTCCTCTGGTAATTTTCCTCTTTACAGCGGTGAGTAGTAATGAAAGAAGGCTGTTATCTGCAACTGCATATGCAGGGCCTCTTCTACTCACAACACACCTTCTACCCGATGCACGGTGGACTACTGAAGCCCTGGAACTGGCTTCAAACTGGTCTGGGCTCTCCACCCAGCATCTCTTCAATACAAAAATAGCTCATAATAATTAATATAAAGAATACTTCGATCATCCTATGCAGGAAATCATGATGCAATATTTGCATTTCTATCATTCAGGATGATCCATGGGTAACCATCTGAAAGGAGTTGTAAAGGCCATATTGATGATTGAAAATATGACTTGCACTGGTTTTACAGTGAGGTATTATTTTTCACAGACACTCTGGCAATATAGATTAAAAAAAGTTACTTAACCCAACAAAGCCCTATCAAGCCAAGAGAATCTGCAGCCACTCCCATAATGACAAGAGGAAATCAATGTGATCATTAAACAATTATTGAGCACGAGGTGTTGGAGATGTGCAATTTGCTCATCTGAAAATTCCAGGATCACATGTAGCATCTTACAAGAGCAACATATCAGACGAGGGTAAGTGTAAGAGCAATAACCCGTGTTAAAGATTTTAAAGTGCAGCATTACCTTCACTAATGCAACCTTCAGTGATTCTACCAAGGGAATTACAGTAATATACCGGCCAATCACAGAGTTCATATCAATCACACTATAATTTAATCTATCCCAGAAAGAGCATCAGAAATGAAATTCTATATGTGACTGAGCTAAATCTTCACAAACAATTAGTAGCAGGCTTTTCTGGTGTTCTGTCAAATAACGCTAAAAACAAAAAAGAAATACCACACAACATTTCTTCGAAGGGAACTGTTGCTTTCTCTTTCTTTGCAGAGATGTATGTACATTTTCATGTATATTTCATACTTTAAAATATTTCCATATAATTAATATGGAAATTAGGAAATTGAATTGAAACACTATCTATCAGCTTTTCCTTATCATTTCCAAGAATTAGAAGCTCAAGGTTTCAAGAGATTTGGGAAATTTCAACCATTAGCATACAACATTTGGAAAGACAAGAAACCATAGAACTTCTGCTTATTTTTAGGAGTCAGATATAATCAGATTGCACCAAACCAGAGCAGCACATGGATATATTCTGTTACAATTACATTGTAACAATATCATTCACGTTGAACTTCATTGGCACACGGAGCAACATGGTGTCTCTGAAAAGACAAAGCAAACAAAATAGAGAAAGACTTCTATTGCTAACGCCAATAGAAATGCCTTATGTAAATTTTGTTTAAAATCTATTTTTTTCTCTGATCAATGTTACCAACCAAAATCTTGTGAGAAGGAAGACAGAGCATAAATGTAAAGGCTTTCTATTGCCAAGTTTTATTGTGCTTCTTTGTTCGTCAAGAAAGTCTTATTTGCTTGTGACAGTACTTAATCGTGTGTCTGTCTGTCCCCAGTGGTGATAAACGATGAAGACAAGCAATAGATTTAACCTCACAGCTATCACAGTCATTGATGACTGGCAGAGACTACCCAGTGTCCTCTTGCTGCGCTGACAAATCTATGTTCATGTTGATTTCTAGAAAACTAGTAAACAGACATATTATTGCATAATCTGTTGATATGACAAATTTAAACATCCTTACTAAATTTTCATTGGACAACCTAACACAAAGAATTATTTAACTGCACTCACATTAATGTAAAAAAAATCTCAATTGAGTTCTCAGCCCAGCCTATTATACGGCTGACGACAGAATTAAAATGCTGATAATAACAGCCTGCATTTAAAAATTAACCATTCCCTCCTCAAGAAGTAAATTCAGTCAAACCGCTAACCTTAGCAGTACAATAATTAGCTCTGTTTGTCTCTGACTGTCCTTGAATGCAAACTTGAGGAGCTGCAAGCACAGCTGTGTAAGGAACAAAGTGGAAGCAAAAATCAATGTGGTGCAGCAGAAAACGCTTTTGTAGATCACTGCACAAACCTGAAGAAACATCATCTCAAATTGGGAGACAGAGATTTAAGCTCCTGCTCGAATTCAAGGTGATAAAATGTACAACGAGCAGCATTTAGTTGTGCTGATGAGATGCCAGGGCTATTTCGTGCAGCTCTTTACTTGGTTCGCCTAGTGGAGGTGACGTGAGACATACATTATCTGACTAGAGCTGCAGTTAGGAAAGAGAAGTGACAGGCAGCGCTAATGAAAGGTCTGAAATGGAAGACAAAAGCATTGGTCTCCACTGACTGCCTCCCTAATAACTGTTGCCTGCCACATTTACGCAAAATGGCAAAAAATAAATCAGCCTCCTATCTCAGTGCTTTGTTGCCTAGGCTTGCACGTCAAGTCTACCATGACAACGGATGAAAAAGAGTGCTGGAATTTAGATTTCACGAGTGCTTTTTTTGAGGGCTTTAAAAATAATTCTAATCGAATGTATTTGTTCTGTGCAGTGCATGTTGGATATGTAGTCGAAGCCTTCACTAGAATACTAAATATATTGTACACAACATAATGTTATAAATGCTGAAAAAAATAATGAATTTTTGCAGTAAAAAATTCAAAATAAAATTTTAAAAATAAACAGATTAGTCTGATTTTATTATACAGTTTATACAATTCAATACATGGCTAAGGAGTTGGTGCAGCAGGGAGGGCATAAGGTTTTTGGATTATTGGACTCTCTTCCAGGGAAGGTGGCTCCTTTACAGAAGGGACAGCTTGCACCTGAACTGGAGGGGAACTAGGGGGACCTAGTAGGAAGATTTGTTAATGCTCCACAGTGGGGTTTAAGATAGAGTTGCAGGGAGATGGGAACCAGAAAGCCAGAACAGTTAGTAGACAGGTTGTGGAGGCAGATGTTGGTAAGACCTCAGACAACATTAGGAATCAAAAGGTTGAGCATAGTGTGACTGGTGTCCCTTAGCTGCATATATTTCAATGCAAGAAGCATTGTAGGGAAGGCAGATAATAGTGCTGAAGATGAGTTAGCTGGTTTACAAAAAGAGACAATGTGTAGTGAGGATGGCCGTTGATAGGGCAAAATTGTAGACAACAGGATGACTCACAGCGTAAAAGATGGACAAAATCAAAAAGGGTGAATACCGGACTGAAGGTGCTGTACATGAGTGCCTGTGGTATATGGAATAAGGTAGATGAACTTACAGCACAGTTGCAGATTGGCAGGTATGATGTTGTAGGCATCATGGCTGAAAGGAGCTTAATGTCCCAGAATACTCATTGTATCAAAAGGACAGGCAGGAAGGCAGAGGGGGCAGCGTTGCTCTGTTGGTAAAAAAAATGCAGACAAATCATTAGAAAGAGGTGACATAGGGCTGGAAGGTGTTGAATCATTGTGAATAGAGCTAAGGAACTACAAGGGTAAAAGGTCCCTAATGGAAATTGTATACAGATCCCGAAACAGTGATAAGGATGTGGCCTACAAATCACAACGGGAGATAGAAAATGCATACCAAAAGGGCAATATTACAACAGTCATGGGGTACTTAAATATACAAGTAGATTGGGGAAATCAAACTGGTATTCAATATGCAGCTAAATTGGGGAAATCAGGTGCTGGGTTCCAGGAGGGGGATTTTCAAGAGTGCTTACAAAATGGCTTTTTAGAGCAGCTTGTAGTTGAGTTAACCAGGTGATCAGCAATTCTGTATTTGGTGTTGTGCAATGAAGCAGAATTGATTGGAGAGCTTAAGGTAAAAGAATCTTTGGGGGCAAATGATCATAATATGACTGAATTCACCCCAAAATTTGAGAAGGAGGAGCTAAAGTCAGATATATCAGTATGACAATGGAGTAAAGGAAATCATAAAGGCGTGAGAGAGAAGCTGGGTAGAATTGATTGGAAAAGAACACTGGCAGGGATGATAGCAGAGCAGCAATGGCAGGAATTTCTGGAAGCAATGCAGAAGGCACAGGATATATACATCCCAAAGAGGAAGAAATACAGGCAGTCCCCGGGTTATGAAGGAGTTCTGTTTCTGAGTCCATCTTTAAGTCGGATTTGTATGTAAGTCGGAACAAGTACATCCGGTATTATTTAGCGTCAGTCAAACGTTTGCCTTAGTATATAGTATATATTTTACCTTTCTATGCATATAAAATACTTAAGAAACGTATGTATTCCAATAATTAAACCATTGCGTTGCTTCGTAATAATTGTAGCTTTCATCGGGGCAGGGACTTTCACATGCTCCATTATTCTCACTTTATCCTTTAAAATTGTTCCAATCGTTGACCAACTGTAGCCTAATGCTTTTCCAATGACTGATGGCATTTCAACTCTTTACAAACACTTTATTATTTCCACTTTATTTTCAATCACGATCGCTTCCTATCAACAGAACAGAAACATTGCGGGCAGCGGGTCCCGACCTCCGCCGGCTGCCGAGGTCCACTGGGTCCTAAGGACCACCGCACTGAATTCACCGGGTCCGAAAGTCCACCACACTGAGGCAGGTTAAATGTAACAAGTGGGGGCTGTGCTGGGTTTGGGTACTGTATTTGATCCTCCACAATATTCCGCGTGGGAATTTAACCTGGAGGTGGCAGTGTTTTTTTTACAAGGTTGAGTTCCGCACTCAAAATTAACCTGGCACGAATGGTACAGGAGTCACTGGATCGACATCAATCTGGCATGGGAGCGGTCTGACACTGGATCGAACTTGGGAAATTCTGTTCTCCAGCCCGGCGCTGATCTCACTGCACCACCAGCCAACCGGAACGGGGGGGCCGGGGGCAAGGTGAATCTTGCTAAGAAAAAGTTAAGCCAAATACAAAGTTACACACTCAACACAGTGTCAATGGCAACGACTTAAAATGGCGAACGGCATTCTCCTTCCTTGGTTCGTAAGTACGAGTTGTCTGTAAGTCGGACGTTCATAACTCACGGACTACCTGTATTCTAAAGAAAAGATGACATAACCGTGGCTAATGAGAAGACAAAGCCAACATAAAAGCCAAAGAGAGGGCATATAATAGAGCAGAAATTAGTGGGACTTTAGAGAATTGAAAAGCTTTTAAAGACCAACAGAAGGCAACTAAAATCATTAAGAAGGTAAAGATGGAATATGAAAATAAACTAGCCAATATTATTTTATATATATATATATATACACACACACACACCAAAATATATATATATAATATATACCAAAAGTTTCTACATATACATAAAGTGTAAAAGAGAGGTGAGAGTGGATTTTGGACCACTGGAAAACAATGCTGGAGAGTTAGAAATGGGGGACTACAAAATGGCAGATGAACTGAATGTATTTTGCATCAGTCTTCACTGTGGAAGACACAAGCAGTATTGTGGAAGTTCCAGGTGTCAGGGGTCATGAAGTGTGTGAAGTTACCTTAACTAGAGAGAAATTTATTGGGAAACTGAAAGGTCTGAAGGTAGAAAGGTCACCTGGACCAGATAGTGTACACCCCGTGTTCTGAAAGTAGTGTCTGAGGAGATCGTGGAGGCATTAGTAATGATCTTTCAAGAATCACTAGATTCTGGAATGGTTCCAGAAGAATGGAAAATTGCAAATGTCACTCCACTCTTCAAGAATGGAGAGAGGCAGGAGAAAGGAAACTAAAGGCTAGGTAGTCTGACCTCATGGTTAGCAAGATGTTGGAGTCGATTATTAAGGGTACTTGGAAGCACATGATAAAATAGACAATATTCAGCTTGGTTTCCTCAAGAGAAAATCGTGCCTGACAAAATTCATGGAATTTTTTGAAGAAATAACAAGCAGGGTAGATAAAGAACAATCGGTTGATATTGTGTAGTTGGATCTTCACAAAGCCTTTGGCAAGGTGCAACATGAGGCTGCTTAACAAGCTATGAGCCCATAGTATTATAGGAAATATTCTAGCATGGATAAAGCAGTGCTGATCAGAAGGAGGCAAGGAGCAGAATAAAGGGAACCATTTCTGGTTGGCCACCAGTGACTAGTGGTGTTCCACAGGGGTCTGATTCTTTTTACATTATATGTCAATGATTTGGATGATGAAATTGATGGTTTTGCTGCAATTCATATGAATATGAAGCAAGGTGGAGAGGCAGGTAGTTTTGAGGAGGCTACAGAAGGACTTAAGACAGATTAGGAGAATGGACAAAGAAATGGCAGATGGGATACAATATCTGGAAGTGTATGGTCATGCACTTTGGTAGAAGAAATGAAAGAGTTGACTACTTTCTAAATGGAGAAAAAATACAAAAATCTGAGGTACAAAGGAACTTGACAGTCCTTGTGCAGGATTCTCTAAAGGTTAATTTGCAGATTGAGTCTGTAATGAGCAAGGCAATTGCGATATTAGCATTCATTTCAAGAGGACTAAAATATAAAAGCAAGGATGTAATGTTGAGAGTTTATAAAGCACTGGTGAGGCCACACTTGGAGTATTATGAGCAGGTATGGGCTCTTAACCTTAGAAAGGATGTGCTGAAATGTGCTGAGGGTTGAAAGGAAGTTCACAAAAATGGTTCCAGGATTGAACGTCATATGAAAAGTGTTTGATAGCTCTGGGCCTATATTCACTAGAATTCAGAAGAATGAGGAGTGACCTCACTGAATGTTTTGAATGGTGAAAGGCCTTGATAGAGTGGATGCCGAGAGGATGCTTCCTATGGTGGGAGAGTTTCAGACCAGAGAACACAGCCTCAGAACAGAGGGGCATCCTTTTAGAACAGAGATGAGGAGGATTTAGCCACAGAGTGGTGAATCTATGGAATTTTTGCCACAGGCAGCTGTGGATGCTGAGTCTTTATGTATATTTAAGGCAGAGGTTGACAGATTCTTGGTTGGTCAAGGTATGAAGGGATACAGAGAGAAGGTAGGAGACTGCGGCTGAGAGGAAAATTGGATCAGCCATGATGAAATGGTGGAGCAGACTATATGGGCCAAATGACCTAATTATGCTCCTTTAGCTTATATACAAAGTTTGTATTTATGGTTTTATTTTATTAGAACTCTTAGAATCTATTGGAAGCTAGGTTTTTAAATAGTGATTTATTTATTAGAGGAATTTGCTACTTATTATTTATCTAACTCTTGCATCTGAACCATTGTGAACTAACGTCCATACTCACTACCCCATTCAGAGGCAACTACATAAACTCATAATGTCTACCCATGCTCTGCAGTCAACAAAATTGAAGACCTGATTATTTGGGACCAAAATTAATCTTATTGCTAACCTCTTATTCAACATTATTTGTCTCTGGATGAATTTTACTTGTGCCTAATCAGGCAATCAAATGGAAGTAAGCTGCTAGTCAGTCATTGTGAATTTAGGCGACCTGAGCAAGAAACCCTCCAACACATTTTGTGTATGTGAAAGCAAGACACTGCAGATGCCAAAACTCTGAAATTAAATCAGGAAACACTGGAGATGCTCAGACGTTATTTGTGAACAGAGGAAAAAAATATTTCACGTTAAATATCTTCCTTCAGAAATTTTTATTTTTGTTTTGTGTAAATATGAATATTTCCATTTTTCCATTTGTATGTCTATTTGCTTGAATTATCGTGCCAAATGCTTCTCTCTAAGGAATATTAAGATAGAAACATATGCAAAGTGGACATAAATGATAAAGGGTTTGGTTCATATTTCAGATATGGTCAGTGAGAGAAATAGACTTTGTGATGATTATATAGATACAGGGATGGGACAAAAGGCACTGGTTACAATTGCTTGCAGTTTTGGTCACCAAATTACAGGAAGGATATTAATAAGGTTGAAAGAGTGCAGAGAAGGTTTACAAGGATGTTGCCGGGACTTGAGAAACTGAATTACAGAGAAAGGTTGAATAGGTTAGGATTTTATTCCCTGGAGCATAGCAGAATGAGGGGAGATTTGATAGAGGTATATAAAATTATGATGGGTATAGATAGAGTGAATGCAAGCAGGCTTTTTCCACTGAGGCTAGGGGAGAAAAAAACCAGAGGTCATGGGTTAAGGGTGAAGGGGGAAAAGTTTAAAGGGAACATTGGGGGGGGGCTTCTTCACACAGAAAGTGGTGGGAGTGTGGAATGAGCTGCCAGATGAAGTCGTAAATGCGGACTCACTTTTAACATTTAAGAGAAACTTGGACAGGTACATGGATGAAAGGTGTATGGAGGGATATGGTCCGGGTGCAGGTCAGTGGGACTAGGCATGAAAATGGTTCAGCACAGCCAAGAAGGACCAAAAGGCCTGTTTCTGTGCTGTAATGTTCTATAGTTCTATGGAAAAAATGCACTGAAGCAGATTAAATATCTGCAGGTAGTTTCATCATTCCAGCTTCTAAGCATACACTACGGGCTGAATGTTTTTGACCCAGACTTGCCTTCCAAAGATGCCAACCAGGATCCGTGCAGGATCTACTGGCTAGAATAATCCTGGACTACAGAGCTGTGGTGAAGTCTCCAATGACACAGCATGAAACCCTGTTCCACAAATCACCCAAGATGGCTTAGACAGCCATCAAAGCCACACTCTCGCTTCACTGACTATATTACAATTTAATACCTTTCTGTCTCTCTGACTGCTCTCTAAAAACATTTGAAATTCTAATCACTGTCAAATATATTAAACTAAGGCAAAATAATTAAACAAAAAAACACTTACTTTGGTTTTATACTGATATCACGATGATCCCCATTGTAATCAATGTGGTTGCAGATCTATTGACAGTCCTGATCCAGTGCTGCATCTAAGAAGTGATCCCCAACATAATGTTGGAGAACTGCAGCAAGCTGAACCTCAGATGCTGAAGTCCACATGGAATCCAATGGCAGAATAGATTCTGAATTCCAACTTTAACAAGATTTGCCTGGAAACCTTGGGTTTACCTCCACTAAAATAGTTAAAGTCAATTACTCCATTCAGTACCAACAGCATGTACAAAATTCAAGACCTTACTAAGCTTTTCACTCTTTTAATGACCAATTCCACAATTGTTCTGCATTGAATAAATTCCTGTGTCACTTTAGCTTCTGTGGTACTTTTTCTAATTCAGTAGATATTGTTGTTGGCTTTGTTCAGTGCCAATGTTCTTCTCTCTAACTCCCTGTCTGAGGCTTTTTTGAGAGATGAGCATGAAAGCTGGACAAAGAAATATTAGCTACTAAATGCTTAGCAAGTCCAGTATTCATGTACCATACCCATCTGTGTCTTAGCGTTGTCTAACAGACATTAAGGTAACCATGGGATAGTTGCTTAAAATTAAAAGTTGTTAGTAATATATGGAAAATGCAGCAATAAAAATAAAAACATGAAATACTAGAAAATACTCAATAGGTTAGGCTGCATCTGTAGAAAACAACATAGAGTTAATGTTTCTGCAGATACTGGAAATTTTGAACAACACGCACAGAATGCTGGAGGAACTCAGCAAGTCAGGCAGCATCTATGAAGGGGAATAAACAGTTGACTTTTCTTCAGTCCTGATGGAAAATTTTGGCCTGAAATGTTGGCTGTTTATTCCTCTCCATAGATTCCATCCAACTTTCAGAAAATTGATGTTTATGTTTCAGATTTCTAGAACATTCAATCTTTTCTTTTTCTGTACAGTTTTCTTTCCTGGTGTATTGAAGCATTTGGTTATCAAGTGTTTCCAGTTCGACAGAGGAAAGACTGGCCATTTCAAATCCTTTTATCCTGACCTTGAGTTTTGTCCATTTATGATGGAGCATTAGAAAACAATCAGTTCATTTCAGTAAGCAATGTTACAGTGATGTCTTAAAAATGTGCTTGAGTGATTTATGTGCTAAAAGACCAACATATTTCGTGGAAGAACATTTTTTAATAATAATTGAACTGTACTTGCAACAGCAAACAGAAAGAGGAAGCTCTAAGAACATTTCCATCTTGAATAATGACAGCCTTCAGTGTGGGAGTGATAAAAATAAAGTTGAGACGTTTGCTACCAGATTAGCCAGAAGTTCTAGGTGGCTGATCTATCTCAGCTTCCTCCTAAGAATTCTCAGCATTACAGAAGCTGGTATTCAGCCTCATTGATTCATTGCATATTATATCAAACATGTACTGCAAATGTTAAAGAACCAGTCATCATCTCAGCTGCAGTGCTACACTCCAAAGCTAGTCACACCTCGAGTTGTAAAGTAGCAAGTAATATTTGTGTGATAAAAGTAGCAGGCAATAACCATCTCCAATAAAAGAGAGTCTTACATTTACTCTTGGAATTCAATGGCATTGCTTAGTCCTCAACCACCAAATATAATAGGTATTCCCATTGCCCAGAAATCTAACTGTACTATTCATAAAAGGACCATGCATGTAAGAGCAATGCAGAGGCTTGGTATTCTATTATGACAGTTCACCTCCAACATCCCAACATCTTTCCAATACCTACATGGTACAAGCAAAGAGAACTTGCATGGACAAGTGCTATTCCAACGCACAGCATACCAGCTTTATTACTAACATGTCAAACATCAGAAATATTCATTCTCTCCATGACTGGAACACAATTGCTACATGGTATATCCTCTATAAAATACACTGCAGTTACTCACTGAATAAGCTCTGACAGTACATCCTAGATCCAGAAACTCTCTTATTAAGAATTGGCAGAAGGGAACACAGCTAATGACAGTTTTCCTTTCCTGGTTGCATCTTAACTTGGAAATATGTCACCATTCCTTCATTATTGCTGGGTCCAGATCCTGCATCTCCCATCTCCATGGTATTCTGGGAGTAACTTAACAATTCAGTGGAAGAACATATCAAAGCCCAGAGCAATAGGAAATTTGTTTGCCATGCTGGGAGAAATCATCAAGAAAGTCAGGAGAGAGAACACTGAAGGACAAGGATGGAAATTGCAAACAGTCCTGGGGATCTGCCATCCAATACAGGTCAACAAGGATGGTTGGTATGGTGATGACGGGTGATGTGAGATAAAGAGAGGGCAAGAATGTTATTGTTGAAGTGGAGTTTGTGTATGCTGGTAGATGAGATTGCAGCCAGGTAACTTCTGAAATAATAAAGCCTAGAGGAGGCAAGACATCATTGAAGACTGTAGGAACAGGCAGTTGAGGTGGGGACAGAACAAAATGTGTCAGAGAGGTGAACTGTCAATGTGATTAAGAATTTGCAATGCAAGAAATTCAGGGTCTAACATTGTCCTTGGTCCACGAACGAACTGTGCAAGCTCTCCACCACTTGCAAATAGAGCCAGGTCAGATTTTTCACAGCTTTAGCATCAACATGACACTGAGACAGGTTTCTAACCCCGTATCTTCTGCATGCAAAAGATCCATTACATCTACATTTATAAAATTACCTCATTCCACCCTTGTCACTAAAATGCTTTTCTTGTTTATGAAAATTCCATATTCATTTATTCCAGTCTTCTCTTCCCATCTTCCATAACTTTGAATAGCTAATTTTCTGGTACCTGCATTCTATCTCCATTAAGTCCCACACTTGCTAACTTTCAGTGAGTCCCAGATGACTAACTGTTCATCTAAAATTTATTTCCGCGTTCAAGCGTAATCATAGCTAACACATCCACCACCATTACTACAACTTCTTCCAGCTTTACAAATCACCGCGTGTTTCTTCAACTCCGATTCTTGCACGCAAACTCATCGTCTCCTTGACTGAGTCTTTAATGATTCTGCTGAATGGGCTGGATCATGCTTGTCTGCACTCAGCCATTGTGCTTTTCCTACTGCCTCTCTTACTTTTCACAGCCTTGCTGATTCACTCATACTGGAAGTTGGCAGCCACTGCTGTCCATGAGCCCTGACTGAGTCTCTTGAAGTCCCATGCTTAGACTGCCTTGTTCACCTTTGAATATTTCCTTACGTTTTTCCAATCAACAAAAGCAGGTAAACAGTATTAAATAGATAGATAGATAGATAGATAGATACTTTATTCATCCCCATGGGGAAATTCAACATTTTTTCCAATGTCCCATACACTTGTTGTAGCAAAACTAATTACATACAATACTTAACTCAGTAAAAATATGATATGCCTCTAAATCACTCTCTCAAAAAGCATTAATAATAGCTTTTAAAAAGTTCTTAAGTTCTTAATAGAACAAATCTTAAAATTTAAAGCTAAAAGTAATACATTTATTTTAAAATATCTTAATGAATTAGTGATTAATAAAATAAAGAAAAGTAAACAAGCTATTTATCTCCACTTACCTTTTTAACAAAGGTCAGCATTCCCTTTAAATAAAAAGGGATCATTGCCTAAACCAGCCATTTTGGTACAAAGCTGAGGAGCTGGGTGCATAATGTAATGTGCTTCTATAATATGCACATAAAGTTGACACTGTAAATAAACAATGGCAATTTGGAAGAAGAAAAGATATCTGAATATACCTTTTCCAAATGTAAAATTAAGATCTGACTAATTTTACTGAATCTCACTTTTTCTATGCCATCGATATGCCACATTCTTTAGCAGATAGAAGTTTGGCGGGTGGAGCTTACATGGCTGTTCTCTACTGCTGCCATTTCTATGTTTTATTCTGGGCTTTAATTTTTAGATCTTACTCTAAAGTTAAACTGATTTACTATTGCATTTCAACAAAAATCTAATGTTTCATGGATTAATTTCCTCTTTTTTTGATTACAAGGGCTATTACAGTCAAGGAAGACAGGGTTTAGTGAATGCACATTAAACTAATTGCCTGATGGTAAAACAACACAACGTTATCCATCTCGAAGAGTATACTATCAGTATTCAACTAGTTAATTTATATTTAAAAGGCAAGTTAATTATATGTAAAATCTATGTGAATAGATGCAGGACAAGTGAGACAGATTTTTTAAAAAATCTTTTCTGTTGCTGCTATTAGGAAATAAAAGATCAGTATTACCATGGCAACTTGTTCAAGGGGTCACCTCTACACCTTTCATATAATTGCAAGCAATTTGGTAAAAACAGCTTTATAGAATTCTGGGGTGCAAAATGAAAGTGCCTCGACCACAAAGATGACTATTATTAAACACCATCTGTTGAATTGGAGACTGCAGCTGTTTTTGAGGGTGCTTGTAAGCTATGTGCGTATGCTCAGAATTTTAATGTTTGTTTACAACCGATGTGAAGCTTCAAAATGGTGTCCATGTGTCGTTAGGCAGCTCCAAAGCAAATAAAATACAAGCACATTTTTCAATGCACACATGATTTGTGTGTAATTTGACCTCATGAGTTATTCTATGCTTCAGAAAGGGTGCAATTGGTATTTAAATCTGCAATAAATGTACTTGATCACTGTGGTTAGTTCTTTAATAATGGTTCTTATTGTCATCTCTGTGCAGGATGTGCTTGTTCAATAACTGCTAATTTCACAGCAGGCCAGATTCATTCTTCCCATCTCCTGGGTGGATAAAAGATCACTGCCAGCCAAGCCATCTTCTCACAGAAACCTGAACTTTTACAAAGCTTTGCACTATCAGAAAATACTTCCGATTTAAAACAAAACATTCAACTTAGCTTCTAAAACCAGAGAAAGTGTAATCAAAAAAGCCCTCTGAATCTGCAGTCTTCATCATTTCTCTTCTCACTCACGTGTGGTTGTTGGCCAGCAGCAAACAAATTAGTAAAGCAAGAAAATCTGCAGATGCCGAGAATCAGAAATAAAAATTGAAAATACGAAGGACACTCCAGAGTTCAAGCAGCAACTGTGAGCAGAGAAACGAGTTAATGTTTCAAGTCAGTGGGCTTTCAACAGCAGTGGAAAAGTGATAGCACATGGTTGTTCTATGTTGCAGACAGGGGGAGGAAGGACAGAATAATGTGAGTGTTAGTGATAGAATGAAGAGCAAGGTGCTCCAGGAGAAACAGCTCTTGACCACATCTCTTCATTTGCCACGCAGTTTTATTCTTGTCCCTCTCCTCCCAAACAGAGGAAGAATAGGATTCCCCTTGTCTTCACTTTTCTCCATCCCCTCACCCAGTCTTCATGTTCAATGGATCAGCCTCCGTAGTCTCCACCACCTTCAAAGTGATGCCGCCACCACATTTGCCTCTTCTCTTTCGAATAAATCCCTCTGCAGCTAGCTGACTGTCCCATCTCCACCAGCCACTCCCCTTCTCAACTGTAGGAAATACAAAACTTACCCTTTTACCATCCAGCAACCAAAACAGCAAGTCACTTGCATTTCTTCCAGTTTAGTGTATCATATTCAGTATTCAATGTGTGGTATTCTCTATATTGGAGGAACTAAACACAGATTGGGTGCTGGCTTTCCCCAACACTACATTCAGTCTACAAGAATGGCATAGAACTTCAGTTATCTTTCACTTTAATTCACCATCTTACTCCCACTCTGACCTCTCTACCTTTCATCTCCTGCACTGTTCCAATAAAGCCAAACGCAAGCTCATAGAGTGGCATCTCATCTTCAGTATTCAATATTGAGTTCAACAATTTCGGATAAGGTGTTTTTTGGTGTCTGAACTCATCATTTTTGATGTAAGACATTAGCTCACAACACACACATAATGCCAGAGGAACTCAGCAAGTCAGACAGTATCTATGGACAGGGTTAAACACTCGACATTTCAAGCCAAAACCATTCATCAGGACCATAACACCATAAGACATAAGAGCAGAATTAGGCCATGCAACCCACTGAGTCTTCTCCACTATTCCATCATGGCTGATCCCAGAACCCATTCAAACTCATACACCTGCCTTCTCACCATATCCTTTGATACCCTGACCAATCGGAAAACTATCCTTGTCTGCCTTAAATATACCCGCAGAGTTGACCTCCACTGCAGTCTGTGGCAGAACATTCCACAGATTCACTACTCTCTGGCCAAAAAAAATCCTCCTTACCACAGTTCTAAAAGACCACCACTCAATTTTGAGGCTGTGCACTCTTGTTCTGAATACCCCCACCATAGGAAACATCGTATCCATATCCACCCTATCTAGTCCTTTCAACACTGGGTAGGTCTCAATGCCAAATGCTCCTCATATGTCAACCCCTTCACTCCCAGAATCCTCCTTGTGAACCTCCTCTGGACTGTCTCCCATGACAACATGTCCTTTCTGAGATATGGGGCCCAAAATTGTGACAATACTCCAAGTGCAGCCTAACTAGTGTCTTATAAAGCCTCAATATTATCTGCTTGCTTTCATATTCTATTCCCCTTGAAGTAACCATAGAACCATAGAACACTACAGCACAGTACAGGCCCTTCAGCGCTCCATGTTGTGTTGACCCAAATAGTCCTTTAAAAAAATACTAAACCCATACTACCCCATTACCCTCCATTTTTCTTTCATCCATGTACCTGTCCAAGAGGGTCTTAAATACCCCTAATGTTTTAGCCTTCACCACTATCCCTGGCAAGTCATTCCAGGCACTTACAACCCTCTGTGTAAAAAACTTACCCCTGATGTCTCCCCTAAACTTCCCTCCCTTAATTTTGTACATATGCCCTCTGGTGTTTGTTATTGGTGCCCTGGGAAACAGATACTGACTATCCACCCTATCTATGCCTCTCATAATCTTGTAGACCTCTATCAAGTCCCCTCTCATTCTTCTACGCTCCAAAGAGAAAAGTCCCAGCTCTGCTAACCTTGCTTCATATGACTTGTTCTCCAAACCAGGCAACATCCTGCTAAATCTCCTCTGCACCCTCTCCATAGCTTCCACATCCTTCCTATAATGAGGTGACCAGAATTGAACACAATACTCTAAGTGCGGTCTCACCAGAGATTTGTAGAGTCTCTCTACAATGCCAACATTGCATTTGCCTTCTTTACCACAGACTCAACATGTAAATTATCCTTCTAGGAGTCTTGCACGAGGACTCCTAAGTCCCTCTGCACCTCTGATATTTGAATTCTCACCCCATTTAGATAATAGTCTGCACTATTGTTCCTTTTACCAAATGTATTATCATACATTTCCCAACACTGTATTCCATCTGCCACTTTTTTGCCAATTCTTCCAAATTGTCTAAATCCTGCTGCAATCACATTGCTTCCTCAGCACTACATACCCCTCCACCTAGCTTTGTATCATAACTGCAAACTTTGCCACAAGGCCATCAATTCCATGATCTAAATCACTGATAAACAATGTGAAAAGTAGCGGTCCTAATACTGACCCCTGAGGAATACCACTAGTCACTGACAGCCAACCAGAAAAGCCCCCTTTGTTACCACTCACTGTCTCCTGCCTGTCAGCCATTCCTCTATCCATGCCAGTATCTTTTCTGTAATGCCATAGGATTTTATCTTCTTAAGCACCCTCATGTGTGGCACCTTATCAAATGCCTTCTGAAAATCTAAGTAAATGACATCCACTGGCTCTCCTTTGTCCACCCTGTTTGTTACCTCCTCAAAGAACTCTAACAGATCTGTCTGGCAAAATTACCCTTAACAGAAATTATGCTGACTTGGACTTATTTTATTATGAGTCTCCAAGTACCTTAATCCTTAATATCTATCCTTAATAATAACTCTATAATAATAATAACTATCCTTAATAATAGACTCCCAACACTTTCCCAACCACTGGGGATAGGCTAACTGGCCTATAATTTCCTTTCTTTTGCCTTCTTCCCTTCTTAAAAGGTGGAGTTACATTTGCAATCTTCCAGTCCTCTGGGACCATGCCAGAATCAAGTGATTTTTGAAAGATCATGGAAGATCATGCATCTGTTATCTCTTTGGCAACCTCTCTCAGGACTCTGGAATGAAATCCATCTGGCTTATCCACCTTAGGACATTTGAGCTTGCCTGGCACGTTTTCCTTTGCAGTAGCAATGGCAATTGTTCCTGCTCCCTGACACTCATGGACCTCTGGCACACTGTTAGTGTCTTCCACAGTAGGGAGTGAACCCATTAAGTTCATCTGCCATTTATTTTTCTCCCATTACTACCTCACCAGTTTCCCAGTGGTCCAATATTAACTCTCACCTCCATTTTACTCTTTATATAACTAAAAAAAACTTTTAGCGTCCTGCTTTATATTATTGGCTAGTTTGCCCTCATGTTTCGTCTTTTCCCTTCTTATGGGTTTTTTTAATTGCCTTGGATTTTAAAAGCTTCCCAATCATCCAACTTCCCACTCACTTTTGCTACATTATATGCCCTTTCCTTGGCTTTTATGTAGTCCTTAACTTCCCTTGTCAGCTATGGTTGCCTACATCTGCCATTTGAGAACTTCTTCTGTGGGACATATCAATCCTGCAATTTGTGAACTGTTCCCAGAAACTTCAGCCATATCTGCTCTGCCGTCATCCCCACCAGTATCCTCCTCCAATCCACCTGGACAAGCTCCTCTTACATGCTTCTGTCATTCCTTTTACTCTTTTGTGATACTGATACACGTGAGTTATGCTTCTCCCTCTCAAACTGCAGTATGAACTAACAATATTATGATCACAGTCTCCTAAGGGTTCCTTTACATTAAGCTCCCTGATAAGGTCTGGGTTATTACACAACACCCAATCCAAGTTAGCCTTTCGCTGAGTAGGCGCAAACACAAGCTACTCTAAAAAACCATCTCAATGGCATTCAACAAATTTCATGCCTTGTGATCCGACAGCAACTTAATTTTCCTAATTCCCTTGCATATTGAAATCCCCTATTACAATAGTGACATTACCCTTATTATGTGCCCCTTCCAGCTAGCTCCCTTTGCAATCTTAACTCCACACCTTGGCTACTATTTGGAGGCCTATATATGATTCCCATAACAGATTTTTTACCCTTGCAGTTTCTTAACTCCACCCACAAAGATTCAGCATTCTCTGACCCAGTATCACCTCTTTCTAAAGACGTAATGCCATCTCTTACCAACAGAGCCACACCACTGCCTATGCCTTCCTGCCTGTCCTTTTGATACGAAGTATATCCTTTGATGTTAATCTCCCAACTATGGCCTTCTTTCAGCCACGACTCAATGATGCCCACAATGTCATACCAACCAATTTCTAATACAGCCACGATTCATCCACCTTACTCCAAATGCTTCAATCTTGCATTCTTCACCCTTTTGAATTTTCCCTCTGTGGTACAATTTAACTCTTTGCTCTGTCTGCATTTGTACCCAATCATTGGCTTGTCCTTCCTTACATTCATATTACATATTACATCATCTACTTGAAAACCTGCTGACTCATCCTCAGCTCTATTATACTGATTCCCAACCCCCGCCATATTTGTTTAAACCACTCCCAACAACTTTAACAAACCTGCCCACAAGGAAATTGGTCCCCCTCAGATTCAAGTGCAACCCACCCCTTTTATACAGGTCCCACCTGTCCCAGAAGAGGGCCCAATTATCCAGAAATATAAATTCCTGCCACCTTTTCTAATTCTTCAGCCACGCATTTATCTGTCACCTCAATCTATTCCTATTCTCATTGTCATGTAGCACAGGCAGCAATCCCGAGATTACTATCTTGAGGTCCTGCTTCTCAACTTCCTTCCTAACTCCTTGTATTTTGTTTTCAGAACCTCCTCCCTTTTTCTACCTATGTCATTGGTACCAACATGTACCACGGATTCTGGCTTCTCACCCTCCCTTTTCAGATATTGTGGACGCGTCCAGAAACATTACGGACCCTAGAACCTGGGAGGCAAATTATCATCCATGTTTCTTTTACGCGTCCACAGATCGCTTGTCTGTCCCCCTAACTACAGAGTCCCCTACTACTGCTGCCATCCTCTAGCTCTGTACCCTTCTTATCAACAGGGCCAGACTCAGTGCCTGAAGCACGGCCATTGTTGCTTCCACCAGGTAGATAGGACTGGAAAGGAAAGGGCAGAAGCCAGTGTGGCGGTGGAAGTGAAAGGAGTTCAAATTGGCAGGTATGAACTGGCAGGTGAGACCAGGAGAGGGGGAAGGTTGGGGAGGGATAGATGAAGGAGGTAAGAGGCTAAAGAAGAAGGCATCTAATAGAAGAGGAGAGTAGACCATGGAAGAAAGGAAAGGAGGAGGGAAACACAGGACGGAAGGAGGGAGGGGGAGAAATTGCTGGAAAATACAGAAATCGATTTTCATGCCATACAGTTGGAGGCTACCCAGATGGACTAGGAGGTGTGGTTTCTCCAACCTAAGTTCATCCTTATGATATTGGTAGAAGAAATGGGAAGTCAAATGAAATGGGTAGCCATCAGAAAATCCTGCCTTTTGCGTCTGACAGAGAAAAGGAACTTCAATCTGCGGATCCCCAAACTGCATCGTGTCTCACAGGAGGCCACACTGGGAGCTGTTGATACAATAAATGAAAGAGTAGGTGTAGGGGCCGGTGTAGCACTTGTCACACTCGCAGGTACAAGTGCCAGGAGAGAGATCATAAGTGGACAAGGGAGTCACCTGGAGAGTCATCCCTACAGAAAGTGGAGAGGGTGCAGAAGGGAAAGATGTGCTTAGTGGTAGGGTCTTATTGAAGATGCTAGAAATTATGGAGAATGAGGTGCTCCATGCAGAGGCTCAGGGGGTGGTAGGTGAGGAACAAGGAGAATCCTATCATGGGTGAATTCACAGTGAATGGCGGTGCTGGCTAGAAGGGCCGAATGGCCTACTCCTGCACCTACTGTCTATTGTCTATTATCTATCCCTGTTATGTTGGCAGGAGAATGGGATGAGGGCAGATGTGCAGGAAATGGAGGAGATACAGGTGAGGGTAGCATCGATAGTGGTGGAAGAAAAACATTTCAGATGTTCTACAATAGAAAGCCTCATCTTAAGAACAGATATGGTGAAGAAGGAGGAATTGAGAGAAGGAGCAATGTTTTTACAAGTGACATGGTGAGAAGAGATATTATCAGTAAGTGTGAGGGTCAGTAGGTTTGTAAAATATGTAAGTGTACAACCTGTCTCCAGAGACGGAGACAGAGAGATTGAGAAAGGGGATAGAAGTGTCAGAGATGGGCCGAGTAAACAGAGGGCAGTGTGGGAATTGTGAGGAAGTTTGATCAATTGACAAACTCATGATGGGTGCAGGAAGCAGCACCAATGTAATTGTCAATATAGTGGAGAAAAAATCAGGAAGCATTACCAATGAAGGCTTGGAACATGGATTGCTCCACATAACCAACGAAAGGGCAGGTTTAGCTCTGTACTTTTTTCCCTCCACATGTGCTACCTAATCTGCTGACTATGTCCATATTTTTTTGAATCAAGTTCCCAGCAACTCTTCCTCATCTGTCTATTCCAACATTTTTCCCTGCTGATAGTTTCCTTCTTTTACTTCTCAAAAATTTCAGCTGAGGTTAATAAGAACTCATCTCCTTCTCTAAGATACCACCAGATTGATTGTATCACTTACACGATCTTGGTCTCCACCCTATTGACTACAGAGGTCAAAGAATACAGTTTGAGGCTTGAATCTTTGAAAAGTATGGTTTCAATAAAAACATTTAATAAAACCTGGTTGTTCTATGAGAAAATAAGAACTATTGTTCTGCGAGCTAGTGTAAGTGCAAATTTCACTGTAGGTGAACCTTATATGTTGTTTTATTGCTGATATCATTTGGGGGAATTTTTACCCTGGAAGAAGATCCCTGGAAGTAAAAGTTGCACCATAAAACAAAGAGACGAATATTCACACAGAAACAAATTATTTGGAAATATGTACTAAATTGCTCTTACCCAGCTTAGACAAATCTTCAACAGCACTGCATTTTTCTTTTACTGTTGTGTCAATGAATTTCCGGCCATTTGTTTGTGATCCACAGATTTACAACAATCATTATGCTTTGCCAATTTAACTTCGACTTTCATTTTGATTTCCTAATCATTAGAGAAATCCAATGCATGTAGTTTCATCCCACATAAATGCTGCAGATAGTGAAGTACTCTTTAAAAATCATTTTCTTCTTGTGAATTATCTCTTGCAAAGTTTGCATCAAAGTCCTGTGTAGTCAGCACCAACAGTGGGCAGATATGCCGATGACAGCAAAATTGTGCCAGTGAAGAAGAGTGTCTAAAGATACAAGAAGATATTGATCAATTGGAAAAGTGGGGAAAGGGTAGCAGATGGAATTTCACTGACACAAATCTAAATGAATTAGGCCAGGACTTGCACGGTGCATGGCAGGGTTCCAGGGAACTTTTCAACAGAAATCTAATCGTTCAAGTACATAGTTCCTTAAAAGTGGTATCAGGTAGACAAGGTGGTGAAGAAGGAGTATTGCGTGCTTGCCTTTATCAAACATGGCATTGAATACATGAGTTGGGATGTCATGTTACATTTGTACAAAACATTGGTTGGACCACACTTGGAGTATTGTGTGCTGCTCTGCTCACCATACCAGAACTTTGGAAGAATGTGATTAAGCTAGAGAGGGTGCAGTAAAGATTCACAAGGATGATGCCTGATCTGGAAGCCTTGAGTCATAAGGAGAGATTGACTAGGTTGGGATTGTTTAGCTGGCACTTAGTTGGCTGAGGGATGACATTGTCGAGATTTATAAAATCATGAGGGGCATAGATTGGGTAGATAGACACAACCTTTTCCCAGACAGGGAACTCTAAAGCTAGAAAGCATAGGATTAAGTGAAAGAGGAAAGATTTAAAGGAGATCTGAGGGGCAGGTTTTTTCAGAAAAATGGTGGTGGGTATATGACCAGATGAAATGATGGAGGCAAATACAATAATAACATTTAAAAGATATTTGGACGGGTTCATACATAGGAAAGGTTTAGATAGATGTGAGCCAAATGGGGCAAACGGTCAGAATGAATGTGTTGGGATATATTCCATGCTGTATAATTCTATGAATCTCAATGAATGCAACAATCTTTACCAATTCCTTATGTCCCTATAAGTAAATGCAATGGCATCAGCTGGACCCTTGCAAAATAGCTCATCCTCCTCTTATACTGTTCAATGCCTGGAAGTTATTTACCTGTTTTGGTTAATAAAATGGAGCAGAATTGTCTTCTGCTGAACTTCCACAAAAGTAGACGCCACAATTTCCTGAATGCCAGATTAGCCACAATGATTTTCATCTCGCTGGTATTTCCAACATATCAGAACATCTCAAGTCATGTCACAGGCACGTTATCAAGCAACATTTAATATTAACGTTAGAGAGTGCAGAGACCCAAGCAGGGGGGATATGGAGATACAGACTGCAGATGTCAGAATCAGAAGCAAAAATGAGCTGCTAGAGGAACTCAGTGGCTCAAACAGTACATATGGAATGAAATGTACAGTCAACACTAAGGATTCACTTGGACTGAAAAAGCAGAGACAGATGGGTAGTGTAAAGATTTGAGGTGGAGGAGTAGGACAAGATCTAGCAAGCAATAGGTGGATCCAGGTGGGGAGAGGTTGATAGGCTGTTGGAATCAGGCAGGAGAAGAAAGACTAGAGATAATGACAGAGGCTGGGAGGTGATAGAGACAACAAGAGCTACACATTATGGAATCTGACCAGTAAGGAAGGTGAAGAGTGGAGCCAGATATGGGAGTGATGGCAGGCAGAGGGTATGTGGTTAATATCAGAACTATTGACAAAAGCAAAAACCAGCCTTTAAACTACTTCTCTCTATATTGACATAAAAGAAAAAGTTTGATTTCAAGTCGGAAGGCGCTGCTGTGTACAGAAAACCTTTGATATTGATATCACTCATGGTGAGACAATTGATTGAGGTAAGTAATCGGAACCAGATCGCCATACTCGTATAAACAGTGAGCATTTCCTAACATATACATACATAGCTTTATTTGTTGAATATTAGGACAAAACAACTGTCACATACTTTGAAGCATGCCAGGATGGTTGGCCAAAGATTCTTGCAATATAATGAGACCATTAGGGAGCATAAGACACAAGCAGAGGGGATATGGAGATACCGACTGCAGATGCTAGAAACAGCAACAAAGGTAAGCTGCTGGACGAGCTCAGGAGCAAAAACAAGCTGCTGGAGAAACTACAGACATAAGAGACAAAGGTCTTCATTAACAGGATTTCAATTAAATCCTGTACACTGATTGAAACTCCAGGCCACACAAACTGATGAGGTCTGCATAAGAGAGATCAAGTTATGACATAGTCGTGTGAACTTCATCAGATGATTGAAAACAACCATCAGTGTAGAGAAATAAGAAATGAATGGTCAGCCCACTTACCCATACAATCATATTTAATATTGTTAATAAAATATGAATATTTTCTGTCTCAAACTAATGCATGGGACCTGGCTGCAGATGTTGAGATCATGGACATATTTTGATAGTTGTCGATCACCTTTCATAGTTTTCCATAACATACAGTAAGTATAAACTTGATGTTCAGATACATTCTTCCATTTGATTTCTTCTGTGCATTTTCTTGCACTGAATGAAAGCCTGGTACGTCCAACACTTGTTGATCTGAATAACTTTTCAACAACAGCACATAGATTAGGACAAGTGACAAAAAGTTTGCTCAAAGGAGTTGATTTTAGACAGCATCGCAAAAGAGGAAAATGTAATGAATTTGGAAAGACATAGGGGGGAAATTCCAGAGCTTAAGGTGAGACAACAGCTGAAATGTTCATCTATGGCAGAATAATTAAAATGAGTGACACTGATGATAATAGTGTTAGATGTTAATAATCTCAAAGTTCAAATAGCCACACTTGGTTCTCAAATGTAGAGGAGTCCACATGTAAGATACAAGACTGGAAAAAAAATTCACCAAGAAAGTCTGGTTTACTTCCTACACATTGGGGAGGGAGGAGACAAAAGCACAGGTATTGCACTTTTCCCATAGTAGCATGAGAAAGTACCACAAGATGAGTAGTGGTTAGTTGGGAAGGACCAAAGAGAGATGATTCGAACTGATGGGAGGGGAATATGTGTCTTGTGGTGGAAACTTTTGGGAGGTTGATGAAATTGCAAAGGATGTTCAGTTTTAGGCTGTTGAGGAGGAACTGGGTGAGAGCTGTAGTGCGAAAGATAGATGAGATATGGTATGGTCTCTGCTCCACCATAGTGAAGGAGGAGCATTTCATATCATGACAAGTAAACACCAGCAGCGCTACATCATTAGAAATCTGAGGAGATTTGGTATGTCACAAAAGTCACTCGAAAATTTCTACGGATAAACACTGGAGCGTATTCTGGCTGGTGGCATCATTGCCTGGTTTGGAGTCTTAAATGCACAGGATCATAAATGCTGCAGAGGGCTGTAGACTCAGCCAGCCCACAACCCTCCCAACCATCAAGAACATCTTCAAGAGGCAGTGCCTCAAGAAGGTGACATCCATCATCAATGGTCTGGGACATGCTCTCTTCTCATTACTCATTGAGAATAGGTACAGGAGCCTGAAGACCCACCTTCAATGTCTTAGGAACAGCTTCTTCCTTCCTGCCATCACATTTCTGAATGGTCTATGAACACAACCTTGTTATTTGCCACTACCTTGTTATTCCTCTTTTGCAATATATATTTATTGGAACTTAGAGAATTGTTCAAGATTCAAGATTGTTTCATGTCATTTCCAGTATACAAATGTTAAGGAGAACAAAATATTTGTTACTTTGCAGCACACAAACACACACAAAAACTCAATAAGAAAAAGAACACAATAATAAAAATCACAGTAAGTATAAATATATTAGGTAGCTTTACACAGTACATTGACAGATTGTATGTCTGTAAGTGAGGATAGACACAGGACCGACAGGAAATGATAAAGCAATGGTGGGTTAGTGGGTGGAGGTGTTGATCAATCTTACTGCTTGGGGAAAGTAACTGTTTTTGAGTCTGGCGGTCCTGGCATGGATATTATGTAGCCTCTTCCCTGATGGGAGTGGAACAAACAGTCCATAGGAAAGGTGACTGGGATCCTTCACGATGCCACTGGTCCTTTTCTGCCACCTTCCTGTATATATACCCTTGATGGTGGGTAGGTTTGCGCTGGTGCTGCGTTGGCAACTTTGACTACCTGTTGTTGAGACTTCCTGCCACTGCAGTGGAGTGTTCGTACCATGAAATGACACATCTTGTTAGGATGCTCTGTACTGTGCATCTGTAAAATGACATGAGTGTAGATGTGTATAGTCCAGATCTCTTCAGCCTCCTCAGAAAGTAGGGTCGATGGTGAGCTTTTCTGATTCTGTAGAATGTATCCTGAGACCATCAGAGATGGTGTGAGATGTGTACTCCCAGAAATTTGAAATTGCTTGCAGTTTCCACAGCTGTGTAACCAATGTAAAGAGGGGTGTGAGTTCTCCTGAAGTCCATAACCATCTCCTTTGACTTGCTGACATTGAGGAAGAGGCTATTTGCCTGTCAGCAGGCCTTGATCTCCTCCACCCCCTCTCTGTAGGCCATCTCATCAATGAGCCCCACCACTGTTGTGTTATTGGCAAACTTAACATATATATTATTGAGACTGATTCTTTTTATGCTATATGTCATTGATTTGGATGATGAAATTGATGGCTTAGTTGTAAAGTTTGCAGATGATATGGAGATAGGTGGAGGGGCAGGTAGTTTGAGAAAGTAGAGAGGCTACAGAGGACTTAGACAGATTAGGAGAATGGGCAATGAAATGGCAGATGGAATACAGTGTTGGGAAGTGTATGGTCGTGCACTTTGGTAGAAGAAATGAAAGAGTTGACTATTTTCTAAATGGAGAGAAAATACAAAAAACTGAGGTGTAAAGGGACTTGAGAGTCCTTGTGCAGGTTTCCCTAAAGGTTAGTTTGCAGATTGGCTCTGTGGTGAGGAAGGTATATGCAATGTTAGCATTCATTTCAAAAGGACTAGAATATAAAAGCAAGGATGTAATGTTGAAACATTGTAAAACACTGGTGAGGCCTCACTTGGAGTATTGAGAGCAGAGTTGACCCCTTATCTTAGAAAGGATGTGCTGAAACTGGAGAAGGTTCAAAGGAGGTTCACAAAAATGATTCCAGTATTTAATGGCTCGTTACATGAAAAGTGTTTGATGGATCCAGGCCTATATTCACTAGAATTAAGAAGAACGGGGGGGTGACCTCATTGAAACCTATCGAATGGTGAAAGGCCTTAATAGAGTGGATGTGGAGAGGATGTTTCCTATGGTGGGAGAGTCTAAGACCAGAGGAGACAGCCTCGGAATAGAGGGATGTCCTTTTAGAATGGAGATGAAGAGGAATTCCTTTAGCCAGAGAGTGGGGAATCTGTCGACTTCTTTGCCACCAGCAGCTGTGGAGGCCAAGTCCGTATATATATTTAAGGCAGAGGTTGAGAGATTCTTGATTGGTCAGGGCATGAAGAGAAATGGGGAGAAGGCAGGAGATTGGGGCTGAGAGGAAAATTGGATCAGACATGATGAAATGACAGAGCAGACTTGCTAGACCAAATGGCCTAATTCTGCTCCTGTATGTTGTGGCCTTATATATAATATATCTCGCACTGTAGCACTGCTGCAAAACAACAAATTTTACTACATACTGTATGTCAATGATAGTAAACCCGATTCAATGGCTGAAGAAGAAAGAAGACAGTTTAGAGGCAGTCGTGCTATCACTGGAGCAAATGTGATGGAGGCTGATTGACAGACAGAATGGAATGGAATCCTTACAGGAGGCACAACTGGAAGAAGCCTAGTCAAGTTAGCTCAGACTATTTGTGGGTTCATACTGGATGTTGGTAACCAGTCTATCCTCAGAGATGGGCACAGAGGGATTCAGAAAAGGAGGAGAAGGGTCAGATTTAGATCTTGTGAAGGTGAGAGTAAGGTGAATAAACGATGAAATCCTTGAGTCATTGATGTACCATAAAAAAACATTGAGAGAGAGGGATAATATATGACCAAAACAAGAAATGGTCCACATATCCCACAAAAAAACTAGGCTTAGGTTGGATCTACGTGGGTACCCAGAGTTACAGCTCCGGTATGGAGAAAATGAGTGGAGTCAAAGGCGGAATTGTGCAATCTGAGAATAAGTTCAGCTGGGACAAGGGAGGTGTCAATGGAGAGTAATTGATTCAGCCTATGTTCAAGGAAGAAATGCTTTGCAGCGTCATTGTGAAAAATTTTGAGATGATTGAGGTAGGTGATGGAGGTGATGGAATGTTCCAATGTTAAACACAGGCAATAAAAAAGTAAGGCTGAAAATATTAAATGCAAAAATACATTACAAGTGTGCATGAAACCTAGACTCTTGAGCCAGACTGATGATACTGTAATATTACATTGTCTTTTTTTACAGTACATGTTCTGCTTAATGAAATTCGAGTTTAAAAAGCAAGTTACTGATACCACCAGTTTCTTTGTGGACCCGAAGGGGATAGCAATGACAAAACTGCAAGTGAACTGAATTGTCGAGACTATATTCACGACCGTTATCATTGTTATTCACACGTCATTCTTTTACTAAATAACTAAACAGATTAATATTGCTGAAGTTTTATTTCTTCGCTTTTCAGATTTAAATTTTAATGTGAGTTCACACAGTATGCCGGAAACCTTTAAGCTAGTTCAATTGAGAGCAGCTGTAATACCTTTTCCTTATGTGCTGTTTTAATAGCTCAGCTTGAGATCTGTCTCCAGAAGCCACCGGAGGCTGACCTGGGATTTAGCTCAGCTTCAAAACTCATTCTCTTCCCAGTTTCTTCTGTTGCTTCTGCCCTGTCAGCAATTTTTTTTTTTGAAAAGCGAAATAATGGACACACTAAGAGGCAATGACTCCCCACGAGGCAGCACCAGTGGTATAATATGAGTGCTGTCAAAGTGGTTTACACACTAGCTCAGACACCCAGCGAAACTGACTTTAGGCCCCTTATCCGCATAAAAGCAACAGCTATCTTCCCTTCCCCCTCCTTCCAGCCTTCTGTTTTTCGTTCCAGGTTCCAGCCCTGCAGTCTGTAATTAGGACCTCCGTGCTGAAGATGTTGGCCTGTGAGAGAAGGTTTGCTGTGGTTCACGTATCCTGCCAGTGGATTTGGAGGGCTTGACAGAGCCAGTGTTGCTGGCACCTCTCCACTGCCTAGAGAATCCTGCAGTCGGTAGTTCAGGTCTGCTCAGCACGCAGCAGGGCAGGGCCGATGATCGATGCAGATGGGCCATGCCCGGTTTCAGGTCCTGATCCATCACACAGTCACTTTTCCCTGGCCTTTAGCTCACCCCTTCCTGGGACATATCCGAAAGTCAACGCCAACAAGGCAGTGGGTCTGCAGCTACAGTATTAGGCATGGCTGAGCTGCCTCCAGGGGCGGTTAGAAATGACTGAAAATAGACCCAAGGTTAGCGGAGAACTGGTGAGCTGCAAGGCTCCCAAGTGGTGAAATGTGAGATAGTGATATCAGACTGCATTCCCCCCAGAAGGAACAATAGATGTTCTGTGTGTGGGGGTGGGGGAGAGGCTGTTGCAGTCAGGAATACAGCAGGCAGATGCTGGGTTGCACTACACTGGTGCCCCTCCTGGCCCCAGAAAAATAATAGCAAATTCGCCTTCGTCTAATCTCTTTTACACTGTCACTTTCTTAGAGAAGTGTAGACCTTCTGACTATATCAGACAAAGAGAAAACTGGGGGTCTAAGGTCTGGATAACATTAAGAACGCCCTATCCGAACATTAGAAACAGGTAGGAATAGGTGTGGAAACTCAGCTGTAGACCCTTTTCAGAATGGAAATTTTGAAAAAGGAGGTGCTGGAAATCAGAAATTCAAAAAAAAGAGGAACGGCTAGAAGCATTCAATAAGTGAACCAAAATTTCTGGAAAAAATATTTACTGTTTCAGGTCAAAAACCCTTTGTCAGAACTGCACTAACAAAGTGTCTTGGACCTGCAATTTTAATTCTGCATTTTCCTTTCTGCTGATGCCAATTTAATGTCCCCAGCACTTTTTTTTTTTGCGTTCCCATCAGAATGGTATCAGCTACATTATATTAGTTAACAAAACAGTAAAGCTCTCAAGGCAGGTTTGAGGCCAGAAATGACAAGGCTGAAAATGACCCCAGTAGCATGGTGCAAGATGCTAAGAGCATTAAAAATCAATAAGAGAAGAATCAGTTCACAATGCCTTTCTCAGCTGCATTCACCCCTCATATATCACAACAAATATGTTTTTTTTTTGCATGAAATGTTACAGATACCCAGCTCAGAACTTCAGTTAACACATGGTCAACCTGCAATGTGATTAATGCCACAGGGATTTTATCATGTTACACCCAGACTTTTGAAGTTTGCCTTCACACCTTGTAGAGTGCAGCATTTAATGTGCAGGTATTATTATCTTCCGGCAAACATTTTCTTTTAATGGTTTATAGAGATTAAATGTGACTATTGTGAAATCTGTCCCCCTGCAAGCACTAAAATTTCAAACAGTCTTGTTTGTGTATGATGTGTAGCTGTGATTGCAGAAGCAGAAAGAGCTCCCTGGTTAAACTGCAAAAGGCAATCAAACCATCCCCTGTGTTGAGAGTGCCGGAAATTTTATTAACTAGGGGACTGGGCTTTTTAGTCCAGATTCACTCTGTGCAGTTACTAAAATTGCAAATAAATACTTGCATTCCATTATAGTTGTTAGACAGCTCACATCAGCACTGATTGATAAAACACCCAGCGTTGATAAGAACATTGGTATATACCAGTCTGCTATGGTTAGCAGATCAATAAGCAGGCGATCGAACTTGGCGAAATGTACCCGTCCAATCTGCAGTTAAAGGTGATAATACACAACTCCATTATTTTCTCAGTAATTAAAGGAGACAAAATGAAAGAGAAACTGCTAGATACACAAGTCAAACAACATTTGTAGAGAGACTAATAGCTGAAGCTGCAGTTTCCTCCCTTCATTGGAACTGGGATAAGTCAAAGAGAATAGAGTTTTTGAGATACAGAGAAAGTCTATTGGGGGTTCGAAGAATAACCGGGAAGTGTGTTAGAGCAAAGAGTAATGATAGCATGACAGAAGTGGCAATGGTAAAAGATTAATGAACAATAAGATGTAGATCTGAAGGAAGTAAGTAGGAGATATGAAATAAAATCAGAAATTATCAGAAGAGAAGCGAATAAAAGACAGTGAATGCTAAAAAGTGGAATCGGAGGTTGGAACTTCTTTTTAGATAAGCTGCAAATTCAGCCTTCAGCTTGGCATAATCTGAAATGTTCACTGTTCTACTTTACCTCCTTATTAACTGACACACTGAAGATTTCTTACAGTTCCTGGAAGCAAAATTAGTACACAAAGAAATGGATTACAAATAGCTGTAGGAATGGTGTGACATTAATCAAGACTTTAAAATCTCATATAAATTCCCATAATTTCTGCTGCTGTCTGGACGGAGTTTGTATGTTCTCCCTGTGACTGCATGGGTTTCCTCTGGGTGCTCCAGTTTCCCTCTGCATTCCAAAGACATATGGGTTAAAGATAAATAGATCACATGGCTGGTGTGAGCTTGTTGAACCAGAAGGGCCTGCTACTGTGCTGTATCTCTAAAAAAGTGAAGACCCACTGCCTGAAAGGTAAGGGATTTTTGATCTGGGTTCAGGACAATCCTCTGCAACAATTAGTCTTATAATCAAAGAGTATGTTGGGCATACTAGATTTAGATCTAGTAATAAGTTGTACATTTTACCAAAATCAAATCGAGAGAGGAGGCTACACACACAGGTCAGGGCAAGAGATTTAAAAATGAGCATTTGCAGGCTTTTGCCTTTTTCTGGCAGTCCAATCAAAATGCAATTCATTAGCAAGGGCAAATAAAAATAAGGTAGGGACGTGAAGCGGCCTTTGTGCACGTGGGCAAGTGTTAGAGTGGGGAGGCTTTGGCTCAACAGGCTTGGGCGAGGTAGATTCCTGGTAAGTTTCTACTTCTGCATTCTTTGTCAGTCAGTGCAGTTGGAATGGCTCCAGGTGTGTATTGTGTTCTTTGTGTAAGATGTGGGTACTCTAGAGACTTCTAGTCTTCTGGATAACCACATGTACATCAGGTACATCTTCACAAACCTACAGTCCAATCCACTTTCTTCTGAGTTCTACTGCTGTGTTCAAATCAGGAGATTGTGACCTTTACGTAAAATTGAGATAAGACCACTGTAAAGCTCCCAAGAGATGAATCCAGTCCAATAGTGTGTCCCAGAACAACCATCAGTTGTGGCAGGGTTTTCATGTTTTAATGGGCTACAAGGCAAAGTCCGGCAGCAATTTCAACAATAGTGCACCCTGTCCCAATTAACTTGATACATTTTATGCATGTTTTGAAAGAAGAGGATTGGAATTTCACCACCCACCCCAATACCCTCCAATGCATCCATTGTCATTGTACATAAGATCAGCTTTCTGGAGAGTGAACCTACGGAGAGCATCTGGCCTGGATGGTTCCTCTGGCCGGGTCCTTCAATTCTGTGCAAATCAGCTGGTAGAAGTATTTGCAGACATTTTTAAACTCTCCTTGCTTCAGTCTGAGCTTCCCAGCTACTTTAAGGAGACCACTATCATCCCAGTACCTAAGAAAAATAAAGTTCCTCAATGAATGCTGCCTGTGGTTCTGACATTCACTATCATGAAGTGCTTTGAGAGGCTGGTCATGGCAGGCATTAACTCCAGCTTCCCTGTCAACCTCGACCCACTGCAAGCCATCTACCAGTGAAACAGGTCTATAGTGACACCATTTCCTTGGCCCTACATTCATCTCTGGAGCATTTGGACAGTAAAGACATATACTATATGCAGACTATTTATTGACCACAGCACCACTTTCAATGTTATAATATCAAGTAAATTCATTTCCAAACCCTTAGATTTGGTGCTGAGCACCTCCCTTTGTAACTGGATCCTTGACTTCCTGACCAATAGGCTGCAATTGGTAAGGATAGGCAGCAATAATTCTGCCATGATTGCTCTCAACACTGGTGCCCCAAAATGCTGCAGCCCCAGCCCCTACTCTATCTATAACCTATGCAGTCATAACTGTGTGGCCAAGTTCTGCTCTAACTCCATCTACAAGTTTGAAGATAATACCACCATAGTGCTCTGTATCTCAAATAGTGGTAAGTCTGCGTACAGGAAGGAGATAGTGAGACTAATGGAGTGATGTTATGACAACACTCTTTCCCTCAATGTCAACAAAACAAAAGTGATCATTATT
The DNA here is from genome assembly GCF_048418815.1 of Hemitrygon akajei. NCBI lineage: Eukaryota > Metazoa > Chordata > Chondrichthyes > Myliobatiformes > Dasyatidae > Hemitrygon > Hemitrygon akajei. The sequence goes on from NC_133125.1 coordinate 41,325,887, forward strand.
GACTTCATAAGAGGTGGCACTACACATGCTCCTGTCTACATCATCAGTGTTAAAGTTGAGAGGATTGAGAGCATCGGGTTGCTAAGAGTGAAGATCAACTGTATGTCCTTCCTGATGTGATTTGTTATTTTATTTCTAAATACTAGATTTCTCTGCTTACTTGTAAGTTCACAGCTCTTGTTGATTATTCATTATCGCATTGTTAAGTAATTAGCTTTCATTGTTAGGTCGGCCATTATATGTCGTTTGTATATTTCATTTAGTCCCTAGTAGTCAGAAGCAATTTTGTTTGAAGTTGAAGGGATTTCAATGACAATTTGAATCTACTTTTCGTGAGAATGCCAAGAAGTACTGTCCTTTTACATCAGCTCCTTGCGTACTGTATGCCTTGGTGAATAATAAAGCCACCTTCAAACTACAAGTACACAAGACCGAAGTTTACCTAGCTGCCTAGCTTAAGAAAATGAGGAACTGCTTGAACGAAGGCGGAATAGTAAAAAGACACTCTCAATGATGATTCCACCTGAGATGGATAAGATATTGCTCCTGCGAGTTCCCGCATGACATAAAGTCAGCAGCGGGGAAGAGAGGCCTTGAAAGCAGGTCAGTGAGTTTGTTATGTTCACCTCGATTAGCGAGATAGTGTAGCAAATCAGCGGCAAGCATGGCTGCGCTGGAAGCCGGTGCAATGGCCAAAGCCCCGCTAGCCAGGGCGTCATTTGTAGAAAGAGAGATTGCTGTTACAGCGAGACAGACTGAATTAAGTGAAGAAAAACCCCACCTGGAAGCCACATTAGAGGCACTGTAGCACAAAAAAGAGGCAGGGGCAGCTTTAGCCGAGGCCAAAGTCTTTGAGGTGGGCATGGAGCTCGTAGCTGACGATGATGATGATGATGTTAGATCAAACTCACCAGTCTGCCTACACTTATTCTTATCCACCAGACACTGAAGACTTGGGCCAGCCAATCAAGACTGAAAAGAGGGCTCCTCTTCCTCAGGATAGCCTCCCACAACTCAACACCTTTTACCAAAATGGGACAGAACAGAGACCACCTCCCTCACATGCTCATACTTATACCAACCAGACAAATATTTCAAAATGTGCAATGACTGGCCATTCACTCACCCACCGATATGAAGGAGATATGCAGCTGTGTAGTAATAGACTCCAAGGTTCCTGCGTTCCATGGCATATCACAGGAGGTGACACTGCTCAGCCTTACCACACCACCAATGAACCCCAACATATTCATGATGTGTCATATCTAGCGAGATTCCTATCCTGTCCTGACTTATTGATGGCTGGACTCACCAAATTTGATAATAAGCCAGAAAAATACTGGGCTTGGAAGTCCACATTCTCCAATGCCACTGAAAACCTCATCCTGATGCCTAGTGAAGAAGTTGACCTGCTGGTAAAGTGGCTTGGACCAAGTCTGCTGAGCATGCAAGAAGTTTAAGGTCAGTTCACATCAAAAACTGCAGCGCTGCTCTCAATTTAGTCTAGCAAACACTGGAAGAGGGTTAAGGATCCATGGAGGCAATGGAGACTGCTCTCTGCAACAAACTCGAGTCCTTCTCCAAGATTTCTAGCAGGGAACCTCAACATTTGCAAGAGCTAGGAGACCAGCGTTTGGAGTTGGGCACAGCCAAAGCCAAAGACTGCTTACCTGGCCTGTCTTACTTTGACACTGCATGAGGAATTAGTCCCATCTTGGAGAAAGTCCCCTTTAGTCCACGGGAGAAATGGATATCAGAAGGAACCAGATACAAACTGGAAAATGGAGTCAGCTTCCCACCCTTCTCCTTCCTTTCTAGTTTCATCCAGAATGAAGCCCAATTGAGGAACAACCCCTGCTTTATCCTGACCACCTCTAGCTCACTCCACTTAAATCAGAGAATCCTGTCAGAGGCCTTGTCATGGTGCACAAAACTGAGGTGGACAATGCTGTCCAAAAGGATGATCCTAAAACATCAGAAGATCCTAATGAACACTGCCCTCTACATCAGAAACCGCATCCTCTCTGGAAGTGTAGAGGCTTCAGGGAGAAACCTCTAGAGGAGCTAAGGGTAAAGATCACTCCATATGTTTCAGCAGCTGTTCTTCAACCAGCCACCAGGTGAGGGACTGTACTGCTGTCATCCAGCACTCTGACTGTGGCAGCAACAAACACAATGCAGCTCTTCACATTCGCCCACCTCCCTGAACAACACAAGTGCCTCCTTTCAGCATGGGAGGGAGGCAGATGAATCCCCTTCCTCTCTAGTTCCCATCTTTTCCTGTACTGAGGCCTGTGGGGAAAACTCCACCAAAAAGTCACGGTCAAGGATCTGACTTGTCATGTTTACCCAGAAGGCCATCGTGAGAGGAGGAGGATGTGTTATCTTGGATGATCAGAGCAACAAATCTCGAGCTAAATCATCTTTTTTCAACACCTTCAACACAACCGATGGCGCCTCATTTATACACTTAAGACATGTACAGGTGTGTCACAGATGGCTAGGCGAAGAGCAAGAGGCTTCATTGTCAAACCTGTTGATGAAAAGACTCATTTAGCTCTCCCCACACTCACTGAGTGCGACAAACTTCCGGACAACAGGAAGGAAATCCCCATTCCAGAAGCAGCGACCCACCACCCTCACCTCAAGTCCTCAGCCAGCAAGGTGCTGTCACTCGACTCAGAGACTGATATCCTGCTCCTGCTAGGAGGACACATCATACGGGTACACCAGGTACTCGGGCAATGTGATGGGCCTCCAAATGCACCCTTTGTGCAGAGGTTACCACACGGACAGGTCATAGTAGGAGATGTCTGCCTAGGAAATGCACACAAACCCTCACCTGTGAACATCTTCAAAACTAGTATTCCAGAAAATGGGCATCCCAGTCTCAGGACTCCATGCACATCAAAGAGAGCTTTGGCCAGTCCTGCCAGTCTCTCGACTCTCCCACTTTGACCTTGCATGGGTAAGCATGGGTGAATCTGTCTTTGTCCATACAAAGGATGACTACAAACCAGCTCCTTCAATGGATGACTTTACTTTCCTGAGGGTGATGGATAACGGGTTCCATCAAGGCAGCTCAAATGGCTCAGTGGCACCGCTGCCCTTCCATAGCCCCTGGTAGCGCCTTCCAAATATCCATGAGCAAGGAAGCAGCCATTTTCCTTCACTTACACACACGCTCAGGAAGCATCCTGAAATTACTTAGGAAGAAAACAAATATAAATGGAAAAATAGACAGTCAGAAAGTGATTGAAACGTAACCTCTGGTTACAAATCTGTAAAAACAAAGACAATGCTTTTAAGTTTATACAAAATTTAAATTTATTTTGGATTCTCTGTTGTATATTTGATACGCTCTGATTGGCTTACTTTGAAGTTTGGCTAGTGATCCATCTTGAAGGACAGAATTTTACTCCGTATTTCAAATCCATTTAATGGTCTTATTATTCTTTATTGTTTGACTGTGTTATTCAATTGATCAGGAGCATTGACTATAATATGTGTAATGATTTTTTTTGTAAATGCTGTGAGTTCATTTTGTGGCATCTTTTAAAAATACCAGTCAGGAAATGGTTATGTCCTTCCTGATGTGGTTTGTTATTTTATTTCTAATTACTAGATCTCACTGCTTAGTTGTAAGTTCACAGCTGTTGTTGATTGCTTATTATTGTGTTGTTAAGCAATCAGCTTTTGTCATCAGGTTAGTTATTTTATATCATTTGTATATTTCATTTAGTCACTAGTAGTCAGAAGCACTTTGTCAGGAGTTGAGGGAATTTCAATCATTATTAGAATCTACCTTTTGTGAGAACACTGAGAATTACTGCCCTTTTACATCAGCTCCTTGCATACTGTAACACATTGCTGAACAATGAAACCACCTCCAAACTGCAACTACCTACCTACCTAGCTTGAGAAAATGGGGAAGTGCGGAATATCAACAACAGCCTGTCCTGGCCCAACCATATTGATGCCGTGGCTAAGAAAGCTCACCTGCACCTCTAATTCCTCAAGAAAATGAAGAATTTTGGCATGTCCCTTTCGGCCATCACCAATTTTTACCAATGCTCCATAGAATGCACCCATTCCAGAAGCGCCATGGCTCGTATTTCAACTGCTCTCCCCGTGACTGCAAGAAACTGCGTAGAGTTGTGGACAGAACTCAGCCCGTCACAAGATCCAGCCTCCCCTCCATAAACACCTCGCTGCCTCAGTGAGCAGCTATCATAAACAAAGACCCAAACTATCCCAGATATTATCTGTTCTTTCCGCTTTCTAAGGGTTGGAGGCACAAAATACAGGAAGATTTTACCTATAAACTCTAACGACAGCTATCCCATTGTTATGTCTATTGTATGGACCTCTTGTAAGATAAGATGGACACTTGACCTCACAATCTACCTCGTTATGACCTTGCAGCTTATTGTCTACCTGCAGGGCACTTCCTCTGTAATTGTGGCACTCTAGTTTGCCTTGTACTGTCTCAATACACTGTTGTAATGAATTGATCTGTTTGAACAGTATGCAAGACAAGCTTTTCACTGTATCTTGGTACATGTGACAATAATAAACCAATTTACCAATTTACTAATAGGTAGACTAACAGATGGTCAGTGGGAGGCATTCAAAAGCAAGTGTAATTCCCAGAGTTTGTGTTATTGCTGATGTCAAATAATACTTGCCATAATAATCTAATAATCTTTCTGCAAGAACTTCTTAAACATTTCAAGTGCTAAATAATGACTGGGGAATTAATATGTGATTAAGGTAGAAGCTGAAATGTCGTAAACTATCATTCAAAAATCTAATCCCGTTATACTCTGAAATGTTCTTGTGAAGCAATCACAAAGTACATGCATCAACTTTAGTCTTTAAGGCCAGATAGCTTGTCAACTATCAGTTATGGCTTAGCAGGAAATTTAAAGTCACTTGCAACTGATAAACAGTAAGGCATCTAGAGTGTATTATTGTAGGACAGACTCAGAAGTAGGTTAAGTTCTTATCTGTTCAAATGATTTCTTGAGAACTGCAGGTGGGGGTAATAAGGCTGTAAACCACACATTCAGGGGAGCCCTGAATAAACAACAGCAACTTCGGGAATTTTGCACTAAATTGCACAAGTGCAGAAATTGTGAGGCCAGTTTCACTGGTACTGATAATGTAGACTGACTATGTTTCTGTCATTTCTACAAAAATTAGCCCAATGCAATTCAGAAACAACTCACACCACAAGGGGGCAACTGCATGCATTTAATTAACAGGAAAAGGTTTCAACAGCTGAGCTACCACTCGTCAAAAGCAAAAGTCATGGATGATGAAAGGGATGAATGATTGTATTAAACTATAAATAGGTAAACAAAAAGCCAAAAACTAGTACAACTATATGAACTGGAAAAATACTTAAAAGCTCAGAAGATAAAAGAGATCATTATAACAAGGATGTAAAGGAGTATGAAAACAAAGTTACCTTGGATATTAAATTCAACAGAAAAATCACAATGACATCAGATAAAATTGATGATCAAAGACAATTGTGGCCTCGTGCAGATGGACAGTCCTGAACTTTACAACAGAGGAAGAATTTTAGAATGCTGAAAATTCAAGAAAACCAATACAGGTTTAGGAGGATAAGAACACGCAAAAGTTAATTTAACCAAAATAAAGGAACGGGGGAAACAGAGAATGCTGGTAATACTCAGCAGGTCGTGCCATATCTGTGGAAGGTAAAACAGAGTTATATCTTCAGCTCAAGCACCTTTTATTTTACTGTAGATTTCCAATATCCGGAATTTTCTGCTGATTTTAATTAATAGGAACAGGAGTCAAACTATGAAGCTCTCAGGACTGCAGTCCAACTAAAGAACTCCACCCTTGAGGCTATTATGGCCACCCCTATTCCTATTTTCATACACTCTTTGATCAGATTTTACAAAAGATAGATATCAAATGCCAACAGTCTTCATGAATATGGGCGGTGCAAAAAGTTGGGCATTCATTTTTGCTCTGGGAGGCTCAGGGAAGGCTTGTTGCATGGTGACCCAATAATTGCTCAGGTAACGAGCCCATCACTGCAACATCTTGGCATGTTCTAGTCTCGATTGCTGCTGAATGGTACTTTTGCTCTTTTTGGTGCATCATTTCAGAGCACATGAAATAAATTTGGGGAGAGAGAGATCCAGAGGTTGGAAGAGTGATCAGTGCCTGGGATGGAAGAATTAGAAGTCATACCAGGGCTGGAAGGAGAGGTGGCAAGGGACTGATTGGTGTTGGGAGTGATCAGAGGTGACCAGAGGACTGGGGAAAGCTGAGAGCCAGTACAGTGGAAGGAGTGGCAGGAGATGTGAGGATTTAGGTTATCAAGTGACGTGTCCTACCTGAGGTGGGTTTCCAGTGCTGAATTGCGTCTTGCTTTCAATCCGGGTATAGCTGCCCCTTCCCTTCAAAGCATGATGGCTCTTAAAGGAAACCCTCACAGTGAAGGATGTCAGTCAGCAAATGGTCACAATCATGCTTGCCTCTGTAAATAATCAAGTTTCATTTGTACGGTCCTGAAAAGGTGTGTTTTGTGACAGGATACTTGGATTGTTGTACTTGGAAGGGGGATTCAAATCTGGTCCAAAATAATTAAAGCAGCTTCTCATAGGCAAGAGCTCCCAACAGAAATTCACTGGGAAATCACAATAAATAATTGGCAGTGTTGACATTTAAATAGTGATGTTACATTTCCTGCTCAGAAATCCAACAGAGTGGTAAGGAACCTACATTATTATCCATCTCACCAAGGCACTATAGATTCTTGGCCCATTTCCCTTTATTATAATGACTTGTTGATCATCATAATAACCATGTTGAAAGTTGATCTGGATGATTTATTATGATTGTGCCAATGTCAAACTGTTAAACTAAAAACATAAATCTGCCAAAACACCTCCTCTTTGACAGTGCTGCCTCCTTTTTTTCCTGCCCCTCTAACTTTGGCAAATATTACCATTGGATTGAGATTTATTTTACTGTTTTAACTGTCCTATCTTACATTGCTTTTGACAAACCTTTTATTCATCTGTGAACCTTTAAATTTGGCATATGCTATGTCTCTCTCCTATCAGAAATGCTTTCCTCAGAGACACATGGATCTGCAGCTGGAATTGTGAATAATTGTAAATGAGCCGTGATGGGAGTATTGTGGTTCCAGTAACTTCTTGTAACGGTGAAAACCCATTTAGATTGGACTCACATCTTGAAATGAAAATTAGGCCCTGTATGTAGTCAGTCACAGATCCTTGCCAATTTTGCTGTACTCCTGAAGCTTTTATTCTGCAGAGGAATGTGCAGAAGAAACAGCACATTTTGAAAGGCAGCATGAAGATAAACTGATCTCCATAAAGGCATGCTTATAGAACACTGAGTTATATTTTTTCTGTGAAGTAAATGTGTTCAGTTTCTTTTGCCGCGTGGTCTTCTTGTGCCAGTTTCTATAAGGACACTGAAAATAAAGAATTTGTGGAGCATTCACAAATTTCTCATCTACCAGTCCAGCATTTTGCATATGCTGATAAAATATCTGGCATGTCGGATTTTGTCTGCCTTCTGTAGGAATGCAGGATGTAGTTAAAGTCCATTATCTTATGGTTAGTAAGAGGATAGGATGGTGGCTTAAAATCTCAGATAATTTATGTAGGAGATCAAAAATTTGAATCAATATGAGTTCCCTTCAGTCAGGAGAAAATTGTTACAAAGAAACTAGGAGAATCTAGAATTATAACAAGTATAAGCTGCTAAACTTCTTTGACAACCACCAAGACATGGTTTAAAACACAAAACAAGGGTTATTCCATGTATGATTTGTCAGGGTTGAGGAGAATTCAGATATCTTCCTGAAATATCTATTGGCTTCTCTGACAATGGCTATTGAAAGTTGGTCTGGATAATTTGTTATGACTGCGCCAATATCAGTCTGTTAAACTGCAAACATAAATCTGCCAAAGCCTTCTCTTTGATAGTGCTGTCTGGGTGAGTGAAATAGCCTCAGTCAACATAAGCTTTGCACATATAATGTTACAAAGGATGAACAGCTCTGATGGGCAGAAGGGTGCAAGGTTGCCCTTGTCCCCCTCTTCTGGGAGAATTACAAACCATTACTGTTGCCAGGCTGTTAATGAGAGAGAGAGTGATGGAACAAAACATACTGGGACTGGAACATTTGCTTCAGACAAGGGCGAGATAACACCGCGGGAGAGAGACCATATTATGACTCCTGTAAGACTCACGGCTCCGGAGAGGGCTGTTTACTTGGTACGATTCTGTTCATTAAAATTCCTCAGTGGACAGCCGGAGTGGGCTGGTTTGATGGGCTAAGCCATTCAAAACTGATTGACACCTGAGACCCCGTGAGTAGGGATAAAAGTGAGGTCTGGGGAGACACCCCTCAGACACACCAGGAGACACACTAGTGAGCACTGTTTAAGGATTGGAACCCACGAGAAAGTGTGGGGGCATCGGAGACCGAACGAAGGATCGGTCAATTTTAACTCACAGTGTTTAAAGCGAGGCCGGTGGGGGCTTGTGTGTGTGTCCACCCTTGCCTGGGTGACGAGTCCACCATAGAAGAATGGTCTAGCTAAAGGACAGAGGGGTCATACCTGAATGGCCACAACAACACATTGATGGATCAAGAAAGTAAAGGAAGGTTTGAATGACTGTAGCTGTCACTGTTTGCTCGCCCTTTCTCTCTCTCATTCTCTCTCTCTCTCCCCCTCCAACAGTTACAACAAAAGAACCAACAACTACCTCAGCCTACATGAACTGAACTGAACTTTATACTTTCCCATGATAATTCCTTATCCCCTAGACAACAATAGAGCTTGTTTATTATTGATTATTATTATACCCACACTTTTAGGTTTAGTATTGCTAACGTGTATTTTCTGTATATTTGCATTGTTGATATTGATTTGTATATTTTACTAATAAACACTGTTTTGAAAATAGTACCAGACTCCAATGGACACTTCTATTTTTGCTGGTAAGACACCCAGTTACGGGGTACGTAACAATAATCAGACCAAAACAACAGAAATGGTGTTTAATGATAAGAGAGATGGTGCAATTAGATTGGAAGGTTTAATTGTCTAATTCTTGTAAATGGGTCTTGGAATTCCTCAGCTGGCAATTCTGTTATCCATTCAGAAATCAAACTTGACAACACTCTTCCAGCTGAAGTTTTGAGTCTATTTGATGCTACTAATTGATGTGAGTTAAGGAACAGAGCACCACCCTTACTAAATGCACGTAAAGGTGATGTCAATTGCCCTAAATATGTCTGTTTTACAATATAAGATAACCTGATTTTATTTTTCAGAAAACAATATTAAAATGTCATGGAAACCAGTTTGCACAGCGAATACAAACCAAGGCAATGAACAACCTGCTGAGGGGACTCAATGCTTCAAGTAGCATCTGTGAATAGAAAGGAACATTTGATGTTACAGGTAAAACCTGCATTTGTCCTAATCCAGAGTTTAGACTTGAAATCTCCATAATTTCTCCCCTCCACCACAGATGCTGCTCGACCTGTCGAGTTCCTTCGGCAGATTGTCTGTGGCTCTGCATTCTCCTGTGGCTTCATAATACAGACCCAAAGGTGGGTCTACCTACTCTTAAACTAGAGTTCAGCTTGTTACCATACATTTGGCATAGCGACTGCTATTGCATTGCCAGGTCCCTGTGCATGATAACTCCCATTTGAAGTAATCCCTGTCTCTAGTTCATTTACCATTTGCTTTGTAATGACAGACAGATGTTCCTTGTTCACACTACAAAGGAGACTTCTGGAATGGCCACTTCCCACCACAGCATTTTCTTGGATGTATAATCCAAAGTTGTTGTGGGGGTGCTGTTGATGGTGAAAATTACTGAATTCTGATGGTAATGAGTTGGCCACCCATTCTGCATTCTGGGGGAGGGCATTAAATAACCATCTATTTATTGGAGAATCTAAAATAAGCAAGTAACACTGAGTCTGTATCTACAATAGAAAAAATAGCAGAAGAGTCCGAAGCAGCTTCAAAGCTTCAAAAAGAATTGGATTTAGCAACTCAACATTATTTCACCATTCCCATCCTTTATCACCCACTAGAACAATGAAAGGTCATGGATTTTATGGCAACTGAATACAACATTTGCTGCAATCTGGCAATGTCCCAACGGACTCAGGTCAGGGGGCTGGTATCATGTGAAGTCTATTTGAGAAAGATCTCAAGGGAAATGAATTGCCATTCAGCCATCTTCTTCCAAGTAATTCAAATTGTATGGTTACTCAAGGGTATAACAGTCAGATTTAGAAACAGGCAAGTGCTCTTCAGCTGGAAACCCATGTAAACATGAATTAAAATAATCCTGCTTGGGTAATTTATTTTACTTTAGTTTAGCAATACAGTGTGAAGTAGGCCCTTCAAGCCAAGCTGCCCCACCAACCCCCCAACAACCCCGATTAACCCTAACCTGTCACAAAACAATAAACTTCATAACATCATGACATACGCAAGTGACACAACATGTTATAAACGGTTTCTTTCCCTCTGCCGTCAGATTTCCAAATGGTCCATGAACCCATGAACACTACTTCATTATTTTGTTCTCTTTTTGCACGAGGTATTTAATTTTTTCTCTCTCTGGTTGACATATGCAAGTGGCAATAAACCTGATTCTGAAAGGTGCTGTCTTTTCTCAGGGTGGCTCAACTTCTGCTTCCACCATTTCCACTGGAACCAAACCCTTGCTTTTATTCGTCAGCTGGCATGACCACACTGGCTGACGAACTGATGCCAGGTGAATCCTGCCCATCTTGGCCTCACATACATCCTCCATGGCATTTTGGAAGCTCTTCTCCAAGGCAGCAGTTATCCCTCACTTGCCGGCAGTCTTTGCCAGTTAGGGTTGCTTCTGGTCTTGAAAGTATGAGACTATTTGACATTCAACTTGGTCTTTGTTCTTTGTATTTTTGCATTAGGGAGATTACCATTTATCACCCTGATCCAATACATAACATCTAACTGCATATTTCTTCAAGGAATGAAGAGAACTCTGCTTCTCATTCCCAATAAGGCTGCAGGAAATTGATGGTCCTTTTAAACAGGAGAAACCCTTGCTGTTAAAACTTGTTTTCTTTTGTGCGTTTCCAATTGAGCATAAAATTTTCCACAAAGGAGCCAGAAGCTGGGGGATACATATGCTTTTATGCTGCTCAAGTGAACTCTACCACAGGCAAATACTGCACAAGGAAATGGGTAATTGAAGGGCAATGAATTCAATAAAGTCTTGATTTTGTTTCACAATTGATTTTGCACAAGAAATCAATAGCATAATGCTAAAAAAAAAACACGTGGCATGGGATTGAATTTCTAGGTAGCTGATTTTTTGAAGCATAGTAACTTTTGGAGGATTTTAGAGGTGCTTTAGCTTCCTTCATTCAAGAATAAAAATGTTTTCCACTCATACTGATTGTCAGCATTGCTTTAATCAAACTAAATTTGACACCAAGTCACATTAAGGCAGAAGATCAAATAATGCCATTGAGCAAAACGCCGGACTTAGATTGTGAACATGAAGTTTTACTTTTCCTGTTATAGGGTTTTAAAGTACAAACCGTTTTTATTCACAGGATCTAGACAGAGAGCTCATAAATTCATTCTACTGTGCTGCGTCAACCATCAATGAAGCATCTCACTGAGCCACATTGAAACCAGATACTCAATGATAAGCTGAAGTTCATTTCCATGTAGAGGCACTTAAGTGGCTCAGTAAGATGGTTCATTCATGGTTAAAGCAGCAAAGAAGAATGAATTTGTGAGGTATCTGTTAGATCCTGTGATTAGAAAGGATTTTTACATTAAACCTTGTAACAGGAAAAATAAAATTTCATATTCACAGTTTAAACCTGGTCTTCAATAGCAACTGTGTTCACCTGCTCTAATGTGGCTTGATGTCAAATTTTTCTTGATTAATGTATGTCACCAACCAATATGAATTGGAAACATTTATTCTTGAATGAAGGAAGCTAAAACATCTCGAAAATCCTGCAGAATGATAAACCAATAGGAATTCACAAGGCAAAATATGAACCTCTCTCAGTTTTCCAAAATAGGTGTTCAAAAGACTTAGAGAAGCCAGGTCATAAATGATGTGATATGATGAAAAAGTGATGTGAGTCATCAACTACTGTGATAAAATGTCTTTTTCAACTAACTCACTGTTAGTACCCAATCTCACAAGTCCCAGAGAGTATTTGGCTTTAACTGAATATTATGAAGAATGTGATTGTTTATTTAAGAAGGGTAGGGAGGATAAACCAGGTACCTACATGCCGGTGAGTCATGCACCAGTGGAGGAAGGGGTATTGTTTAAGAAAATCCTAATGGATAAGATTTATGTGCATTTGGAAAGGCAAGGGCTGAACAGAGATAGACAAAAATCCTGCCTCACTAATTTTATTGACCTTTTTGAGGAGGTAACTAAGAAGATTGATGAAGACAGGGCAGTAGACAATGTCTATACGTCTTCAATAAAATATTTGACAAAGCCCCACAAGTTAGTTATTTCAGAAGGCTAAGGCAGATGGAATCCAAGGCAGTTTGGCAGACAGTACTGATGAAAAGATACGTTTCTGATTGAAAGACTATGGCCAATGTGGTCGTCCAGGACAGAGAACATAAGAGTTGGAATGTTATGTTCCAACCTTACAAAGGTAAAAGTAATCAGTGCTAATCGGCAGCAAGATCAGCATGGACATGGTGAGCTAACAACCCCTTTTGTGTGCTGTGAAACTCTGTGACTCTCTCCATTATGGAAAATAATTGTCGCAGAAAAGCCTTTGGAACTTAATCAGAAGAGACAATGGCTGATTAACAATTGCTTAGGGTTCTGATAAAAGATTTCTAAGAGTAATGGTCATTAGTTTGAAAATGAACATATATCCTTTATGAAGACAAAGATTACAATACAGAAACATGGAAGCAAGTTCTGTGAATAGAAGCTCATCCTGTTAGAAAGCTGCTTTTGGACAGTTAAGCAAATATGTAATGTGGATGAATCATTTCCTTTCTCAAAAGCAGTGAAGAGATCAACTCCTCACAAAGAGTTGACTCGGTGTTCCAGATGAAGATGACAAAAAAGCTTCTCTTCAGTCCTAAAACTTGGTTTATGTCAATCCCCCAGCTGATAAACATGATGCTGCTGATGTCTTTGAATAAGAATGCATCATGAATGAATTGACTACAATAGAAATGAGTACTCAGCAGAGAGTAAAACAGGCAATTGAAGAAATACCTCCTGCTTTGCATTAATGCCCAACATGTCTTTCTACTCCTGGGGGCTTTCATTAGTAAATGAAACTGCTCACCTCTTAAATTAGATACAACAGCACAAGTTAATGTCATGCCTGACCACAACTTCAAGAGGTTACAGATTACATCTAAATTAAGATAATAATTATATCGATCTACAGGGGCAGACACAAAATAAAATGTGATTTGATGCAATGCATCCCGTGTGCAAGGACAATAAATACAGGTTAAATCAATAAATCACCAAATCATGAAGTCAAAGCTATCAAGGCAATTTTAAATTGGAGAATGTAGAAGAATTTTTTTCTTGCGGATTGTTCAATATACTCGAGTGTCAAGCACATACAAAATTCATAAGTGTGACGTTCTCTTTTTCTTGGGCACTCTTACATTCGAGAGCATTAATATTATTAGGACTTCAAGGAATCTAAACTGCTTTGAAAGCGTAAGATTCTTAAATGTCTTTCCAGTCAATTTGGACACAAACATGCATAAAATATAACATATAAAATACATGTTATATTTTATGAATGTTTGTATTGAAATGGAGAGGATCGTTTTTTCTCTTTCTTTAGAAGTTCAATCTATTCTGTTGGATGAAGTTTGTGAGTCAGGCAACATCTGAGGAGGTAAAATGAAAAGTTAATGTTTCAGATTGAGCCCCTTCATCAGGACTAAAAGAGGAGAAGGGAGTTAGCCAGAACAAAGGGGTGAGGGGAGGGGTGAAGCAAGGGCTGAGAAGTGATATTAACATCCAGATGAGGAGGGTTTGATTAGCAGATGGAGTCAGGTGGGGGAGATGGTGTTTCTCTTTGCTTGTTATGAGCGTCCTAGCTCAGTTAGTGCTAGACCACCATCAGTAGCCGGAAATCTCTCAGTGTGGGGTATGTCAGTTTCAGTAAGTGAGGAATCCTCTGCTTCTAGCAACTGCTCATCTACTTTGAAATACTAAGCATGCTCACTGGCTTTATGTTCCTTCTTCACTTTCTAGCAACAAGTAATATAACTTAACTCCGATTTCACCAAATAGTTACATTCCGTGCATTAATAACTCAGCCCTTATCTGTCTTGTAGTTACAGTACATGTAATGTATTCCTGTATTGAAAAAATTACAACTTTTGTATCAATTTCAGTAATGCCATCTTCTACAGCTGGGTGATAAGGAGCTGAGCCACCTTTTTCTAACTCCATTCCTTCTGAGGAGTTCAGTAAGTACAGCAGTAGGGAAATTGCTGCCGTAGCCCATCAGAAAACCACAAGTAGTCAAGGTTAATCTCAACTTTGAGATGCAGAATTATCTTTAGGACTTGGTCCCATCCAATTAAAATGTACACATACTCCGATCACAATAATTTTCCCATTAATACACCAGCAAAATCCACATATACTGGGGGTTCCCCAATTTTTTTTTTGCCATGGACCAATACCATTAAGCAGGCAGTCCGTGGGAACCCCTGACATATATCCATGATCCTGGTTTTTTAGTAAGGGAATGATTTGAAAAGATTGCAATTCACCTCAGGTAGGTTCTTACAATGCTCATTGTAAAACTAATAATTCTTCATTGTGTCCTCCAATTATTTCTCTGCTTCAGGTCAACAGAAAAAACTCAGTCAAATTGCTTCACTCTAGATATACCTGGTAGCCTTAATGCTGCTGCTTCAGATTAACTCATCTTTTTCTGAGGTGCAACAACTCTGGATCGCCAAAGAACCAAATAATTCTGGGTGCTTAGCTTAAAACTTCCTCTGTAATAGAGCGCATTATCCTCAGACTGTTGCTTCCACTCGTGCTGAGGATGCTCTTACATCTCAAGAAGGTTGGGCCACTTCATCATGGTATTGGATTTTGAGTTCTTGTGCTCTCTGTGCATTCCAGTAAAGACACGATCTCACCCAATATTGCAGTTTCACATAGAGTTGACACCGCATTTTCTTCAAATTGAAACACTGCTGAATTGCCTTGGAAATGCCCTTCAGTGTGCCAGCTTCAAAAACAGTTACCTTCCAATCAGTTCAATTGTTTGATAATGATATTCATTTACTCCAATAGGGTCACTTGTTTTCAGCACAGAAGAACCGTTTCAATCCCACCGGAAAATACAATACCGGCTTCCCATAGCCTCTTCAGTTCTTCCTTGATTTTCTCTTAGACTGTGAGGTAGAGGTCATACCTTGAAGGGTTGAAGGGCAGCATTTTCTTTCAGAAAGTGGTTTCTCCTGCCTTTAATTCAGCCTCCTTCACAAAGCCTCGTCTCATCTAAAAGCCAGCCTGTCCTATCAAATTTGACCTTTGAAGAACAAGATTCACCTCACTTCTACCGCAGCTCAATCTAACTAGGTACATATACTTAGCCAAATGGAGACTAATGCTGGTGGATAGAAGTCTATATTTGTCATGAGAAGCAGGCATTGATTTGAAGACATCCTTAGTATTATTTCCCCAAACTCAAAGAACATTGAGAATTTTTATACACTTAAAAATCAAAATACCTGTGAGTGACTCAGTATAATTACAATAGCTACAATAACACTGTTTACTTCAATATTTTGAATCAGACAAATGGCTGCATTAAATTACATATTTACAATGGGAACACACTGTAATTGACAAAAGACCTGTGAATGTTCAGATACCTCTCCGGGGACAAAGTAATTCACATCGATGGTCTAAATGCTTCTGAGAACAGAAAATTCAGAAACACAAAATGTATGCTGTGAGCAACACACATGACCAGACTGCTGAAGGGTCAGTTCCAGAAACGTCGACTGTACTCTTTCCCATAGACGCTGCCTGGCCTGCTGAGTTCCTCCAGCATTTTGTGTGTCTTGCTTGGACTTCCAACATCTGCAGATTTTATCTTGTTTGTGATGTATGCTGTGAGATCTAACTTAATGTGTACACAGGTTTCCCAGTTATTGATGGAATAAAGATGCCTAGGACCATATTTCAATGTACTACAGACACAGCAAGTTCAGTCTGGAACCTTCCTTGGTCTCTATTGCAATGATACAAAATAAATGTTTTAAAGGTGCCTAACATAAACCAATTAACATGGCCCAAGGATTTTCAGCAAGTAGAATCTGGCAGCACTTTTAGATGAGAACAAAATAACTATCTCCCCCCTTTGGTAATGTTATCGATAGTGAAAGAGTATTCCAATTGTTTCTGCAAGTTGAGCCCTTGATTGAAATTTTGAAAGGAATCAAAAATACCAGCTGGGAATTCTTGACTTCACTACATCATGACACAGCTGATGATAGCACACAACAAAACTAAATCAATAAATTTCTACTAGGTATCCGTAAGCCAGAGTATTCCATATATCCAGAGAAAGAATCTCAAAACTTCATGAAGGAGAAACAATTCCTGCTTCTAAAGAGATTCCCCTTGGTTTTCATTTCTTCTCATCATCAAATATAATAATGGCATATTTGATTAATCGAACACCTATTAAAAGAACATCACTCATAAGTGAACATTCAAAACATGTGTCCTTGTGCATAAGAAGCCATTTCATTTGATACTTTTCTTTAAATTTCCTGCTGAGCATTGTGGATATTCCATGTTGATACTGGATTGTGTGGTGACACCAGCAGGCTGTCCCAGCACATCCTGAGGTACTTTGGTTGTTAACACAAACGCCACATTACCCTGTATGTTTCAATGTGCACATGAAAAATAAACCCGAATCCTGAATCTTGATCACAAACAAGAGAAAATCTGCAAATAATGGAAATACAAGCAACACTGACATGTCGACTGTGAACTCTTTTCCATTGTTGCTGTCTGGCCTGCTGAGTACCTCCAGCATTTTGTGTGTGTTTCCTGGATCTTGATGTAGTATTCCACTAGAAGGCACTGATGACAATAGGATTGCCACACCAGGTTCACCCCAATGGATCTGAAAGTGGATTGAGAACTCGAGATTGTCACAAATTCAAACGTGTAAATAGACAATTGTAACATGTAACAGGACTAGGTTCTCACTTGGATGATGGCCACAGAGAACTGAAGATAATGTAAGCAATTCTGACTAGTTTTTCTCTCACTCACTCCGTGACCATCAACATTCCTTCTGTTTCTTCTACAAGCTAATAACGGTGATAGAAAGAGCTGCTGAGATGTTTACTTCCCATCCATTGCTTCTCAAATCCTCATATGTAAGCTAGCACCAGGGTCTGCAACAAGGAGTAATGGTCCTCAGTCCTCTCAATCCAAACAGTGGGATGTGTAGAATTTTTCTCTCCTTTTTTCTCATTAACCTCACTTAATGGAATTCTGTCCCTTTGAGGTATTTTTCCTATTATGACTATCGGAAACTTTTTCTCCCATCCTGAATGGCAAATGCTCTGCGTAACTATTGGGACTTTGCTACCTACCTTCACCTCAGTCATCACAAACATAGTCATGTGGAATATCATCTGACCCCTAAATTAGGCTCAGAGAACATGTTTGTAAAGTGATGGAAGCATGAATTAGGTAGATAGACATAGACTTTGGAGATGCATTCATGTCATTGGTAAGAGATACAAAGTTGTAGTCAGTGGTTGGTATTTTTGACAGAGGTTTTTTAAAGTGTTGGAGGATTTATCTAGGTTGCTTAAACAATTTATGAATATCAACCAGCCCAAGAAAGGAATTTGTATCATTATCATACAGGCAAGAATGGGAGTGTGTATGGAGAGCATGAGATGGATGGAGAAGGTGAGTTCACAAAGAACCCATGAGGAAATGCCCAGAAAAACCATAAACAGGTGTGGTCTCTGACAGAAGGGAGGTTTAGGGGTATGGGAGTTACCTAAAGCTGCCAAACACTCCTCATACATTAACCCCTTCATTCCCAGAATCATCCTCTTGAACATCCTCTGGAATCTCTCCAATGACAACACACCCTTTCTGAGATATGGGGCTCAAAACTGTTGACAATACTCCAAGTGCAGCCTGACTAATATCTTATAAAGGCTAAGCAATATCTCCTTGTTTTTATATTCTATTCCCCTTGAAATGAATGTCAACTTCATAGAGAAGTTCAGCATGAAAACAGGCCCCTCAGCCCATCTAGTCTATGCTGAACCATTTGAACTGCCTACACCAGTCAACCTGCACCAGGACCATAGCTCTCCATGCCCCTTACTACTTGGTCTGTGAATAGGTGCAAGGAAGAAGGTTAAGTATTTCAATTAATTATGGTAACATTAATGACCAAAGCATTCCTAGGAATACTTTTTTTTTCATTAATGGAAATAGGAATGCAGGAGGCAGGGATATTAGATAGTGGTAATGTTTTCTCCCCTTTTTTGTGAGAAAAAGAAAGGAAGAAAAGAAGAAAAAGAAATGAATAAACAGATAAAGCAGATGCCCTGATGATCCCAAGACACTCCATGTAAATTAATAGCCAGTAAGGGACATTTGAAACATTTTCTTTGCTCTAATCTGAGGATTTTGTGAAATATTGCTCAACATTACCTGTAATAAACATTTTCATCATATTCCCTCACCCTCTGCACTGGGCATACTATTGGTTGGGTGCCTTCTACTTCAGACTATGCAAAAGCCATTTAGATCTTGGGTAGATCTATTTCTGAGGCCCCAAAATAGGACGTTTCACATAAAATGCTAAAACTGCATTATAAAATGGAAATCTTTGACATCTTTGACTAGTCGTTTCCAGGTCTGAGCCCAAAAAGAATTAAGGAAGCCCTTTAAATCATAGCTTTCGGCTTTAAGAGCTGTAATTGCATGCTATTTCCTGGCTTGCCACTGAAAGCAAGATTCCACTATCATCCAATCAGTGCCAGGAATTAACAATGTATAATTCATGAGGTTAACCTTGTTTCAGCGCCAGCAATGAAAATCTTACTGCTATGTGTCTGTAGGTCTCTGTCTCTTTGTGTTACTACCTTGAACCGCGTCCTTCTTCTAAGATGTAAATGTAGAATTAACAGTCACTATGGGAACCAGGATTGTTGCTGCATGCACCAATATATGGCAGGCTCAGTGTTCTTCCCATCAGAACTCCAATGTAAATTCATTGATTGTTTAGTGATCCCAACAACATCCAGGATCAATGCTATGTGGCATCATTTCTTTAACGGTTGAATCCAGCAGCAGAACAATCTATAGAATTTATCTGGAAAGCACAATAAGGAAATCCAAAGATAACATTCTGCTGATGCCAAATTCTGGGATTAAAAGACTAGTAGTGCAGGTCAGATAAAGCAAGGCAGTGTCACCAGGTTCGGACATGGCCCAAGTGTGGAGTGAGAGACACTGAAGCACGTTGATAGCTCACAGACTTTAATGCGAACAATGTTAAAGGAAAAAGAGAACAATAAACGCTAGGCCAAACAAAGCTGTTGACTAAAGCACTCAACTGGAAAACGAAGCCTACACTGCGGCTGAAAAGAACAACTAAGAATTAAACGAATACCGCTAATCTTTAGAGTCAATTGACTCGACGGTCCAATTTTTCAGGCAAGGCGGAATGCAAATATCAAAGCGTAGCTATGTCCAACTCTCGACAAAAACTACGAAGGAATGAACGGAGTTAAATACTATCACAATTAAATCATAATTAGCTAACACGTGCATATTCACGAGCGCAATTGCCGAATCCGTGGTTGTGCCAGGCAGGGAAAGAGTTCCACTTTTAAGCATTGTGGTATGATGTTAGGAAAGCAGTTGGCAAACCACAATTCCTTCCCACAGGTAATGGATGGGACAGAAAATTGGCCCTGGTGTTTAAAACACACCAGCCAAAGTTAGACCAAATTATTTTCATGTGCTTAAGTTATGTATGTTCCTTGAGTAGATACTGCATATTATTTAAAAAGATCTCTAAATAGTTAAAAATACTTTATTTTTATTTATCTATTTTAGTTATTTTACAATACATGGGCTTACCCGTAATAGTTACTTCTCTTGTGTTTATATATTTTGTGACTTTTTTTTCTAAACTAATCTTTATAATTGAGCAGGGCTCAGTCTATCCACATTATGGCCTGAGGTTTTTCCTGACATATTTTCCCCTCCTGTTCTGGCTTGCTTTCCTCAGTAACAACGTTTACCACTTGTTGATTATTTTGTTTTTCAGTATTTCTCTTCAGCAGATGTGTTTCCTCTACAAGGTCCAGAAAATTCATCATCAAATGGGCTCTCTTTCAGGACAGGAAGAGGATTTTTTTGACTAGGTGGATGAAAGAGGACCAATTGATTATGTTGACCCGTTGAGTGGCATTGGCCTCCTACAGTAAGTCTTTTGCAATTCCCTCTGATTTTCTCAGCTTCCCCATTTTAATTTTAAAATTATTTGTGGGTATTTTTAATCTCTGTTTTTATTTGATGGCTTGTTCAGGGTAGGTTTGTGTTTACCTAGCTTTCTCCATCAATTAATGAGGAAATTGCAGGCGGTCTGATTGAAAGAAAAGGTTTCACATGATTATGTACAAAGGTTTCACGTGACATCACTGTGTTATAGCTAATGCTTACAAATCAGAATGAATAGGATTATATAAAAAAATAAGGGAATGGTGACTTTGTTATTTGACAATAATTATATTTGCTGTGTCGTATACTTTTCTCATAATGACTGGTCCAGCACTCCTTCAATTCAGCAGATCCCTTGGAATTGTCCAAAACTGCCTAGATGCCATTGCAGCCAACCACATACTATTTCTGAATGGATTTAACATTAATAATGTTTCTCACCCTCTCCATGTCACCTTGGCTAAACAGAGGAGCAGGTTTAGTCATAGATTATGGCAACTGTGCTGACTTCCACTATATGAGGCCATTAGGCTCTATAATGAGTCAACCTATAGCCAGGGAAGTGATGACCCCCCGCCCCGTTAGACTGTTTGAGGTAACTTATTTTTTTTATTCTTTCTTACTTCTCTTCTAATATTTGTATATCTGTGCACTTGTAATGCCACTGAAACACTGTAATTTCCTTTGGGATCAATAAAGTATCTGTCTATCTAATGTGATTCATAGAATCACAGAACTGTACAGACGGAGATCTGTCCCTTATACCCTCTTCCTTCATGACAACTTCATGCCCAGCTGTACCATTCCCATTTGTCCGCATTTGACCTTTGTTCTACCCCACCCCCAATGCCTTTCCTATCAAAGTTCTTGGGCTTAGGACAAGAACTCCAAGCAACACTTCCTAGTCAATGACTCTGAGCCTTTTATCAGATAAAATCTTGCAACTTAAATAGAAAGCAAGGAAGGAAGTTTGACTGGAAGTTCTCAAAACTTCAATCTATGGAAAAATGCTAATCCTCCAGGAACCATGGGCATATGAATGCTTTCATTGCCACAGAGGCAATAGTAAGGAATATCAGGACTTTCTTTTTTTACTTGTGAAAATGAAAGATAGATAGCTCTAATGGAGAAGATACCTCAACTTATTTAGTTATTTCAGATTAAAACTTTAAAACATTGTTGTCGTGAAATTGCTAGTTCTTGGTGGTTGCGAACAATCTGGTTGCTTTGAGAAAGATGGCTGTGAGGAGGAGCTTGAGAAAGAGGAAGTTCTGCCGGATTTGTCCTTGATACTTCCAGGGACTTTTGGCCTGATAAACGCATGTGCTCCCAGTCCAACTGTGAAATAGGTAGAATGGGCTAATATATTTTGCACTGTTGATAATTAATGCTTTAATATCGGTGTGCATTAATTCTGTGTAAGCAAATAAATAATGGCTCAAAAACACCAGCTGCTGGTGTCACTCTCCGAAACTGTTGCTGGCCTCAGAATTACTTTGCTCATGTGCTCTTTCATATAATATCTGCATTTTTCTATCACAATTTACATAACCTCAAGGGACCTCACAAGCTATCGCTCTTCCCTCTTTCTTGTTGGAGAAGATGGAACACAAAAGAGGAGGGAAATCATATCGACATGTACCATCCCTCCTGGACACATCATAACATCTGCAAAAGAGACTCTAGTTCAAAAACCTTGAGTTAAGTTCTTCGAGATACCAGCACCTAATGAAAACGTGTTTAATAGTGACGTCACTGATCGTCACCCCGCTGGCTGTAACATATCACCTGAGAAGCAACCCTGATCAAATTTTCATTAATATGTTGAATTCATGTAGGTTTCTATTAGTAGGATATCTCTTTTCTTTCCTTGACTAATTAAGTAATCTGGGCTAGTTTAGTAATATTTATGCCTTTTATAAGCTTTCAATAAAGAAACTAAGCTTGCAACGGGTTTTGGCAGAAGTTAAATATTTCTAGGATGGTGGTGAATATTGGTAGCTGGGGTTGAGGCGTTTGACGTTGCAGTGTTCAGCAAGCTTGGTAATTAGCTTGCAGACATTTTGTCAACAGTTGAGGTAACATCCTCAGTGCACATCCTCAACTGCTCACTGAGAATACCACCTTGACTGGTGATAAAGTGTCTGCAAGCTAATTTGTAAGCTCAGCAAACACTGCGACATTAAATACTTCTTCCTGAACCGGAATCAAACCAGCATTCAAAGAGGTAACCCCCTCCCTCTCTTTGTCAGTCAACCGTGTGGCAGCAAATCAATGAGGACATGGTCAAGGGGTTCAGTTGTTGTTCAGACCAAACATCAGACTGGGGAAAGAAATGTGATCTAAGTGAGTTTGACCATCGAATGTTTGATAGTGCCAGACGGGATAGGTTGAATAGCTCTGATACTGCTGATCTCTTGGGATGTTCACGCACAACAGTCTCTTGAGTTTATAGAAAAAGGTGCGAGAAACAAAACCGTCCAGTGAGCAGTAGTTCTGTAGGTGAAAGTGCCTTGTTAATGAGAGAGGTCAGAGAAGAGTGGTTCAAGCTGACAGGAAGGCAACTCAAATAACCATGGGTTACAACAATGGTGTGCAGAAGAGCATCTCTGAATGCACAAGGTGTTGAAACTTGAAGTGGATGGGCTACAGCACCAGAAGGCCATGAACGTACACTCAGTGGCCACTTTATTAGGTACCTTCTATACCTCATAAAGCGGCCACTAAGTGTAAATCACATTCCTGTCCCCACTACTGAATAATGATAGTGTCAATTTGTTTTGATACCATTACCTTTAAATTGACTTAATTTGTCTTCAATTGTGTGGCTGACAGCAAAATAAGACAGATTGGATCTAATTTCTCTGTAATTATATTAACTTTAAATATTCACATCGAGTGTAAATTCCAGCATTAACAATTTTCCTTCATTATTCAGCTTTGTAGCCCTTATCTGTTTTCTTGTCTTATTGCTGTAATAAGGAGTTCTTTGATTACATTTTCACCTAGACCATACATTTCGACAAGTTTTATCTTTTATGATTGCCTCTGCATGGTTAATTGACAGTCTTAAAGACCCACTCATAAAACATTTCCTATTCTGTTACCTAAGGAATGTTACTAATAAAAGTGTTTCATTATGTGGCATCTTCTACCAAAAAGTCATAACTTATACCTGCCTATATTTAATTCCACCTGCTTTCACATCTGCCCATTGATGTAAACCTTTGTAACTATTACGATTATCAAGAGAAAAAAAATCTTCAGAACAGAAACTTTTCATCGCAAGAATACACAGAGCTTGAGGGTAAACAGAAGTAATACCAGAACCATAATCACTGAGACTCATGTCAAAGAAAAGAAGTAATAGAAGTAAGTCTACATAAACAAGAGTGTTCAACCAAATACAGTCCAGAACTGAAAATGCAGATTTTCTGCTCTCAGAACCAAGACAAATTTGGCAAAAGCTACATTATTTCAAACCTTAATGAAGACCAAATCAGCTCATTTATTAAGGGTATTTTAATTGCTGTTTAACACATAAAGAACAAAGGATTATAGGCAAAATATTTAGTTTCAGTGGATATGACTTTTCTGCATTTTCATGTGGACAGTTTATGGATTAAAATGCACTGAAGCATCAAGGTCCAGAAAATCATAAAATAATTAAAATGCCTAATTATATAGAATGGCATTGGATAATCCATGGAACACAAAATTCATTATATATTATACTATAAACAACATAATTCCAGTTTGCCAGATTTTTTTTGTTGCTTTAGCTGCATGGGCTTGTTCTGATATTCACCTACCTCTAAACAGCCAGAAAGAGAGATGACTCTGAATCCTCCAACTAACCACTTTCACCCTATGGAATGCAGCGAATGACATAACTCACTCTCAATCAAAATTACCACTCCAATTGAAATGCTTTTCTGTGGTAAGCATTTGCACAAAAATATCACTGAGTACAGTATACCCTTAATCCTTGTGTCAAATACTCTCTAAATATAATGTTATACCATGGACATTATTATGAGTATGTTTTCATATATTTGTCAGATATTCCTCTTTCCTAGTGAACTATTTTCATTGGTGTTTTCTTTCCACAACTCATTAGTTCCTGGAATCTTTTGCACGGTTTCAAAGTTAGAGAAACCTTTGTCGGTAAAAGGTTTTGTATTTGGTATTTCTCACTATAATGAAAATACAGTGGATTCCAGTTAATTGGGACACATCAGGACCAGTGCGTTTTGGCCCAATCAAGCGGCTGCCCCAATTAGCTGAAGGTTCATGGAAATAGTTAAAAGGGTATAAAAAAGACAAACTGAGTAACAAATTATGTATTTAAATTAAATACTGAAAAAGTTAGTACTATAAAACTGTATATTAATTCCAACAGAGGAACAAAATCAGTGCAGATACATTGTGCAGATAATGGACATCCTTCATACAAACCTATTTGCAATTGCATCCTTCAAATCCTCATTTTCATTGTAACATTCAGATGTGTATTGATACCTTCAAATTCTTTGTAGTTCCTAACTTACTGAAGTAGTGAAATCATTTCATTTTCACTCCCAGCCGTTTCTGGTATCTCCAAGCCTGAATGCTTGAAACTGAAGTGAGTAAAACAGTTGGAAATGTCTTACTGCTTATTTGTCGCCAACTATCGGTGACAAAAATCATTACTTTTTGAACACAAACACACTTAACCAAAGCTATTTCAACCCTGTTTCCTCTAAGCACAGTGTACTGCATAAGTGTAAGCATAGCCACTCAAGTGTATGTGACTCACGCTAGTTAGAAACTTTTTAGCAGTAGTTTCCTGAACCAATTAAGTGGCAGAGTGTCCCAAATAAACAAAGGGAATCCCAGCAATGTTGCTGACTAGATTTTGTTCTCTCAGGAAGCAACTGTCCCAATTAACCGATGGCCCAATTAACTGTACTGTATTTTAAAATTTGTTCCCTTTTCTTTTCTGATTCAGCAGCAAAACAAAGGCGACACTGTGCACATATTTAAGGTGAAAAAATTACTTTATTAGATTAATATAAAGACTAAATATGGTAAGAAAAATGATAATTGAAGTAGTAAAAGAGAAAAATAAACCAATCTCTAAGCTATGCTACGCAAAGTACCACAGGTATCAGACAACTCTTTCAGTCTCTTGCTCTCTATGTCCTTGTCTCTATCTCCAGCTTAACACTAGACACAACTCAGCTGAAAGAAGATTCCCGTTTGCACAAGGAAATTTCTCCTTTTTATACCCTTCAGGACCCTTTACCTTTCTAGACAAACATGTTTTCTCCATTATCTGTTCTCAAGCTGGTAGACTCATCCTCACACCAAGTGTTGTACATTGGTTTCCCTTGAACTTTCTGAAAATACTCCCACATTTCAGACTAACACCATTATGAGTTACACATTTTAGCATATACCAAGAAAGGATCAAATTTAACTCTTTCCTTGCGATCCCTTTTAGAAATTTAATTCATATTTAAAATAGCTTGTCCAATATCCTAATTTAATGTCTCCATTTAACACGTCACAAATTAATACTCAAACTAAAAGTAAAATCTAAAATATTACCAACACCCTAAGTGAGGCAAGCGAGAGGTGTCTCATTAGTCCTGATGGAGGGTGTCAGCCTGAAGCATTGACTGTTTATTCCCCTCCATAGACGCTGGCTGACTTGCTGAGTTCCTCCAGCATTTTGTGTGTGTTGTTCAAGAAACTTCAGCATTAGTTTCAGTTGTTTCAGACAACTGGTAAACAGCTGTACAAATAATTTGCTCATGTCTTTTGGCTATAGGATTTTGCATAAGGTTGCCAGGAAGACAGAGCAACCAGGACTTAAGAATATTGAGAGTGTTCTTTCCAAATATTCACATCTGAAATCTTAATTGAAAACATCAATTCTTTAAAACAAATTAGTTTCATGACATTATAGGAAGTGTGTGCTTCCAAGAGGATGCCAAGAAGAAACTGAATGATTCCAAGTAGTCGGGGTCTAGACAATAATAAAAGGAATTTTTAATTAAAAATAGCTCAATTTATATTGGCTAAAGAAATAGAGTTGTGCACCAAAGCAAAAGTGAATCCATTGGTATTGGTTGGGTGGAGAGGCAATAGATTATGGGGTAAAAGGTAATAAATGGCACGTTGGTTGCCTGGATCAGGAAACCTGAGGCTCAGTGAAGTTTATGTCGCAAGCCTCAGTTAACGTGACAAGAAACTCACTACTTCGACAAGGCCTCATTTTGGCTGCCACCCCAGTGGGCATTGCTAATGTAGAATACTGCAAAGTCTGGTTCTCTGGTTCATTGGCAAGACCAACAGTGGGCGAGCTGTTTTGCCTCAGTTGTGGCGAGCACTAGGCCCTTGCCCTGGCTCTGCCCATTGCAGTCGCACAAGGGAGAAGATGCCAGGGGCATGTGTGGGTGTGCTGGAGTAAGTACTGGGTTGGAGGCTGGCCCTGTTGGTGCTACCCTCTGGTGTTCACTCAGTGGAAGAACAGGACAAGTTACCATTAATCTACACTCAGAGACTTGGGCTATATTATCTTTTGTGACTGTATGTTCTTCTGCAATCGTAACCATGTGTGTGTTTTGTGCTACTGTACGCTGTGTGCTGCTGATAATGTGTTTTGTACCTTGGCTCTGGAGGAATACCGTTTCATTTGACTATATTCGAGTATAGTTGAGTGACAATTAAACTTGAACCTGAGCTTTCAGATGGGAGGATCTTTAATGATGGATGCTACTTTCTTGAGGCATCGCCTTTTGAAGATGTCATTGATGGTGGGAAGAATTGTATCTGTGATGGAGCTGGCAAACGTCCACAAGCTCTTCTGATCCTGTACATTGGAGCTTCCATACCAGGCAGTAAGGCTACTGGTCAGAATGTTCTCTACTGTACACCTGTAGAAATTAACTGCTTTGATGACAAACCAAATTTCCTCAAACTTATAACTAACTATAGCCATTGGTGTGTCTTCTTCGTGATTACCTCAATATACTAAGCCCAGGATAAATCCACTGACATGTCAATGCCCAGCAACTTGAAGTTGCTCTCCCTTTCCACTACTGACCCAGAAACACAATTAATACTTGTGTATTAATATCATATAGTGTAATGTCAGGGACAGAAAATATAAGCTTATGAATTACTCTCAGAGACACTATTGTAGAAACATAGAAGCATAGAAAACCTACAGCACAATACAGGTCCTTTGGCCCACAAAGTTGTGCTGAACATGTCCCTACCTTAGAAAATACTAGGCTTACCTATAGCCCTCTATTTCACTAAGCTCCATGTACCTATCCAAAAGCCTCTCAAAAGACCCTATCGTATCCACCTCCAATTGTGCACAGCAAATTCCCCTTCTGCTATTTTAACAGAACTTTTAGTGAAAATAAACTTCTTAATACATCTATTAAATTATCAGAAAAAAAACTGATGGGTGTTAACTATTTATTCTTGACAATAAGTTTTATCCTTTTTGATGAAGAAAATTGAAGACAGCAACAACCAGCAAGGGAAATAATTCAAACAGTAACTTCTGAAAGAAGAGAAATGTTACTGCTTAACTGTACTATATTCAGATACTTATGTCAGAAATCAACGCAATGCCACTGTTGCAAAGCAAAGATACGTACCAAATCCTTAATTGCCTAACGTACAGGTTTTTGCACCGCAGTCAAGAGGGGTTCCTAGTACTGCTAATATGTGCTGGATCAATAATCAGATAAAGGAATCTGCACTCTCACCTGACTTAACAGTTGTACCTGAAAAAATAACATTTCCCTCGTAAGATATTGAGGAAAGGACATTTCGAAAACCTGAACTTAGGAAGAGCCTTCAGCGTTCATGGCACCCAGTGCTATTCTCACAGAAATCTCAGACGAGAGGAGAAAGTGAGACAAAAATCAATCAGCCTCGAAGTGTGCAGAATGAAGAGAAAGGAATGGCATCAACGTGTGCAACATGCACAGGAAATCCACTCTTTTGTGTCAGGAAAGACAAAGCCATAAGGAAAGGTAATGTTAAAAAGTGTAAAGATGACAAACTTTTAAATCAAAACAGTTAACATTCACAGATGTTAGCATTTTAAATTGTTTCCCTGCTTTTTTTAAAAAAAGAAATTGATTCAATTTCTCTACAGAAGGCTCTTTTATTGCCAGGATATCATTAAAAGGCAGTCTGGTTTTTTGACGGCTATAATAGACTTTATGGCATTCCCACAATGGTAATGACTAAGGATTTACAGGCACTGCTTTTACTTGGAACTGGCCTAAGGGGAATGATTTGGAAAATGATACAGTGTTGTCAGGTTTAAAGAAGAGTTACTAACATTGAACAGAGATCCGGTGACTTAAGGTACTGAAGAAAGGTGTACACCTCAAATTCCGAACTCCTTTGATGGTCAATCGTAACAAGTGAAGAACTGTATTGATATAGTCATTTGAAATTAAAACCAAAAATATTCCTACTGCCACTGGAACACTGGAAATTTCTGCATGCAGGGTGGACATTTTGGAAGTATTTACAAACAACATTGTCCAATATTCTTCTCAGCAACACTATGGTTTCCAGTATTCTTCTCATATGGATGCCTTTAAAACAATAATTATAAGCAAGCAAATTGATTTCCTGTACTATTGTCTTTGTAATCACAATGGATTCTCTATAACTGTTTCATGTAATTATTCTGTCTTCTTTTGAAATTCATCCCAATGGTCCAGAAAAGAATAACCCTTAAGCTACAGTGTGATAAAAGAGATGCTAACTTTTGGATAAAAATAGTTGGTGTAAACATTTTCCTGGACTCGGAGCTAGTGGTTAACAAAATGCTCAGAGTTTTCAGATTTAGGAATGCAATCCTCGAGCCATCACTAATCTTCTTTCCTATTACCGCAAAACACCCAGTGCTATTACTCTGCTGTCCACTAGAAATATAGATACTGCTGGGGGAAGAAATCTTGATTAATTGAATGCAGTATAATGGTCTATCATCCCAATAACTTACATCAGCTTTGCTGAGCTTCCCTGTGTAAATTATCCCACCTTACTGTAAGTAAACTGTCCTTTACTTCAACAAAGAAAAATGAAAAAGTACTATTTAGAACCCTCTCCTTACTGTATTATTTATATGAACGAAATAATAAGCTTTTGTGGTCCCAAATTTGGACCGCATTTTACTACAATCAATTACAGTTTTTGCCATTCGTCTGGTACTTGTAGTGACATAATAAACCAGTCAGCTGATGTGTTGCAAGTTACTTAAAATAAAAAAACTCAGTCTTTCACCTTCCTCTCTTTACTATCCAAAAGAAAACTACCTACAGATTTAGAGGAAAACTTTAAAAATAGTTAACATTAACAAATTTCTCCCGGACATAGAGAAAGTCCTCCCAGCCCATCGGAACAATCCCATTCCTCTACCAGTTACACAAGAGGCTGCGGTGCAGGAGTCGGAAGAGGTAAACAATCTGCTGAGGGAACTCGGTGAATCTGTGAGACGCAAGGAATTGTCAACAGTTTGGGTCCACCAATCCCGATGCAGGTTCTCAACATGATCACTTCCCTCCAGCAGCTTGTTCGTTGCTCCTTTCCTCTGCTTGTTTCCCAGTAACCCGTTCTCTCTCACTTGCCCACCATCTCCTGCCACCCCCTTACACTGCAGGTAATTGGCATCAGCCAATCGACTTAACAGCGAAGCGTTGGAGATTAGAACAGCTGGGGGGGAAATCAAATAGTTACCGTAGAATCTGAACACTCCACACAAATGGCATCAGAGATCAAATACGACCTCAGGTTGCTGGAGCTATGAAGCCACTTGCTGTGTTACCATGTCACCCTAAATGAATAAAGGTATGTTTATCCCATGGGAAAGGGGAGGTTCTAAAGGTGACCATCCTATAGCTGATAAGCCTTAGATATCTTCCATTGCAACAATCACGGCAATGTTGAAACCTAGGTTTATGTATGCTTCTCAAGATCATTAAGAACATTAAAGCCTATCGGAAAATATATTCAAGGACAGAAATCAGTTCTATAAACAGGAATGTTCACATCACAAATTAAAAGGGTGCCATTGGAAACAAATAGAGAATAATGGGATTACAGTAACAAGTCAGTACCTGTAGGAAAAGTTGTGCTAATGCTTAAGGTGATTAAGCATTAATCACCTTAATGCTTCGACAGTATCATCTTTATGATCAGAAGACATACGAACATAAAATGATAGTTAAATAAACACTGTGAATAAGGTCTCAGCCCGAAATGCCAACTACTTTTTTCCATAGATGCTGCCTGGCCTGCTGAGTTCCTCCAGCATTTTGTGTGTGGTACCATGAATAAAAGGATAATCTATTTTTTTTTAAAAAGGGACAGCAGTAAGTTTCGTCTAGAGGTTGTGAGTGATAGATCCATCTCACATTCTTCCTGAGATCTCCCCGTCATAGAAGCCAATCTTCAGCCAGTTAAGTTTATTTCATGAGCTCAGAACACAGGACATGGAAACAGCTATGTGTACAGACACTTGAGGAAATGTGTTCTAGAACTACCAGTGTCTCGAGCCAAGCTGAAACAGTGCAATTACAACACTGGCATCTACCCGAACATGAAATATTATCTAGGTACATCGTGTCGACAAATAGAACAACTCCAGTCCAACTAACAGCCACCCAAACATTCTATCCACAAACTGAAAGAAGATCTTGTCAACAGTACACTCGAGGAACTTATTCTCAGGTAAAATACACTTGCAAAAGAGGGAGAAAGGATGGACTTCTGTAACGCTAGTGAAGGAGGTTGTTCTAAGGGGAGAAGTTCAGCACCAATACGTGCTAAAGAATGAGAGATGATATTGAAGTACATAAAATTCCTACAGATCTTTACCAAGGCAGATGCAAGGACAATGCTTCCCTTGGCTGGAGTTCCTGGAACCTTGGGTTACAGACTGAAAAAAACACAGGTCAGCTATTCAAAATGGAGGTAAGTAGAAATAGCTTTGTACAGAGGCAGAAGGTGCTGAATCATTGGAATTCTTTACCTTACAGATATCTGAGGGTTCAGCTAGTGAGTATACTTAAGATGGAGATATAGGGACTTTTGGATAGTAAAGAAATCAATGGATATAGGGTTAGAGCAGGAAAGTGCTACTGAAGAGAAAGATCAGCCGTGATCTTATTGAAAGGTCAAGCAGGGGCAAGAGGGCTATATTGCTTCATCCTGTATCTATTTCCTATATTTCAGTTATTTGGTAGCCTGTTCACTCATATATGATTTGGATCTTGACAGGACCATTCAGATCCAGACCTCATCACTTCTAATGCAAACATGGACCAAAGAGCTGAATGCTCCAATGTTGAGGTAAAAGTTAAATCAAGGTAGCATTAACTCACATTGACTTCAGCAGCCTTGGTAAAGCTGCAGTCAGCTTGTGTTTGAAATACAACCTGTGTTGGAGTCAGGATAATAGTTGTGGTTGTTGGATATCAAACACCTTGAGGGTCCTAGGGTCAACCATCTTGCATTGTTTCCTCAATGACCTTCCTGCTGTCATGTCAGATCTAAGAATATTTACTGATGACTGCACAGTGTTCAGATCCATTTGCAACTCTTCACAAATGAAGCAGAACATGTCTACATGCAGCAAAAAACATATTCAATGTTCAGGGAGGAGCCGACGTGTGGCAAGTAAAACCTGTATGTTAGACGCACCAGCCTGAGGGATTTCACTCACCAGCCCAGGATATTCGATGGCGTTACAGGCATCGACTTCCCCACTATCAACAACTTGGTGGAATTTCCATGGACTTGAATGTCTACAGCTAAAAGAGCTGATCAAGGTCTTCGTATTTACCCGAATCAGCTGGTCTGGCTACTTCAAGCTTTTCCAACATCTCAGGTCAGGGGAAGTTAGGAACATAATGGAGTATTCCCCACTTGCTGGAGATGTTTACAGTTGTAGCAACATTCAAGAAGTCTGATACAATCTACATCAGAGGGACCCACTTGATTAACACCTCATCAACAACCGTGAACATTCATTCCCTCCACCGCTGTGGTTGCAATGTGTACTACACCAACATACTAATTAAGAGCCAGAGTAGACCACTCAGCTACTGGAGCCTGCTCCACTACTTAAACTCCTTACTGACAATAATGCCTCACTACAGCCTCACAATAACAAGCAATATTTTTCTACTTAACAAATCAATAGTTTACAGCAGCCTATCAATAAGGACAGTGAGTCTATTAGGATATTTTAAAAATAAAAGCAATGTGCAAATAGCCAGTCCATACTGTGAAAGAATTGTGGTTGTTATGTGGTAGTGCCTTGTGGCAGTACTGTATTAAAGACAGTTTAAGAAACTGTTTCTTAAAAAATTAAAATGGTCAATGTTTGATGAATAATTAAAATTAATGCTGAGTGAACCTGACTGGGAGCCAAAAGAAGTCTGAAGAACACCAACAGTTGTACATTCTCCTGATACTTATCCTGTGATATACTTAGTGATCTATAACAACAGCACCTCCTACTGCCCGCAGTGAGACATAACACTGGTGCTGGGGCTCTAACTCCGGAACACTGATTAAAGTTGAGCACACGTCCTTGGTTCCTGAGACTAGTATGGATTCCGAACATTTTCTCCCTAAGTTTCAAATTATTGACAGTACTTATGAACCTGCTACTCACAATTCCTTTGTTTTTCCCTGCCCATTGTGAAAGTTCTCACATCTTCTTTTGACTTGACGGTTATTACCCTCAGCTGTCAGGCTCTTGAACCAGGTGGGATAACTTCACTCGCCACACCATTAAACCGTTATAACAACCCGTGGACTCACTTTCAAGGACCCATCATCTCACGTTCTTGATATTTATTGCTTATTTATTTATTATCATAATTTTCTTTTTGAATTTGCAAGGTTTATTGTCTTTTGCACACTGGTTGGTTGTCTGTCCTGTTGGGTGTGATCTTCCATTGATTCTATTGTGTTTCTTGTATTGACTGTCAATATCCTCAAGAAAGTGAATCTCAGGGCTGTATATGGTGACATATATGTACTTCGATAATAAATTTACCTTGAACATTGAATGATCAAAAACTGGAAGACAATTTTCCATGTTATTACTGAAGTGATGGTGTTCTCAATATTGACATATGCCTAACACAAAACCTGGCTATACCTACCCCTACAGCTGTAGTCCTGTCTGCTGATTGACAGTAATTGTTTTAAACTACCTTCAGGCACCTTTAGACCTTATAAGTGCTATTTATTTGAAAAATCAGAGGTACTGTATATAAACATTATATTTATCCATCTCTATGAAATTTCTACTACTATAATCTTTGCACCTTGTTAAAGATGATAAATATAAAACAGTTTCAGACAAAATGAGATATCTGCTGATTAAATGAACATCTCATTTAGTGCTGAAGCACAATTTCCCTGTTGTCTCACAGAAAGCTGGGGCAATTTCATGGAAGTGTAGATTTTAGTAAGAGGGCTGGGAATGATTGCGAGGGTAGGGATTGGATGGAGACAGGGATCATAGGAAGGAATTGTAGGGAGGGGGATTCACAGGAAGAGATCCGGGATAATAGGGAGGGAGTTACAATGGAGGGAGAGATCATTGAGAAGAAGAGAAGAGGTGGATAGTTTTTTGCTGATGGGGAGCTCAGTGTGCAAGATTCACAAAGGGAACAATAGAGTAAGCTTGAAAATAGTTGCATGAAGGGCTAATATTGTTGAACGAGGTTTCATAGGATGACAACACAAGTAGAGAGAGATATCTGTGAGGCAGAAACAGCTGGAAAGGAGAGAGTGGGGTGGAGATTTGCTTGAATGGCTGGGGAATGCTGTGTGTTGGAAAGGAAAAGTTATCTTTTATGTTCTTCTTATAAAATGAAACATTTAACCGCGAATCTAAATTTTAGGTTCTCATATGAGGCTATTTTCCTGATACATATGGATCAGTCTGCAGACATCCAGGTCAGAGAGGTGATGAAGTAGACTTCTAACGGGGAGAAACTAAGATAGCCAAAACAGCTTTGCTTTCAGGCTATTTTACGGTATTCTTTGTCCTTTTTCTGCACCTTGACTTAGAGAAATTGTGACAGTACATATTTACCATTATAGCCTTAAGATCTTTTGTAGGATGGCTGGAGAGAGCTATTCATTGCTCTTCATGGAGAGAAAACATTAACATTTAATTAAAGTCCATAGCAGTATTTGATGTCAAATCATTATGCCCTGTG
Source organism: Hemitrygon akajei (assembly GCF_048418815.1). Classification (NCBI taxonomy): domain Eukaryota; kingdom Metazoa; phylum Chordata; class Chondrichthyes; order Myliobatiformes; family Dasyatidae; genus Hemitrygon; species Hemitrygon akajei. The sequence continues at coordinate 41,360,776 of NC_133125.1, forward strand.
TAGTGACCAGTGCTCAGGAATAAGCAATTGTGAAGGAAACACTGGATGATTCTGGGCATGCAAATTATTTCAGCTGTCTCCTCCATGTAGGCGAGATAGTTCCAGCTTGGCTTTCTACCTTGGTATATGGTGATTCATGACTGCTTATGGCTGTCAATATAAAATGTAAGGATGGAGTCATTTAGCTCGGCTAGTGCAGGATGCACAGACCTCCCCACCATTAAGGACATCTTCAAAAGACGGTACCTTAGGAAGGCAGCATCCAGCATGAAGGACTCTCATCACCCAGGACGTGCTCTCTTAGTACTACCATCAGAAAGGAGGTACAGGAGCCTGAAGAGCCACACTCAGTGTTTTAAGAACAGCTCCTTCCCCTTTGTCATCAGATTTCTGAATGGCTCATGAACACTACCTTGATATTCCAAGCGACAAATTTCATGACTTGCTGACTGGAAAACAGGGATGAGACGAGATGTTTGAAAAGCTGAAAAATATAGGGAGGAAACAAATAAAACAAATATATAAGTTAGAAAAGTTTGTGTGGCACATTTCACTGATGCTCTTTTCAAGTTTCATTACTTGTGGTTGTAAACAGTTATTTATTGCTTAATACCTATTAGTAAATTACTCTTTCACACAAATAACTAAATTTGCTGAACAGTTTAAAACTTTGTTTTCACAAAAACGGAAGAAAGTACCCATGAAGACACAAAATAATTTCAACTGTTAATTAAATCAATAGAGGCATTACTCTCTGCATTGACCTGGATATTTATAAAAAGCTTAACTAGACATGGCTAAATCAGGATAGCCAAGGGCACAGTACAGGGAGAGAAAAGGATGTTCAGTTAAGTTGCATTTATCTTAATGCACGAGAATTAACAGGCAAAGCAGATGAACACAGAGCGTGGTTTGGTTCTAGGGATTGGGAAGAAACATTTCTTTGAGAAGTGCACCACTGCCAGCATTAGATTCCAGGATATAGACTCCACCAGCATGATGGATGTACAGGTAACAAGGAGGGGTGATACTTTTTGATAAGGGAGTATGTAACAGAACTGCTTAGTGACAGCAGTCTTGTAGGATTGTCCAGAGGGGTGAAATGGATAGAACTTAGGAACAAGCAAAGGAATGACACTTTAGTGAAGTTGTAATAGTCAGTGAGAACTTGAGGAGCAGATGTATAGAGCAATTGCTAATAATTATAATTATACCAGTGTTGCATTAGTGGAACTTTTAATTACTCCAATATTGACTGGGCCATACAAAGTGTTAAGGACCTGGAGAGGATGGAACTTGTGAAATGGGTCCAGAAAGGTTTCTTGAATTAGTATATACAGGAACCTACTAAGGAGGGTGCAATACTGAACCCATCCTTGGGGAACAAGGCAGGGCAGGGAACTGAGGTGGCTGTCAGGGCACAATATAGCTCTAGCAAGTATAATTCTATTAGTTTTAAGATAGTGGTGGAAAGGGATAGAACAGGTGCACATGTTAGGGTCCTAAACTGGAGCAGGATTAATATTAATTCTTGAGGGACTTAGGCAGAATCTAGCAGAAGTAGATTGGGAGAGACTTAGGTCAGCTTAGAGATCAGCAGGACTGTCCATGTCTTGCGCCACTGGCGATGTATGGCACTTTTTTAAAATATTATTTATTTATTGAATTTTAGAGATTACAAAGAATAAATGTGATAATAAAATAGTAAGAAAAATTATATTAACCCTCCCCCCTCCCCTTAACCCTTATCTAAAGAAAGAGAAAAAAAAAGAAAGAAAAGAGAAGAAAGATTGCCTGGATATCGGAGGATCCCCACATGCTCCATGGAGTTCAAAATAATTTTGATATTTATTTTCACTTTCCCCAATTACTATAATTTTATCTTCAAAGGACCTATGTATCTAATCCTATCTTTTGTAAGTATGGTGACCAAATTTTCAAAAATATCTCATATTCACTTCTTAAATTATACGTAATTTTTTCAAGTGGAATACAACTATGTATTTCATTATTCCAACAATCCATAGTTAAATTTAAATCAGATTTCCAAGTAACTGCGATAACTTTATGTTATAACTGCGATTATGTTCTGATAGTATGAGAAGTACAATAAATGTTCGACTTAGATTAATACAGTATAATTTTTTACATCAATTATATATAACACCACAGAAAATAAATAGATTAAGTTCAAATATGTCTGACCAATGTTTTCGATGTAAACAAGAAATTGGTATTTTTTTACATTCTACTTGGTCTTGTTCTAAAATTCAACCATTTTGGATTAATTTAAGACTTTTATTGGAACAAATTATTGGAGTACAACTCCCACATAGTCCATTATTATTTTTATTAGGAGACATTGAAGGAACAATAACGAAATTTAAATTGAATAAGTATCAGAAAAAATTTATAAAAATTGCTTTGGCAGTAGCCAAAAAAGTTATCGATGTATGGCACTTTCAATAAACATTTCTCACGGGAGAGAAGGAAATCACAGTTGCTCAAGAGTTAAAGGAAACAAGAGGAAATGCTTTGGCGAATATTCATATTATTTTCAGCCTTACAGCTCATTCAAGTGGATAATCCCCAAGGCTTGACTGAGTATATCCTCAGACTTTGTGGGAGGCTAGAGAATAAGTTGCCAAGGCACTTTCAAAGATACTTACTCTGTTGTTAGTTACTGGTGAAGCTCCTGAAGAACAAAAGGTGTCTAATATTATTCCATTGTCAGAGAAGGATAGCAAAAACAAGACAGGGAACCACAAGTTGGTCAGCCTGGGGAAATCGCTGGAGGGAATTCTGAGGGATAAGGATCTACCAGCATTTGGGTAGATAAATGAGAAAGATACAGCATGGCTTGGTGCATGGAAACTTGTATCTGATGAATCTTTTAGAGTTCTCTGGAGAGGTAACAAAAAGGGTAGAGAAGGATAGAGCAGTGGATGTTGTCGAATTGAACTTTAACAAGGCCTTCAACAAGGTTCCTCATGGCTGGCTACTCTGGAAGGTTAGCTCCAATGGAATTCGGAGAGAGCTAGTAAGGTGGATTCAAAACCGAGGGCTCAGAGGATGGAACCAGGAGGCGATGGTTAAAGGTTATTTCCTGGAGTGGAGACTGGTGATTACTGATGTGCCACTGGGGTCAAGGTTGAGACCCTTGTTAATTATTATTTACATCAATGTGAATACGCAAAGCCAGATCAAGTTTATAGATGGCACAAAATTAGGTGCCTTTGATAGTGAAGAGGTTTATCGTAGATTACAGGAGGATCTTGTTCAGCTTGGGGACTAGGCCAAAAAATGGCGAGGAGATTTCCATGAGAAAACCGTGAGGCGAAGTATTTTGGAAAGTCAGGCCAGAGTAGGACTTTTACTATGAGTGCAATGGAAAAGAGGGATCTAGGAGTGTAAGTACATAGCTCATTGAAAGTAGCATCACAGGTAGACAGAGTAGTGAGCAGAGTTTTAAATAAGCTAGCCTTTATCAGTCAGGGCTTTGCGTATAGGCGTTGGGACATTATGTGGCATTTACGCAAATCATTAGCAAGGCCCCGCTTGGAGTAATGTGTACAGGTTTGTTCACACTCATATAGGAATAATGTGGTTAAATAGGAGAAATCGCGGGGAAAGAAAATGCTCTGAATGTCCGTATTGCACCTGTAGATCAGTCTTATGCAATTTCACCCCAATGACTTGTGATGGTTTAAATGACTAATAGGCAAATGCTGTTGTTATTGGAATAGTGAGTGATTTGACAGGACAGGGAAGGATACAATAAAGAATTGGACAACTAGGCTTCCAAATTAAAAATAAAACTGCAGTTAGCTTTTGGTTCTAAATTGTGAGTCAAGCATAAGGAAAATATAAAAAGAAGCTTTATTGATCATCCGGATAGTTGATACATCAAAGAGTAAGGTAATTCCAACTGTACACATTATGAATGGGGAGCAAATACGTTCCAGGTGCAATTTTATTAAATTTTTTCACCGAGTATTCATATTTGGGGGATTCCTTAATCATTAATCTTAGCAATGGCACAATGGAAGGAAACTGGGTCAGACTTGATCAAAGGAATTCTCTTTTCTCTACCCCCCCCCCCCCCCCACAGACAAGTTCACCTACTAATCCACATGACAAACGTCTGGTTGATTTTTTACTTCTGCATGTGTTCAAGACATCCAATCTATTGTGTAACTTTACTCGCAATGTCATGCACAGAAGAAATGGTCAGAGATACAGTGCAGAAAATTCAGGGTCCGTTGTGCGCCTGGGTGGCCAGAGAGGGGTGAGGGTGAGGAGTGGGCCCACTGGAGTGCCTCAGAGCGCACAGCCTCTGGCATGTATAAGTGGTTCTCAGTTATGTCGGCCGAGCAGACTTGCGCTGTAGAAACAGGCAAATCTGGTTCTCGAGATTGCAGATGATCAGGGCAAGGATCTACGAGGATGGAACGATGGGCTGAGGGTTGATCTCCATTTCAGTTGAGTCAGACCATTGTCACAGGGCATCTGCCTTAGTGTTGATTGAGCTGGGTTGGTACAAGATGGTGAAGTTGAATTGCTCAAAGAAGAGGGCCCTGCAAGCCTAACATGGGTTGAGTTGGTGGATCTGTTGAACGAATATAAGTTTCTGGTGGTCAGTCCAGATCAGGAAGGGCTCAGTGTTTCCCTTCAGCCAATATCTCCATTCCTCTAAAGTCCATTTAATGGTGAGTAGCTCCCTGTCTCCTACTCTATAATGGCACTGTATAGAGTTAAACTTCACGAGAAGGAGGCACAGGGCTGTATATTCTCATCCAGTTCTCGCAGGGAGAAGATGGCCCTGGCATCCATGTCAGATGCTTCCAGCTCTACCACAAAATGTCTGGAAGGGTTCATATGGCAGAGAATGGGAGCAGTGAAGTGACTCTTGTGCTCCTCCCAAGCTTTCTCCGCGGCAGCAGACCAGTTGTTGAGAGAGGTGAGATAAGTAGTGGTTTGGCTGTAGTTCCTGATGAAACAGCAGAAGAAGTTGGAGAATCCCAAGAAGTGCTTGTCTGAGGGAGCATGTTCGGAGCCATTCAATGATGGCACGCTCTCTCTTTGGGTCCATTGTTATGCCTTGTGGTGAAAGGATGCAAGCCAGGAGGGAAATAACTGGGGTGTGGAACTGACATTTCTCCAGTTTGCAGTCTAGTTGTTTTTTGAGGAGATGCTGAAGGACCGAACAGATGTGACAGACGTGGTCTTAGGGGTCCTTGGAGAAGATGATGATGTCGTTGTGGTAAGCAAACACATCCCTGTGTAACATGTCTCTGAGGACCTTGTTGATAAAGGCTTGGAAGATGGCTGGACTGTTGGAAATTCCAAAAGGCATCATCAAATATTCTTAATGACCAGTGGGTGTTATGAAAGCTGTCTTTCTCTCATCGCCCTGGTGGATATGGATCAGACTATACATTCTCCATAGATACAGTTGAGTGAAGATCTGAGCCCTGTGGAGTGTTATAAATGCACTATCATCAAGGGGAGGGGATAATGGTTCTTACTGGTGATTTTGTTGAGTCTACGGTAGTCAATGTAGGGATGGAGACCCCCATCTTTCTAGAATCATGCACCAGCTGGGACTGAGGTGGTTGAATGAGGCCCTGCTGTAGTGCATTGGTGATGTAGTCATTCATGCCTTGGGTCTCAGGAGGAGAGAGGGAGAACAGGCTTCCTCGGGGAGGGGTGATGCCTGGGAGAAGGTCGATTGCACCGTCATGAGGTCTGTGAGGCAACAGTGTGCTGGCTTCCCTCTTAATGAAGGCATTGGCAAGGTCATTCCTGAGGGAGTTTAATGAGTTCAGGGTTTCCGCCGTCTCCATGGAATTACGAGGTAAAGTGAACTGTGTCTGCGGGCAGGTGGTCTCGCAGGTGGGGCCCCAACTCAGCAGTGAACCGGACGACCAGATGAAATGAGGGTCATAAGTGGAGACCCAGGGGTAACCCAAAATGAGAGGAGTGTTGGGTGAGTCAATCAGGAGGAATTGAATGGACTCACAGCGATCTTCAATGCTGATGTGCATTGGCCCTGTGCATGCTCTGACCAGCCCAGAGCCCAAGGGACAGCAGTCAAGGGCTGTGACGCAGAAGAGGTGAGAGGCAGGCTTGCTAAGGAGTCCAAGCTGCACACATAGTCCAGTTCAGAAAGTTGCCTGCTGCACTGGAATCCACCAGAGCCATTGGGGTGAGGAGGAGGACAGAGAGAGTGAGTCGGGCTACGGTGCTGGATCGAGGGATCATTTAAGTGCTCACCAGATACAAGGCCCTTCGTTGTCTTCCTGGCAGTGCCACCTTCCTGGATGCAGTGGGCGTTTGATGCATGGGTGATCAGCGGCTCTGCAGTAACCACACAAGATGTTTCTCCACTGACACTCGTGCTCTTGAGGGGGGGTGGTGTTAGGGGAACTCTCCCTAATTGCAGGGGTTCTGGAGGCATTGATGATAAGGGTCCTGTAGCCTGAAATGGTTAAGGGAACAGAACTGGGGTTCTGGCCGATGATCTGGAGGGTTGGTCCATAAGACGCTCCTCAATTCGGAGGGCCAGTGTGATGGGCTTTTGAGGTCAGTGGACATCTCCTGGATAGACAGTTCATCTTTTAGGCACTCCAAGAGGTTATGGTAATGGGCCAGCATTACTTCCACATTCCAGCTACACTCTGCTACCGGTGTCCCCCACTTTTCGAATGTTCGCTTTACGATAACTCGCTGTTACGAAAGACCTACATTAGTACCTGTTTTCGCTAACCAAAGAGGATTTTCACTTTTACGAAAAAAAGACGCCCGCTTTATACATGTGTTTACCCCGAGAAAGACTACAATGACCGTGAAGCCTTGTGCGGGCAGTTGTTTGCGCATGCGTGTACATGCGTATGCATGTACGTGCGTACGCACATGTGTACGTATGCATGTACGTGCCAATTTTTTTTCTCCAAATCAACTTTGGCTTGCTGTCTTCCAGATTTTGATAAGGGAAACTACACCATACATACAATATTTCTACTTTATATAGGGTGTATATTTATCATATCATTCCTGCTTTTACTATATGTTAGTGTATGTTAGTGTTATTTTAGGTTTTATGTGTTTTTGGTATGATTTGGTAGGTTATTTTTTGGGTTTAGAAACGCTCAAAAATTTTTCCCATATAAATTAATGGTAATAGCTTCTTCACTTTACGACATTTCGGTTTACAAACGGTTTCATAGGAATGCTCTACCTGCAGATTGCAGGGGAAACCTGAATGTGGCTCCTGAATTCCAAGGTCCAATCCAGCACTGAGCATAAGCCTTGATGCAGGTGAAGTATCCAATGAGCCGCCCCATTCTATTCCCGGATGATTGAAAACCGTTGAATCTCAGTGATGAATTCCTCATATTTTTAAGGCAAATGGTGGTTTTATTGTCCTGGTTAGCAGAATCCCAGAGCAGAGGTCACCCAGTCATGGGAGGTAATCTTGGCCTGGTCTGTAGAATACAGAGATGGCTGGAGCTTGAAGTGTAAGATGCACTGGGGCAGGCAGCTGTGGCATTGGGTTGGGGATCTGTTGAGGCGTTCAGGGTCCGGAATCTGGGGCTCAGAGGGAGGAGTGTGAGTGTCGAGGGTTGCTGTATCAAGACGGAGGGTTGGAGGAGAGCGGTGAGCAGATGATCAATGCTTTCCTGCTGCTTCTGGATCATGTGCTTATGTTGACGGATGACTTCATTCAGACGAGCAGACTCTGCTCAGTCAATCGAAGGTATGGATATGTAGAGGGGGCTTGACCCAAAAGCAGAGCAGGAGAGACATTTTGGTGGTGAGCATGTTTAATAACCAACTGAAAAAAAAGCCACAAGGGGTCACAAAACAAGAGAGAACAGGTACTAAACTCACAACCAATGAGGTAAGTAAATGTGAGGTGCAATGGGTTGGGGCTGGCTGGTTCAATGGGTGAAGAAGGACTGTGGATGTGAGCTGGGTTTAAACAGGCTGCAGGTGATGAGTTGGAAATGAGTGGCAAGTGACTCCTGTTAGCTGGTAGGAGACTTGGAGGTGCCTGGCTGTGCAGGCCTGACAATTCCTAGGAATCCACCCACCAACAACCTGACCTGGTGACTCCTTACTGATGTGGTGTTCAAGGAAGAGCACCAGCGTATATACTTTCTAAGGCATCAGAGAAGATTTCGTTTGTCCATGAGGATTCCCACACCACCCAATTAACCTACTAACCAAAACAGCTTTGGAATGTGGGAGGAAACTGGAGCATTCGGAGGAAACCTATGCAGTCACGGGGAGAACATACAAACTCCATACAGCCAGCAGTGGGAATTGAACGCCTATTGCTGAACCAATCACCTCTTCCACATTCCCCTTCCGGAACTGCTGCCACATTATTGGCCTTTTAATTTTAATTATCTTTGTTATTCTGTTATGTCACTTTAGCATTTTCTTTTGCACGGCTATTTTTGCTCCATTCAGTTCTGTTGTTTTGTACCTGTCACTGCATTTTATTTTTCAGTTTACTATCTCAATGTATACTATACGCTTTGTGTCAGCAAGGAATCTAATTGCACTCTGCTCCATATGACAACAAACCAATCTGTATCTGAATTTCTGCAACATTTCACTGAGTTTGTTCTCTAGTTGATATTTATCTAGCTTCTCCTTAAAAGCATTGACAATTTTCATTCTAACCACTCTCTGCATTATCTTCTCTGAATCCCTTGTATTTTTCTTTTATTAAGTTATCTTACCTTTTGAATTCTAGTACACTTCTCCTGCAAAAGCCCTTTAAACTATTTCATATTCTTTAAAGCATTAAATCATCCTTCAGTTTTTCTGCTTTCTAGAGTAAATGACACCAGCATATTGAAGATTTACATGAGAGCATAAACTTCCATTACCAGTATTATTCCAATAAATCATGTATCTTTTCCACTGTCTTTACATTCTTTTCATAATATAGAGACCAAAATTATTTTCAATAATCAATTGTGATTTAAGCATGGTACTGTAAACGTTTGACATGATTCTTCTGTTTTCAATTACCTCCCTTTAAAAGAGAAATTTGTTGATTTATGATCTTCTAAATTATTTTTCAACTCTGATTGATCTATTCAACTTTTAGGTTTATGAGATTCAACATTTAGGTTTATGAGAATGATCCCAGAAATGACAGAGTTAATTTATGAGGAATGTTTAATTGCTCTGGGCCTCTACTCACTGGAGTTTAGTAGAATGAGGAGGAAATCTCATTGAAACGTATTAAATGCTGAGGTAGAGTGAAAATGAAGAGGATGTTTCCTGTAGTGGGGGAGTCGAACACCAGAGGGAACTGCCTCAGAATGAAAGAACATCCCTTCAGAATAGAGATGAAGAGGACTTTCTTCAGCCACATAGTGGTGAATATGTGGAATTCATTGCCACAGACTGTTGTGTATTTAATATTTCAGTGACATTTGAGTAATATTTTAAATACATTGCTTGATTAAACATTCTTCTTTGTTTAAATAATTCATTATGAGTTATGTACGTGAATGGCACATGTCATCATGCAGCCAAGTCCACATGCGCATCTTGTTAAAAGTAAAAATAAGAATGTATGTAAATTATACCCGGCTCTGTGTTTTTATTTCAATTAAATGTATGTTTTGGAGTTACAAAACATAACAGTGGTAATGAGGAAGTTTTAAATACCTGCTGGAGCACAGCGAGATGTTTGAATTTTTTAAAAAGCACAGTGAGACATTAGAGTTTAAATAAAAACAGCGCAGCACATGTCTCTGTGGAAGAGAAAGAGAGAAAATGGTTGAGTTTTAAAAAACACAGAAAACAAACAAATTCACAGGTTCAGAAACAATGAATTATTACCAGCTGATAATAATCATAAATAAATTTTAAAAAGCACAAATTGTGGAAAGATAGATGTGATTGATTGAACCAATAGATAAGTGGTTCATGTATACAGAGCAAATTGAACGGTATTTTAAAGTAAATAGAATAGCCAATGAGAAACAAGTATCAATTTTGCTGAGTGGATTGAGTTTAAAGGCATACAATTTTCTTGGAAGTTTAACTGCTCCAACCAAATCAGCTGAAATGTGCTTTGCTGATATAATGAAAAATAATGCAAGAACATTTAGAACTAAAACCATTGTTCACTGCAGAATGCTTTAGGTTTCATAGTGGAATCAAAAGGAATGGGAGTCCATTTCAGTGTATGTCCATTTCCATTTCCGAGATGGCCTGTTTCCATGCTGTAATTGTTATATGGTTATATATAGGGCTGAGTGCGGGCCAGTGGGACTAGGTGAGTGTAAGCGTCGGCACAGACTAGAAGGGCCGAGATGGCCTGTTTCCGTGCTGTAATTGTTATATGGTTATATGTGGCTGAATTGAAGAGTTTGTCTGAGCATTGTCAGTTCAGCGATGGGCTTAATGATGCATTGAGAGATAGTTTAGTTTATGGAATATTACAAGAAAGCATTCAAAAATAGTTCCTAACTGAAGCCCAACGTACATTTTAAAGAGCAGTTGAAATAGCTGTATCAATGGATGTTGCATGGAGACAGCCAATGGTAGTGTATGTCAGTGGGCTACTTCCATTAGAACACAAGAAAATAGGACAGGCATAGGCCACTCAGCCCCTCAAACCTTCAATATTCAATATCATCATGGCAGATCTGCCCCAGGCCTTATCCCTTCTTCTGTACTATCACCCCAATCTTTAAAAATGTATCTACCTGCTCATCAAATGTACCCTGTGGTCTGGTCTCCTCAACCACTGGAGCAAAAAAATCCCAAATATTCACCTCCATCTGCCAGCATTTCTTATACACCTCTGCTTTGAATGACCATCCTCTAATCTTGTAACTATAGTTCTATATCTGATACACTCCTTTCTCAATACCTATGCTTGGGATCTAAATAAAAGTATCACTAAAATTACCCATCATTCCTCTAAACTCTCTTATATAATTCAGGTCTACTTTCTTTAACCACTTGTGATTGGGCAATCCTAAGAATTAGTCCAGATAATCTCCCTCGAACGAGTTCCAGTGCCAGCTTACTTTCTTCTAAATCAAGGGAGTGAACCTGCGCACAGTGGTCCTGTAGATATGTAGATAGCCAATGCCATCTGCAGGCTTCTGATGTAGAGCCATGCTAGTGAAAGCTACATGTGCACTAATTAATGGTTTCTGCAGATGGAATGAAGCTTGGTGTACAAAATGTAAAAAACAGAATGTTCAAGGGGATCTGAGAATCTTGAAATTTAACATGCAGGAACAGCAACCAGTTAGAATGTAAAATGCTCTGTTGGCTTTTAATGCTTGAAGATTTAAGTACAAGAACAAAAGGTGTGTATTTAATATTTCAGTAACAAAATGGTTCTTGAAATGCATTTACTGTGATAGTGTAGTGGGTAGTGCTTGTTGTTCTCACATTCAGCTTCCACTGCTGGCTAGCAATCTTGCAAAAAGGAGAGCTGAATGTGTAAGTCTCTCCCTGCTAGCACAGAGCCTCTCCAACAGCAAGCCTCATGTAGTGCTACCTTACTGGCGACACATGGAAACTGAACTGCAGAAGACAGGGCGGAGGTCTGGCCCCTGCACACATAGCATGCAGGGCCACCAGTGTGTGGACACGCCCTGGTGTTCATGAACCAGATCCCCAGCTATGGGTAAATAACCCCACTGCCTTGTGGGAAAACTCGGGAGAGATGAAGGCTACGGGAGTAAATCCAGACAGCAAATCTGAGGTGGAGCCCCTATAAGGCAGCTGGACTTCATTGAACATCCTTTCGGCAGCTCCTGCAGCCAAGCTGGTGCCAAATGTACTGATTCATAAGCTTTCCTTTGGACTACACTGATGAGGCTGAGAGGGGGATCTTGACAACTGGGCATCTCAGGATCTCCATACCTTCCACCCAGGCTTGTGAAGATGATCATCATCATTCATTGATTGTTCAAGACAGATGGATGCCAACCACAACAATATTTGAGTAATATTGTTAGTAAATTGTTCGATTAAGCATTCTTTGTTCATTTAAATAATTCATTATGGGTTATACATCACCATGCCACCACAATATAGTTCACATCTCTCTAAGTTACAAAATAAACTAAGACATGCTTTCCTGGGCTCCCATCTTTTTATTTCAATTAGTTTTATGTCTTCAAGTTACAAAGCATAACAAAACATTTCATAGCAACCATATGGAGCCCTGGTAAGATGCCATGTGGAATATTGTGTTACCCTAAGAATATTCTTGGGATAAAGGAGTGTTTAACAGATTGCCCAAGAAGAACAGGGTGAGCTGCCTCAATGACTATCACGCAGTGGCACACATAGCTACTGTAATGAAATGCTTTGAGAGGTTGGTCATGGCTAGAACTAACTCTTGCCTAAGCAAGTTCCTGGACTCGCTGCAATTTGCATACCCCCACAACAAGTCAACAGTGGACAAAATCTCACTGGCTCTCTGCTGGGCCTTGGACAACAGTAATACATACTGTTTATTGATTACAGCTCGGCTTATAATACCATCAGCCTCTCAGTACTAATCAACAAGCTTCAAAACCTGGGCCTTTGTAACTCTCTCTCCAATAGTATTCCTGATTTCCTTATCAGGAGACCACAGTAGGTACAGATTAGTGATAAAATTTCCTTCTCACTAACAATCAACATAGACACACTTCAAGGAATCATGCTTAGCCCGCTGCTCTATTCCCTCTACACTCATGACTGAGCAACTAGGCACAGTTTGAATACTGTCTACAAATTCACAGATGACCACAAGGAGGCATACAGAAGTGAAATAGGCTAGTTAAGTGTGTTATGTACCCCTATGGTTCATATATTCCGTGGACTATCACTTTAAAATGTTGGCAGAATGAGACAGGCTTTTGGACACTGTTTGAGTCGTTATTCAGAGAGAGAGAGATTTGTAATCCAAAGGCACATGTTGTGAGAAGGCAATTATGTCAACATTCCAAAATAACAATAACAGTAGGTTTTATCTCCGAAGTTGTTCCACTCCACACACGAAGTATCACCGACAGTGATCTTCAACGAATACCCTCTCAACACAAGTACCAGACCCAAATTCAGCTACGGGTCATCTCAAAGTGGTGGCCACAGGATACTCAAACAGAATCCACGTATGGATTATCATCAGCAGTAGCTTATCACTGAGGTACCATCTTCAAGTGGTAGAACTGCCAACGCAGGTCAGGATTATCACACACAGGTAGATTCCACAAGGTTATCTCAAATGCACAACTGTGATAGCCACTTATCCGGTTCCACGACATACGAAATAACTCCTACAGTGATTTGCCACAGGGGTGCCTTTCTTCAGCGAACTACCACACCCAAACAAGGGTAACACAGAAGTGGTAATCACAAAGGTTTCCCCCTCACCAGGGAGCCCACTCCTGTGGATTAACTATGTGACAGTCACACCCTCGTATTCAAATGGAACTCAAACTCACCCTTACGGGCTACAGAGGAGAGAGTCCAAACAGTGACCTCTTTGTCACTAGATTTCTTCTGTTTCAAACCTTCATCTCCCCTCTTCTCTTCCTTCAAAAGTCACCGAATGTGACCACAAAACAAAGGGGACCGTTCTTCTGTGGTAGAGTTATCAACCCAGGTCAGCTGCTGGACCCACACACACACATGGCTTTGGGACACTGAATGAGCTTGTTGTGCCCACAGGAAGGTGGGTTTTTGGAGGATCGATCAGTGGCTCTCCCAGTGCAGAAAAGGTGTGACCGATAGGGCGTTACTTGTGTGTCCATCCCTGGCCTGGGTTGATAACTCTACCACAGAAAAACAGTCCCCTTTGTACATAACAAGTGGCATCACAACAACACCTTTCTCTCCAAAAGATTGTGAACTTCAGGGTGGGGAAGTCAGAAGAACACAGGCTAATCCTCGGTGAGGGGTCAAAAGCGGAAAGAATGAAGCAGTGTCAAGTTCCTGGGTGTCAACATCTCGAAAGATCTACCTTGGGCCCACCATATTGATGCAATCATGAAAAAAGCACACCAGTGGCCATACTTCACTAGGAGTTTGAGAAGATTCAGAAAGTCACTAAAGACTCTAGCAGATGTACCATGGAAAGCATTATTACTGGTGCCATCACTGTCTGGCAGGGAGGCACCAATGCATAGGATCATACAATGTTTCAGAGGGTGGTAGACTTAGCCAGTTCCATCATGGGCACAAGCCTCCCCATGACTGAGGACAGCGTTAAAAGTTGGTGCTTCAAGAAGGTGACATCCATCATTAAGAACCCTCATCATCCAGCATGTGCCCTCTTCCCATTACCACCACCAGGATGGTGATACAGGAACCTGAAGACTCACACCCAATGTTTTAGAAACAGCTTATTCTCCACCATTATCAAGTTTCTGAACTTAAACACTATCTTGCTATTCTTCTTTTGCATGTTTTTTTTAATGTAACTTATTGTAATTTGTGATGCCTGCACTGTACTGCTATCACAAAACATCAGATTTTACAATCAATGTCAGGAACAATAAACCCGACTCTGATTCTGAATCTGATTTCACAGTTGGGCGAATTGTCCTATGAGGAGAGATTAAGCGAATGGGGCTCTTACTCTACAGAAGTTAGAAGAATGAGAGACAATCTCATGAAACTTACAATATTCCTGAGCTGCTTTACAAGGCAGATGCAGGGATAATGTTTCCCCAGCTGGACTATCCAGAACAGGCTCAAAATAAGGAGTTGACAATTTAGGAGTAAGTATGAAATATTTTATTTTAACCAGAATGTAGTAAGTCTTTAGAGTTCTCTACCCAGAGGAGTTGTAGAGGCTCAGTGGCTGAGTAAATTCAGAACAGTGATTGATTAAGAGATTAATTAGCAGATAAGGAGAGAAGGTAGACTGTAAGGTAAAAATCCACTATGAGGGTGTGACAGTTAAGACTGCTGCCTCACAGCTCTGCGGAATCTGCTTGATCATGGTCAAAATCTGTCCAGAGGTTGCTCGTTTATACCCACTAGCTCAGTGTCTCTCTGCAGACTTATTTCAGGTCACAACATTTGGGGGCTTGCCTGGGATGCGTTTGGGCAGCGATCTAAGCAGTCACGGTTAAAGATTAGTACTCACACTTAGATCTGTTCGGTTCAGCGACCACAAGATCATGAAGTATCATGAACACGGCGGAGAGCTGAACCAGTAGATATTAAGCTAATCTGGTGTGTATGCATGTGTGTGTGTTTATGTAAGAGAGTAGACATTTGCGTTAATTTGGTGAAATGGGGCCACCAGTTGCGAAGGGTGATTACTGACTGTTTGAGATGCCATTAGGGTGCATGTATACTCGTCTGGGGAAACAGTATTGTAGCAGACACATTTTTGAGTGTGTTTGAGCATTTTAAGAATAATTCTGTGACCTTGGTGTAAAGGGATATAACAGGCATTATGAGTTCAGACACACATAAGTGGCAAATTGCAGAGTAAGTACCCCATGGTTTTAAGAATGTATTGTTTAATTTTTATCAATCATTTATATTTTGTGCAGTGTGGGAATTAATGTGGAGAGGAATGTCATAACCAGATAAATCTGTCGGGATGGCACCAATTGAGATCAAGCAATGTCAGGTCGAGAGCCCTGATGACCTGAGCCAGCCCATGACTTTGATTACAACCATCCATAAGCCCTTCACCCCAGGGGAGAAGCAGAGCATTTTGTCAGCACCGCAGGTTGCCTGCAGGTATGCAGAATTCTGGTTCAAGCTCAAGGAAATTGTTGAAATTCACCAAATGCACCCTAATGATATACACGTGTTGGTAAAAGCGAAGTGCCCGAGGAATATGTGGGATAGTATGGCACAGTAGGGGGGTACAGGGTGGTATGTGGCAAGAGAAGAGAGATATTGTTTCTTTAATGGGAAGTGAGGCAGCGACTGGGGAAGGTGAGAGTAGCTGGGGATCGATAACGTCAGTGGTTCAGAGAGGTGATGAGCCTGCCATGGATTATGCAGAATGTAAATATCAAGTGTATGAGGAGTATTCAGGGTGGGATAATCTAGAGAGGGATGATCCAGTCTTCCTGAAGAAACTGAAGGAAGGCCTGAGCTCAGCCCACCAGTAAGTTTTAGGTTTGGAGTTAGCAGTGGGATCAACCTACTCGACGACAGTATCACAGGCCAGTGAGATAGACCAGAGGAGGGGGAAGTGGCTGTAGTCAATATACTGTAGCTGCTTTAATGTGCCAGCAGCTGGGGCACGTAGCAAGGAATTGTTGGAATAGACATCGGAGGGTAAAGTGGATGATTTGTTACAGCTGTGGCTTCCTGGGCCGTGGCTAGAGGCAGTGTCCTGAAAAGAGAGCAAAGTCTGAGGATCACTCACCAAAGCAGGCAGAATCCATAGCAGTGCCCTCTCTTTCCGATTTGACCACTGACCAGATTATAGAGCTGGCGAGGTCAGACTGATGACATTCTCTTTTGCCAGTGGTGGTCATCCACAGATGTACACAGGAGGTTTATTTGGAGGCCAGCAATGCAAAATGTTAGTGGACAAGAGGTCATCAGTATTGATAACTGATCTACCCTTGCCCACGACTGGAGAGGCAATTTACATTACCAATGCAGGAGGTGAAACAATGAGGGTGGAGAGAAGTCAACGGCAGGTACTTGAGATTGAGGGAAAGCAGCTTCTTGTAGATTTCCAGGGGTGCCCAAACAATGAAGGTACTATCCTGGGGATAGACACACTGAGCAAGGCAGGTGGTATCATAGACTCAGGAAAAGGAGAAATAACATGGACAAGACAGGGAGAGCGAACATGTGCGACCTGCATATCAGCTAACATGGCCCACAGAGAGACAGCAGCCCCAAGCAGGGAGGGGAGACAGGGTGATCTATGTGTTTGAGTCCTGTCAGGAGGTCCCAAGGGGAGGGGCTGAGCGCAGTCAGGAGCTGTTAGAAGTCATGCGGCGGCCTGAGGAGGGAGCAGTGATTAAAGTGAAGGCTCACCGGAAAGGGGATAGTAAAGAGCAGAAAGGGAACGAGTGGGCAGACATCAGTGTGAGCAGGGCACAGGAGAACAAGAAGCAACAGAAATTACAAGTGTACAGGAAGAAACTACAACTACCAATTTAGGAAGATTACATAGAGACCTGAAGGACCACTGTAACCATGGTAACACATTGAGGGATCGAGCAAAGTAGCAGCAACGTAATGCGGATCAGAGAGAGCCAGAGGGAGAGAAGATAGTTCTTCCACAGGTGACCAGGTCATGGTAAGGAAGCTGGTTGAAAGGACAGGTCTCACTCCCAGGTGGATAGAACCACGGGTGGTACTCCGGACAAATAACACCTGCGTTAGGATACAGACCCAGCGAGGCAGCCAGTGGAAACACTAGAATCGGGTTAAACCGTATGAGCCACCTCCTTGTCGCCCCCACAGACTGAGCGGGAGATCAAGTGTACCCAGTGGAGAACTCAAGTGAAGAACACCAGCCGGCTGCACCAGACCTAACCACACCAGGCACACAGCAAAGGAAGAGGACACCGAGAGCACGACAGCAGGCCGTGAAAAGCATGTTAATGTGTAATGGTAACTGTACTCTGTAATGAAGGACGGTTACTGAAGGTAAATGATTAATTTTATTACTCAGATTAGAAAAAAATATTTGGAGAAAATAGATGGGAACGGATCCGAGTTAAAGCAGAGACATCAGGTCCAAGAACTTCGATGGTGTGGCAGACCAGGAAGGAAAATGCACAGAACATCTGAAGACAATCGCCCCACCCGGAGTGGGGAGTGAATACAAATGAGCCGGGAACTCTCAGTGGTTGGGCCAGCAATTGACTGGACAGTCCGGAAGGGGGTGCCACAGGAGTGTGGGCCTTGTTGTCATTCAAATAGAGACCATCCCAACCCCTCCTGTACATCGATGAGAGGGCCTGTGTGCTGGTACATTTACCTTGCTGGTGCCCCTGACCAGAAAATAACCACTGATAGCCACTGCAGGGTTTTAACGAAGGGGTGAAAAGACAAAAACTGCCATCAGCCACCAGGGAAGGCATACAAATGACAAAGCCGCATTTAAAAACTGTTAGTCAAATTCCTGGAACAATCTCTGCTTAGCATCTTGTCAGGAGCCATTATGGATGATAGTGTAGATGTAGATGCACACAGGGATATGATAGGTAATTGGGGAAAGGGTTCTGAGGTACAGGGCAATTTTGCTGCCCTATTTGATTAGACCCTCCTTAAAGCTTGACCGTTCCTGGAACAAATTTATTTTTGTCCAGGAGGGGCAAGAGGAGGGACTGTTAGGGCATATCCTGGATTTAGGGTATATAGCAAATATTAATTTCACCAGCAAACAATTTTCAGACCTGAACATGGATTGTAGATTGAAATTAAAATGCAGCCCTGAACAATGGAGCTGGGGGCTGGAGTTGATTGAAAACTAGACAATGCTGATTAACAACACACACAAAATGCTGGTGGAACACAGCAGGCCAGGCAGCATCTATAAGGAGAAGCACTGTCGACGTTTCAGGCCAAGACCCTTCAGCAGGACTAACTGAAAGGAAAGATAGTAAGAGGTGCTGATTAACGTTCATTTGGATGTCTGCAGTGTGAGTGTGAAGAGGGAGGTGTTTGCAAACTATATGTAATTCAAAGGAAGCATTGTAAGTACATTGTAACTGTAGAATTGTCTTGCTGTTATCTTTGATATTTAACATATAAAATGGCATGTCATATTGGGTCAAGGAAGCCTCTTCTTCCAAGAGTGTTGCAATATGATGCTGTTGCTCATTTTTGCTGAATAAAACACTTTTAATATCCGCCATCTTTTTTTCCAGTCCTGATGAAGTATCTCAGCCCAAAACGTCGACTATTTACGTTTTTCCATAGATGCTGCCTGGCCTGCTGAGTTCCTCCAGCATTGTGTGTGTGTTGCTAGGATTTGCAGCATCTGCAGATTTTCTTCTGTTTATACCCCACTGGCTTCAGTGTCTCTCTCCAGTGACTTCGTTCATGTCACAACAGAGGGGGTACAGAAAATCGACTCTAAGGTAGAAATCAAGGGGCTGATGGGGAGTGGAACAGTTAAGACTGCTGTCTCACAGCCCCACAGAATCTCTTTGATCTTGATCAAGCTCTGTTTACAGTTTGTTCGTTCTGCAATGTGTGTGTTTCCTATGCTGCTGCTAAGTTAACAAATTTCACGTCACATGCCAGTGATGGTAAACCTAATTCTGATTTTATGAGTGCTCCACTTGTCTCCCACATCTGAATGTTGGGCTGCTAGGTTAGCTGCCTCTCTAAATTACCCTGGTATAACTAAGCAGCAAAAGATTCAAAGAGGAGCTGATGTAGTACAGATGTTGTTACAGGAACACAAGAAGGAAGGATATGAATGGAATTAGTCTGCTGGGAGCCAGAATGAACACAGTGGACTGGATGGCTTTCATCTGCATTAAAAACTTTAGATCTTATTGAATGCTGGAGAAGGAATAATGGGATGAATGGCCTTGATTTCTCATCTGAGTTTGGCAAAGAATAACACACAGAAATAAAATGCAAAAGCTGTGAATTATCAGCAGTAGAATCAGAAATGGGTTTAATATTATTGACATATATCATGAAATTTATTGTTTTGTGAATTTATAAATCAATTATATAATAAATATATACATGAAATGAAGGTAGATAATTAGTGCAAAAAGAGAGTAAAGTAGAAAATGGTGTTCATGGGCTGATTCATTGTCCATTCAGAAGTCTGATAGCAGAGTGGAAAAAGCTGTTCCTCTCTGTGTGTGTCCTCAGACTCCTTTACCTCCTCTCAGATTTCAAAACAAGAGCTCGCCCTGCAGACATTTGTATCTCTGCAGATACTCTGAAGGAATTTGAAGTGAGATTCAATTCTTAATTGGATATACAGTGCATAGGGTGGGAAATGAAATTTGCTAAATGACGTTGGTCATTAAGTGGCCAAGGCTGGCCAAGCTAAAACAGTAACAGTCCGTGCTGGAAATACTCCGCAGGCTCGACTTCAGCTATGGGAAGAGAAACAGAGTCAACATTCCACATCAGAGACATTTTGTTAACTCCTCTGAATTACAAATAGGAGAAAATTTGTTAGGCTTTGGACTGAAGATATGATTCCCTTCATTAGCAACTATTTGCTGGAAACAGTCAGAGGAGCAGAATCCCAACCTTAAAGCATGTTCATATCAATGTAAGTGATAAATAATGGGCCAGCACCAGTAACTGATATTTAAAATTCTCAGTGCTCTAGGATTGTTTCTCAGCAAACTTTTAAGTGCAGAATATTTCCTTGTTAAGGAAAATACAGTGGTGTAGATACAATATACCCAGGTTGTTGAAAACCGGCTTTATTGTTCAAACTCTACATCACTAGAGAAAGCTAGCTCTGATTATCTTTCAATCATGGATTTCAATATCTGTTCCTTCTTCTCCGGTAACAGAATCCAAATCAATACCAAAGTTCGAAGTTCATTTCATTATCCAAGTATGTCTACTGTATGCAGCCTTGGAATTCATCTTCTTGCAGGCAACCACAAAATAAAGATACACAATAGAATACCTTTAAAACACCAACATGACAAAGACTGTCAATCAGCCAATGTGTGAAAAAAGAACAAGTCACGCAAACAATAAAAAGGTAAAGAAATAACACACAGAACGTTAACCATTGAGTCCACAGCCACAGGGCCGATTCAGCGCCATGACAATTGCTAATGGTTGCAGGCCACAGCCACAGAGCCGGTTCAGAGCTAAAGCGCCTTAATCAAAAATACAGGAAACATGAACTGCAGAGCCCCCAAAATTGAGTCCACAACTGCAGAGCCCATTCAGTGCTGAGCCTGGCATGTTTACAGGGCAGCAACATGCCTGAACCTGGTGATGTGTGACCCAATTCTCCTACACCTCCCACCTGGTGCTAGTAATGAGAAAAGGGGACAACCAGTCAAACACAGGCAGATGGCGTTGATTAAGGAGCCCCAACAATGGCTGCCCCGGCTGTACCTGCAATCTCAATAGTCTAGTTTGCTGAATCACCCAGGAGGTTGTTTAGTCAGCTCAAAAGTACATCCATAAAAGGGAAATTACAGGCTGCAGACTGCAGTGTTCACAGTTCAGAAGAAATATATCTCGGAGATGAGGAATATCTGTGAGCTGAATGGAGCATCTTGCTAAGGATGGCAAACCAACAAAAAGAATACATTTTAATTGCTTGGATGAACACAGCCATACTATTTTCCTCCCACCTTCAGATTTGAGTCCTCCAAAAGGAGCACAGCTTTGTCGTAGGGTCTGCAGGTTTGTGTGCCTCAATGACCCAGAGCGCTATGTTTGATCACTGGTTTCAATTTTCCAAACAAGACTAGAAAGTACATTTTATGAAATGCCATTCAAGGTTCCGTTGAAGCAACATCAACTGCAGTGCCCCCATTTTCACTTAAATTCACTTGGAAAATACATGGATCAGGGACCCTCTCCAGTTCCTACAACTCAATACTTCTGCCTCTCTCCTAATGCCGGTGCAGAGCTTTTCACAATGGTTTATGGTAACATCCTATTTATTGTTACTGGTTAGCCTTTTAAAAGTTGCAGATATATTTAACAAATATATATTAAATTCCTCAGCTGCCGTGGTGGGATTTGAACTCGTGCTCTGGATCAAAGATCTCAAACCCTGCCTTTGTAACTTAATTATGTTACCACACCCCTTTCTATTCTTTAAAGGATAAATCTTTTTTGACAACCTACTGCTACATTAGATGGCAATGCCTCAACAAAAGACAGACATGCACTCGGTTGAGGTTTATCCACTGAAATATGTGGGCCCACATCCCAACGTTCCTGATTGCAAATCCTCTTCCTCCACATTCATTTTTTTCTAGGCTTCATCTTTATCAGACAGTATGATTATTTCACTATATAATGATTCTACACCTCAGGCAGATGATGCCTAGCATTATTTAGCATTTTCAGATTAAGAATATAATTTCTGGAGCATTGCCATCAATGATGTGCACTGGCCTAAAATATTGTGGCTGTGACTGATACCAGCGTGGACTACATTCAGCACAGTTCTGACCACTAGAGTTATATATTGCAAGGGTCTGACACTCTGGCACCCTTCAATATTCAAGAGGCACATTTGTCCCAATTCATAATTAACCATGTGTTGTATTTGCATGGAATTTCCTCTGTGCAATTGATTGACTGTTGAAGCTAATGATGCACAGAACATCCTGAAACAAAGCAGTCAATTACCAATCAATTAGCTAACGATAAAGGGATCCAATCTTCATCCAGGGAGGCAGTTTTCAGAGCATGGGGTCAGCAGTGTGAATCCTATAAGTTAATGTTAAGATTTTCTCTTAGCAGAATATTCAATAATCAAATCTATTGATACACAATGATCGGCATAATTTGTCTAGAAATTCCTGCAGTATAACTAATGGAACTGCCCATATTTAATTTTTTCCACATGACAACAAAAGGAGGCCATTTGGCATCAGTATATTCTTATCAATCCCATTCCCTAAAAAACGGCCATAGCCACCAAGTTTTATGCCTCATTCTTGACATCGAAAGAACATCCAGATCACAATATGACCCAGATACAACAATAATTTTTCTCAAATACTCCGCTCTGATTCTCCAAACACAACTGTACTATGGAAAATTTCCATCCAAAAGTCTACACCGCTCCTCTCTTAACTCTACCTCTATCACGTCTGTAGTATTTGCATCCTAAATTGTCCATCCTGCTCTTCTCCCAGTCATGCTTCTGTTATGGCTATAACATCTCAATCCTCAAAGCCAATCCATGCTCTGACTTTGTCTGCCTGGTAACCCTGTTAAACAATGAGCATTGAGATTTCCCTACCTTTACTGTATCCCATGTTATCCTGATTTGACTTGTTCTCAATGGCTACTGCTTTATTCCATGATTTAATCCTGTTCAGTCCCATCCCTTCAAATCTAGTTTAAACCCTCCCTGTAGCACGATAAATGCTTTACTCACACAAAAAGTCCATTTTTGGCTTTTTGCTCTGTGAAAAACTTTGTATTAGAAACTCTACAGATTACCATCGAATAACCCATGTATTCCTGCCTTAACATGTTTCTGGCCTTTGATCACACTGAAGTCAAAGCCAGTCACAGACCCTAAAGAGAACAAACAGACTGGGTCGTTTTCAACCTTTCCGACATTCAATGTTTCTGTTTCAGATTATCTGGATTTACAATTTCTTTAATATTCTTTAATGTGTGTTAATTTTTTATATTAAACCAGAGGACATAGATGGCATTGCCAAGGCAAGCTTTGATTGCCCACCCATAAATGGCCCCTTAATGAGCTGCCCAGCCTGCTTTAGAAGTCAGTCAATAATCAATCACATTATGTTTGCAAATAGACCATAAAGGCCTTTTGTGAATCAGGTGAACTTTTTTAAACTTGTCATTACTTAGACTAACATTTTATTCTAGGCCCATTTAATTACTAAAATTTAAATTCCCCTGTTGCCATTGTGGGATTGGAATACAAATCTTTGCATCAGCAATCCAGACCGCTGTATGTCTAGCCTGGTAACTTATTCATGTCACGTTTGGTATTATAGTGCAGAAGGACTTGCTGATTGGTTTAACATTGCTTTCTCTACTACACACAATATGTAAATACTTTGTTAAAACATCAAGACATCTGAAACTATGACAGTTGATCTAACATCTGCTCTGGGAAAGGGCTAGTTGGTACTCTTTCTTAGTATGGAGTAAACAGGAGGACTACAATGAAATCTGTGTTGGCTTGGTAAATTTTGCACTGGCATTAAGAGTCATTGTGAATGATGTGACTTTCTCTTTGCTTAATACTCTTAGGGTCCAAACTACATTTCTCAGGAAAAAAAAACTTTAGGAAGTACTTTAGGAAAGCAATAAACTCAATGGAAAGAGTATCCAGCTTCCTGTGCTTTGCAGCAGAGGTCAGTTCAGATGTCTTCCTCTCTGATGTTTCAACTAAAGTATATGAAACAGTGGGGTAGGCTTGAGGATCCTGGTGGTCTACTTCTGCTCTTCTCAAAACCTCTAATCACAGGCAATTTTCTTCACTGGCACCAATTTTAACTTGTATACACTGGAATTTAGAAGGATGAGAGGGAATCTGATTGAAACATATAAGATTATTAAGGGATTGGACACGCTAGAGGCAGGAAGCATGTTCCCAATGTTGGGGGAGTCCAGAACCAAAGGCCACAGTTTAAGAATAAGGGGTAGGCCATTTAGAACGGAGTTCAGGAAAAACTTTTTCACTCAGAGAGTTGTGGATCTATGGAATGCTCTGCCTCAGAAGGCAGTGGAGGCCAATTCTCTGGATGCTTTCAAGAAAGAGTTAGATAGAGCTCTTAAAGTTAGCGGAGTCAAGGGATAAGGGGAGAAGGCAGGAACGAGTTACTGATTGTGGATGATCAGACATGATCACATTGAATGGCGGTGCTGGCTCGAAGAGCTGAATGACCTATTGTCTATTGTCTATTAACCTTTGACATGGCCAGTGTGTTAAATACTTACCACCCTCTAGAGTAGGGGTTCCCAATCTTTCCTATGCCATGGACCCTACCGTTAACCCTCCATGGACCCCAGGTTGGGAACTTCTGCTCTAGTGTCTAGAGGGTGTTGCAAATGTGGAACAAAAAGTCAACAAATGTGGTAAGTTCTGATCTATTGGAATTTTTAAGAGAAGTTTGGATAGGTACATACATGGATAGGAGGGGTTTGGGGCATATGATATGGCCGCAGGTAGATGGGACTAGGCAGAAGATTGGGTCAGCATGGACTAGATAGGCTAAAGGGCCTTCTCTGTTCCATAGTACTCTATGACTCTAAAGAAGGCTCAAGCAAATTTATCTTCAGTTGAATCCAGCCAGCTAATTTCCCACCTGCAATGGGAGGCAATACATCTAATCTTCAATGCATCCAAGGGTTTAAACTTCTCCACTCGCCCAGAAAGATAACTTTATGTGTTCAGAAAGCCTACCATAAGGAAACACTTTAGTCTTTTTGTCTTAAAATGCCGATTCATTAGTTTGACAAGTACTTCCCTTATCTTGAAGAAGTGAACTGAGATTAAATAGCCATTTAATACTCATCTATTTACTAAGTGCATTCCGGGTCAATCTTTTCCCCCATCTTTTGTTTTAGCTTCTGAAATAAAAAATATAGATAAAAAATATCAATGCTAGGAACACAATAGTTAAGGCAGAATCAGTGAAGAAAGGAACAGTTTATTTGTCAGGTAGATAACCATTCATCACAATATTTCCAGAATCTCTGGTTTTATTTTGGGTTTCTAGCATTTATAGATTTTGCTTTTACATTTTCTGATTTCAAATTAGCCACTTACAATGGATAGGGAGGTGCAAGACAGCCATCAAACATAAAACTGCCAGAAGAGGAAAAGTGTTATGTCCAGAATTTTGAAAAATATGAATTTTGACATAGTAACACTTCAATTTAATTTATTAATTCTGATTTATTTAAAAAATGAATGACAGATCGAGAATGAAAAACCAACCCTGGCTCACATCCGATTCTTGTCACAGACCTTTGCTTTCACTGGCAGTCTGACAGCAAGAGTCATTTAGAGTAGAATGATCACTATCTAGCATGACTACTGTTGCCATGGCACCTCAGGGACTTTTAACATAATTGGAGCAGTTCCGAAAACTTGAAGTTGCTGTGTGAAATTTTGGTGGTTTCAACAATCTACACTCTGGATTAGGAAATGGAAAATGTAGAGATCATGAGATAAATCTGCAACTCTGCCAAATCTCTGATAGCAGTTCATTTAACTTGTACCTTTTTATTTCTGTCCACGATTCCAATAGCAAATCCTGTTAACCGTTGTGGTGAATTTCAGTATCGTTAGAAAACACACAAAGATGGTGAAAGAAATGAGAACTTAGCATGATAACAATGCAGTGATTAAAAAAAACAGAAAGTGCTGGAAATACAAGTCAGACTGCTTCTGTGGGACGAAAAACAGAATTTACATTTCAGATTGACGACTTTTTGTCAGAACTGGGAAGGAGAGAGAAAAAAATTGCTAAGCAGCGGAGAGGCTGGGAGAGAGAAGGTGCCCCTGAAGGGTAAAACCATGATCACCATGCGATAGGCCATAAGCAAGATTACCTGGTCAATAAGTCAATAGGAGCGGCCAGAGAGTGAGAACATGGATGAAAGAATGTAAAAGTCACAAAATGCCGAGCAGGTGAACACGCCAGGCAAGTCCGGCCGGCCAGGTCTTCCACTTCTGGAGAAACAGAAAGCAAACAAGCTGGGCCAATATCACAGATGGACACTGATAAAGGCAGAGAAATTAATTTACCTTCAGTTGTAGAATTCAATATTGAGCCCAGGAGGCTGGAACATCTGTAGATGCTGTTTCTCAGGTTATATTGAGCCTAATTGTAACAGAGCAGGAGAGGGAGTGGAACGGTGAATTAAAGTGACAGGTAGCTGGCAGCTCAGCATCGGCCCCGCAGACTGAACACAGACACTCTGCTAACCAGTCTGCATTTGTGTTCTCCAGTGCGTGGGAGACCACAGTGTGAAAACCTAACACTGTACAGCAGACTGAAAGAAGTGAGGGGGATCACTGATTCACCTGGAAAAACTGGGTCTATGGATAGTGGAAAGGGAAAATGGTGGTGGCAAGTGCTACTGGTCATCCCCAGAAATCTCCAGGACAGCCCTGACTCTGTGAAGACAATAGACATCTTTTGGGGTGGGAGAGAAGCAAATATTTTACCAGGATTAAAGCAGAGGTCCTTTCATTTAAATTGATTAAGAGCCACTGATGTAGAGTAACAGTAATATTAGAAAATGTCTGTACATCATGGTGATTATCAGCTGCTGCTGAAATTATACATTTCCATCTGTGGGCTTCTGAAAATTAACTGTGGAAGGAAACAATTATTCTTGAAAAATCATTATTAAAACATTTCCTTTTGCTGCTGTTAGATTTAAATTACATAAGGCAAATTATTACTATGTAATTCAACCACTGATTGCTTTTAGAGAAGTCATTTGCTTTACTGAGATTAAAATCAGCATGCCGATTCTTTTTTCTTTGGATTGAAATCTGTGCATCTCTTTCATGGGTCTAGACTCCAAATGGGAGGTTGATTGTAATCATTTCTAGTATCAGAATTAAAGGGATGAAGAGAATGGGCAGATCAGACTACTAGTATGCTTGTTGAAATGTGCTTTCTTTTCTCAACATCACACGTGCAGTTGCTTGTAAGATGGGCACAGAGAACTGGCAACCATAATTTCACAATCAAGAGAACATCTGCGGATGCTGGAAATCCAAGCAACACACACAAAACCCTGGCGGAACTCATCAGGCTAGGCAGCATCTATGGAAAAGAGTATAGTCAATGTTTCGGGCTGAGACCTTTCATCAGTCCTGTGTGTGTTACCATAATTTCACCATCTGAATTCATGCACAAAGATCTACGGAAATGCTAATACTGGAGTACAACCATTCACCAATCTTTCAACATGCTGATGAAGCCTGAACTTTTTCCATCCAGAGCAACACATACAAAATGCGAGGAACTCAGCAGGTCAGGCAGCATCTATGGAAAGGGATAAAGTGTCAATGTTTCAGACAGAGACCCTTATCCAAAGACCTTTGTATGATAATGGTCAAATCATTGAAACAGAATATTTCCTTGAGAGGGCAATTTTAATTGCCTGACAAGCAGCAAGAAGGAATTATTTCCATATGATTAACAGCAAATAAACTTTACTGAGATAATGACAGACCAAACAAAGAGGGGGCATTCCAATTGAACTGTTGCAGGTGTAATGTTTATATAATAAAGCAATGACTGCTCAGGGCAACATTTAGCAAATTGCAAGAAAACATCTAGAGTTAAAGAGAGCAGGACATTATATGATGAGTGAACAGTGTATCAAACAGAATATTAGACTAATATTTGTATAGTATTAGAATTACAGTAAACTATTAAAAGAACATTCTGAACCTTGAACAGATTTACACAGATTGGTTCAAATCCAGTTGATAAAGTACCTGAGGAAGATCACCTCACAGATGAGAATCAGATTTATTATCACTGGCATGGAGTGGAATTTGTTGTTTTTGACAGCAGTACCGTACAAAGACATAAAATGTAGTTCAAAGAAAGGAATAAGAAGGTAGTGTTCATTGGTTCATTGACCACTCAGAAATCTGATGGCAGAGGGGAAGAAGCTGTTCTTAAATCACTGAGGATGGGCCTTCCCCCCTGATGGTAGTAATGAGGAGAGAGCCTGTCTGAATGGTGAGGGTCCTTAATGATGCAGGCTGTCTCCTGGGAAACCAAATCTGAAGGTATTTTCAATGATGGAGGAAGTTGTTCCTGTGATGGAGCTGGCTGATCCTATGTGTTGGAAGCTCCGTACTGGGCAATGATGCAACCAGCCAGAATGGTCTCCACCATATATCTGTAGAAATTTGTTCAAATTCAAGTTTTTCTTAGTTCTCCTTATGTGGAGAGATGTTACCCCACCCACTCATGTTCAATGGCTTAATGATATTATGTCCTGTTTAGACCTTGAAAAAATTCATTACTCACTTCACAATTCGGACATGAAATTTCAAAAGGTGTGGAGACCTTTTCTTGAATACTTTCATAACTCCCCTTTAGATTAGATTAAGTTTATTCTTTTTAATCCCTTACTTTCAGCTTTTTTTCTCTCTGTAAGTTTTCTTTTTGATGGTAATTACATTATAGTTTTGGTAGTAGACATTATTATTTTAAAATTTATATTTACAGTTTTGTGGGGTCGAAAGTTCCGATTAATTTTTTTTACATATTGTAATGGTTGGCCTGAAGTTTCCTAGTGGGAGGAAGGGGAGGATATTAACTTTACATGATTTTATTCTGGGTGCTCTAATCTTATTGTGATCCTCTGAGGCCAAGGTGCAAAACACAATGCCACAGGCCCACATTGAAACAGTGAACTCACCATGAATTCTGAGCTGGAGAAGATAAAAGCAAGTGTATCAGTATTACAGTGGAGTAAAGGGGATTACAGAGGCATGAGACAAGAGTTGGCCCCAATTGGTTGGAAAAGAACACTGGCAGGGATGACAGCAGAGCAGCAACGGCTGGAATTTCTGGAAGCAATTTGGAAGGCACAGGATATATACATCCCAAAGAGGAAGAAGTATTCTAAAGACAAGATGACACAACTGAGGCTAACAAGAGAAGTCAAAAGCCAAAGTCAAGAGCAAAAATTAGTGAGAAGCTTTCAAATACCAACAAAAGGCAACTAAAATGTTATTAAGAAGGTAAAGGTGAAGTACAGAAGTAAGGAAGCTAATAATATTAAAGAGAATACAAAAGATTCTTCAGATACATAAAGTGTAAAGAGAGGCAAGAGTGGATATTGGACTGCTGGAAAACTATGTTGGAGAGGTAGTACTGGGGGACAAGGAAATGGCGGATGAACTGAATAAGCATTTTGCATCAGTCTTCACTGTGGAAGACACTAACAGTACGGTGGAAGTTCCAGGTGTCAGAGGTCATAAAGTGTGTGAAGTTATCATGACTAGCGAGAAGGTTCTTGGGAAACTGAAAAGTCTGAAGGTAGGTAAGTCACCTGGACAGGATGGTGTACACCCCAGGGTTCTGAAAGAGGTAGCTGAAGAGATTGTGGAGGCATTAGTAATGGTCTTTAAAGAATCACTAGATTCTGGAATGGTTACGGAAGACTGGAGAGTCAGTCCACTCTTCAACAAGGGAGAGAGGTAGAAGAAAGGAAGTTATAGGTCAGTTAGTCTGACCTCACTGGTTAGGAGATGTTGGAGTCCATTATTAAGGTCATTATTATGGGCCAGTTAGTCTGACCTCACTGGTTAGGAGATGTTGGAGTCCATTATTAAGGTCATTATTATGGGCCAGTTAGTCTGACCTCACTGGCTACAAGATGTTGGAGTCCATTATTAAGGTCATTATTATGGGCCAGTTAGTCTGACCTCACTGGCTACAAGATGTTGGAGTCCATTATTAAGGATGTGGTTTCAGGGTGTTTGAGGCACATGATAAAATAGGTCATAGTCAGCATGGTTTCCTCAAGGGCAAGCCTTGCCTGATAAATCTATTGGAATTCTTTGAAGAAATACCAAGCAGGAGAGACAACAGAGAATTGGTCGATGTTGTGTATTAGGACTTTCAGGAGCCCTTTGACAATGTGTCACAAATGAGGCTGATTAACAAGCTATGAGCCCATGGTACTTCAGGGAACATTCTAACATGGATAAAATAGTGGCTGACTGCCAGGAGGCAAAGAGGGGGAATGAAAGAGCCCTTTTCTGCTTGGCTGCCAGTGACGAGTTGGGACTGATTCCTTTTATGTCATATTTTAATGATTTGGATGATGGAATTGATGGTTTTGCTGCAAGGTTTGCAGACAATATGAAGATAGGTGGAGGGGCAGGTAGTTTTGAGGAAGTGGAGAGGCTACCGAAAGACCTAGACAGATTGGGGAAATGGGTATAGAGGTAGCAGATGGAATCCAGTGTCAGGAAGTGTATGGTCATGCACTTTGGTAGCAGAAATGAAAGGGTTGACTATTTCTAAATGGAGAGAAAATTCAAAAAGCTGAGGTGCAAAGGGATTTGGGAGTCCTCATGCAGGATTCTTTAAAGATTATTTTGCAGCTTGAGTCTGTGGTGTGAAAGGCAAATGCAATATTAGCATTCATTTCAAGAGGACTAGAACATAAAAAACAAGAACGTAATGTTGAAACTTTAGAAAGCACTAGTGAGGCCTCACTTGAATTATTGTGAGCAGTTTTGTGCCCATTGTCTTAGAAAGGATGTACTGAAACTGGAAAGGGTTCAAAGGGGGTCCACAAAAATGATTCCAGTATCTAACCAGTCGTCATATGAAGAGTGTTTGATGGCTCTGGGCTTGTGTTCACCGGAATTCAAAAGAATGAGGGGTGATCTCATTGAAGCCTACTGAACGCTGAAAGGCCTTGACAGAGTAGTTGTGGAGAGGATGTTTCCTCTGGCAGGAGAGTCTAAGACCAGAGGACACAGCCTCAGATTAGAAGGGTGTCCCTTTAGAACAGAGATGAGGAGCAATTCCTTTAGCTATAGAGTGGTGAATCTCTGGAATTTGTTGCCACAAGCAGCTGATGAGGCAAGTCTGTATGTATATTTAAGGCAGAGGTTGATGGATTCTTGATTGGTCAAGAATGAAGGAGTAGGGGAGATGGCAGGAGACTGGGGCTGAGAGGAGAAATAGATCAGTCATGATGAAATGGCAGAGCAGACTCGATGGGCCAAATGGCCTAATTCTGCTCCTAGGTCTTATGATCTTATTGTCACAGTTAGTCGTCGCTCAGGTCATAGGTTGCCAGTCAAGAGAGAGATGACAAAGGCAATCTTGTCTCTTTCTGTAAGATACATAGATGGCTGGAGTCCAAATTATAAAATGCACTGGGACAGAAAGTTGTGGAATGGGGTTGAGGATCCATTAAATCATTCAGGTACCTGAACCCAGGGAGCCAAGGGAGGGGGTTGACTGGTGTGGGATTGATGTGGTTGAGAAATGGGTAATGGTTCCCTTCTGCTTCTGAATCATGTGCTCATGTCAATGGACAACTATCTTCAGGCCAAGCAAACTCTGCTGAGCCAATCATTGAGTTTGTCCATCTTGTCAGGAATTGTAGATGAAGATTTATTCAAAAGCAGAATAGCAGGGATGATTTAGCAGTAAATGATTGTTTACTAATTAACTGGAAAGTAGCAAGCCAAGAGGGGCCACAAAACAAGGAGAACAGATAGTATGACAGTCAACAAGGCAGCTGAAGGTTAGGTGTGACTGGTTGAGGCTGGCTGGTTTAATGAGTGAACAAGGACTGTGGATGAGAGCTGGGTTTAAAAAGACAGCATGTGATGAGTTGGAAATGAGTGGTGGGTGCCTCCTGTTAGCTGGGTGGTGACTAGAAAGTGTCTGCCTGACTCTGAGTGCACAGTGAATGAAATTGCAGATATAGTTGCCAACCCAACTGTGTTTCCACTATCATATGTTGTTTGTTTAGAGTCCATGTTTGTTTGTACTTCATTGACAGAGTTTCAGGCAACTTGGTAAAAGTGAGGATTTAGATCAGTACAGGAAGACGTTCAAGTGTGATCCCACACTGAGAAGGATGTTGCAAGTAGTTGGAAGAAATAAAGAAAGGTATGTTAGAATGAGCCTTCACTTTGTATGTAGCAGTCAGGTTAAGGCTCACTCTAAGATTCAAGATTCTTAGCTAAGGAACTACAGAAATTTGCAGAATCAGATGAGGACAGACAATGCAGGTGACTTCAAGGCTTGAAGGGGAAATGACGCACAAATCATAATCTTGGCCTCCATAGGATTTGTAAACAATATGACCAGAATACAGAAATAAAGTATCTGGAAAGAATTGGATGAGCAAAAGAAGAAGTGGGATTAAGTTTTGTATTCCATGTTTTTTATTGATGAATATTATTATCTCCCACGTATAGGAGGCTCAGCTCTGTGGTTAATGACACAGAGACCTATTAGAGCATGAGTGTATTGTTAATACCTGTTCCAAGTCAAAGACAGAAAGAGGCAGTAACTCAAACAGATTTATGAGAGTACACAAATGACACTGGAATTCCATACTCAAGTTGCAGAAAACATCAAAGCATTAGAATGAATCTGGAGCCACACAGGAATGGAAGATAGAAAGTCAGGTGATAGCAAGAAATAATTTGCGGATAGGAACACCTGTACATTGAAATGCTGTTCGTTAAGGAAAAAGCCAACCCAAAAGTGTAGCCTGCATTGCCACCTAGAATGCAAACATGGCTTCACATCAGTCGAAGTAACTTGTACAAATCGCAGAGTAAGCAATGGAACTGTGATGAGCATCGTAGAGTGGAACACAACTGATGGTAATGTGCTGATGGCAATACAGCTGCAACATGCAAGCAAGATGAAACAGAAATACCAGGACCTCATAGGAAAGGAGAGAGCCCAAGGGTGCTAACTTAGAGGACTGAAATATACCTTGAAGCAGTGGGGATAATTCACTCAGCTTCACTTGCCCCATCACTGAAATATTACCACGAACTATGGATTCACTTTCAAGGACTCTTCATCTCATGATCTTGACAACCATTGTTTATTATTATTTGGGTAAATGGAGCTCGTCAGCCTGGGAAGGCAGTCCATCTAAGAGAGGGAAAACTCTGATTTTATACCTCGGTTGCCTTGCGGCCATACCCACTTATGGGAAGGGCTTTGGGAGTAAACCCTGAGGACAAATCTGGAGCTGGAGTCCCTAAGGCAGTCCGACGTTGTCTTCAACCTCGTTCTGGCAACTCCTGCGACATCACTGGTGCCAAGCTGTATCAGCCCTTGCCCTTCCCTTGGACAACATCGGTGGCATGGAGATGGGAGACTTGCAGCATGGGCAACTGCCGGTTTTCCATACAACCCTGCCCAGGCCTGCACCCTGGAGAGGCTGAAGCAAGACGTCCCAGACGCAGATCCATGGTCTCGCGAGACTAACGGATGCTATCCAATTATTATTATTTCTTACTTTTTGTATTTGCACAATTTGTTGTCTTTTGCACGTTGGTTGTTTGCCCATCCAATGTGGTCATTCATTGATTCTGTTGTGTTTCTTGTATCTACTTTGAATGCCCACAAGGAAGTGAATCTTGGAGTTGTATGTGGTGAAATATACGTACATTGGTAATAAATTTACTTTGAACTTTTAATTGTAGGCTGAAATATGCTTATTCTAAATTATGATACCTGTAAACAATTGAATAGAATTTAGTATTAGCAATTATCATAACAAAGGTAAAACATATTGCAGTTTATTTCCCTTCCAAGTATTTCATAGATCTTGAATAAGCTTAAATATTTCTAACATTTAAATTTTCATTGCTAAAATGATGAAGTTTCATTTGAAGACCAGAATAAATTCCACCACTGTGTGTTTGGCCAATTTGCCCTTAAAATCAAAATTTCAACAATCCTAAAATTCTAGCTCAAAAACACAAGAGATATTCTATATAAAGAACAGATATTGTCACAATATGTACAGCTTCAAATACTGTTGGAGATTTGGAAACAGACTGATCAAGCACTTTGTTAAATCAACACTGCAGTACTGTCACAAACTGAAGAGGCAGGGACCATTAGCAACCAAAATGAAATAGGTAGGCCAATTTTCACTAGTGCAGGTTGTCTGGACTGACGATAGATTGATTGTCCTTTGATTTTGTTTGTCTTCAGAAAAAAGATTCAAAGTTTCACCCAAGCGAGTTTCCTGAAATGGATGAACTCAATTGAATGTCAGCTGTGCAGTCTAATTAGCCAAGCTGTATCGGCCCTGCCCTTCCCTTGGACAACATCAGTGGCATGGACCCAAATGTGCTGTTTTAAAACACGTAAACAGCTCAAGAGTATAATATCATTTAAATGTATTCTCACTAAATTCATAAGTTTGAGAAGCAGTAGTGTTAACAAAATAATATGTTAATACCACACATGCTGGTAACAGTGTGCTAAAAAGCTTTAGCAAAATGTTTTTTAATTTTTGCAAAATTCTGTTAGGCATGTCTACTCGAATATCATTTTCACAGCTTTTCATTTTTCTTCTCCCCAGGAACTGACTTAGTCAGATTATCAGCACAGTTGGTGCAGCCATGGATTTGGGAGCCAAGGGGTTAGTGGGTGAGGAGTGGAATGGGGTGAGAGTGGAACCCTAAAACATACCTTCAGGGGCAAGAGTTCCATTTGCATTTTTATGTAAAAGCAAATGAAATAACTAAAGATTCTAAAAATAGGTCATTGATCTGAAACAATAATTCTGTCTGTCTCCTGTTAGTTGCTGCAGTGCAGTTCCAAAACATTTTTTTTTTACAGATCAAAGAAATCAGTTTGAGTAGTTGAAAAATAATCCCTAAACTAGTCAATGAGACTGAATTCAAGATGAATCCAGCAGCAAGCAGTTTGGCAGTGGTGTAAAGGAAACAAATGATGAAAGTAGTTTTGGCATTGTCCCATTCTGCTCTTCATTGAACTAGGACACTGGGTTTCTACATCAAAGACTTGGTCTGATCAACTGGATTAGAAGAGCCCAGATTCACACAGGGGAGAATTTTCCCTCTCAGTTTGATAAATTTCTGGTGTCTGAGGTAGAGGAGGATTGGTAGAACTGGATTTTGTTGGATGTGGAAAGTTCCCTCTCCATTCACAATATGCACAAAAGTGAAAGAAGTCGTGTGAAAGTGAAAGAAGTCAGCCAAGAATGAAGATTTGTGATATACCTGGCATCACCATGCAGGTGGTGTCATTGCTACACGCTTTTCAGTTTGATTTTATTTTAAGCATTTTGTATTTTGCATTTGAACATATACAGATTTATTTCTTATCTGCACAATCAAATGTCCTGGATATTGTACAGGATGCATTTAGATACATCTCATAACTCAAACTACAAAAGAATACAGTGTTTCATGCTTTTGCCTAACGTTCTGTTAACATCCAAGCCAAAATCTGTTTCCTGTTTTCAGACAGTATGAAGTCATGAACAATTACTGAAGTAGCTTTCTCTGGCCTGAAGTTTTGCAGCAACAAATCCTTTCTAGCCTCTAGAGCTATAATTTCTGAACTCGGCTTTTAAGAGAAGTGTGCTGTGCGTGTTATATGTTCTGTGGGTGCACCGTGGTCCGGGAGGCTGTGGTGGCCAGTGCTATCATGTTTGCTGTTGTGTGCTGGGGCAGCAGGCTGAGGGTAGCAGACACCAACAGAATCAACAAACTCATTTGTTAAGGCCAGTGATGTTGTGGAGGTGGAACTGGACTCTCTGACAGTGGTGTCTGAAAAGAGGATGCTGTCCAAGTTGCATGCCATCTTGGACAATGACTCCCATCCACTCCATAATGTGCTGGTTAGGCACAGGAGTACATTTTGCCAGAGACTCATTCCACCAAGATGTAACACTGAGCAGCATAGGAAGTCATTCCTACCTGTGGCCATCAAACTTTACAACTCCTCCCTAGGAGTGTCAGACACCCTGAGCCAATAGGCTGGTCCTGGACTTATTTCCACTGGGCATGATTAACTTATTATTATTTAATTATTTATGGTTTTATATTGCTATATTTCTTCACTATTCTTGGTTGGTGCGGCTGTAATGAAATCCAATTTCCCTCGGGATCAATGAAGTATGTCTGTCTGTTTCATTTGATTATATATGTACAGTCAGACGACAGTAAACTTGAGCTTGAAGTTCGGATAAGTACGTGGATGGGAGGGATAAAGAGTGCAGGTCAATGGGAGTAGCCAGAAGAATAGATTGGGCTGAAAGGCTGTGCTCTATTTCTGTACGTCAATGACCGAAACCACACCAGCAACTCCTTGCAAGGCTAATATTGCATTACAGCCAAATATTACTTTAGCAGTTTAACCTTTGTAAATGTAGTAGTCCACTATTTCCTTTAACAAACTGTTCTCTTTTAACTTTAAACATTGCTCACATGTACAATTCATTTAAACTCTACATGTTTTGAATAGCACAGTTTCAAACAAACACTTATAGGTGTCGGTCCCTATGTGTACAAGGGATCAATCCCCAATAAGTTGCTGAAGTTTGCCCTGAACACTCCTAGTGTTATATAGAAGTTGTATCTGTAACAACTTAATTGGAGTAAATCACCTTTCTTATTGATTTGACCATTTTATCTTAATCTTGTCTGTTTGCTAAAGGTCTATATAAATGATCTCCTCTCAGTTCTGTTTCTATTCCTCTTTCAAGGAAACATCCTGTTTAACATGACAAACATATCTGGATGGCTGAGTTTTGGGTTCATCAACAAGATTCATTCTAGCATTACAATTTCAAAGTTTTTCAAGGGTGAATCCATAAGGCGGAACCCAGGTTATTCTCAGCAGATCTCTTTTGGATAAAGAGATGAACCATAGGGGTTTAGAGAAGAAAACCAACAGTTAAAATTTCAACAAGCACAAATCAACACAGCTTGTCCCCAATTTACAGCAGAGTTCCATTCATCTGAAATATTTGTAACCCCAACAGTTTACAAGTCAGAAGCGCAGCTGTGAACTAAGTTCCCAGGCAGTAGGAGATAGATGCAGCCCCTTAGCAACCAGCAAATACATCTCAACAGCCTCCCAAACACTCGTTCTACATTCAGGCTGCACACATGTTGGGCGCATGTAAGCTGGGAAGGATCTGTATGTGGTCCATCTGTATCTCGGAATGGATTGTTCCTCCAGCATTTCCTGCAGGTCACAGCCAATTTTAAAGGCTATTTGTAAAGCAACAGCATGTTGGAATATGTAGCTTTTTAAAAGATTTTTATGATAACATTAAAACTATCTTTACAGTACAGCTACCTGACTCCTTTAACGTTGATTTATTTTAAGTTAAGTACATACTTCGGTTTGGTTGTGTGTGTCTTCCCCTAAATGACATATCTTGACTTCTGAGGGAATCTTTCGCTTTCAGATCCACTCCTTTTCTTGCTGAACAAGGACTTCAGGCACCAACCTTAATTACTTCCTCTAACTGGCATTTCTCTCCCTGGTGGTTGGAGCAAGCAAATCATAGTGAGCAACAGGACCGCGTGCAATCCATGCGGTAAATCGGAGGATTTACCGCAGTTGTAATTACTCAGTTCAGTAATTGCTGCCACTGTGAGACAAAGCTGATGATTTGTGTGCCTTTCCACTTCACTTTGCTTTTGTTTTAATTCCCACAATACATGTGAGTTACAGCAAGATCTCATCTGTATTTCAACCTGACCTCTAGCTCAAGCACATCAATATCAGAGCCAACTCGGTAACATATCTTTCCCTGTTCGAAGAGGAATGTCAATCAGATACATCAATACTATTTTCTTGTTCTGAGCATAAGAGCTTTAGGATTCTGTATCTTATCAATACTACATGAGCAAGCTCAATACAAAATGCTGATAGAGTAGTTGTACATATCGTTAATTCCATACATGAAAGATTTTACTTTACACACAGAGTAATGTATAATGTTGATTACTCTTAAATAATGAAAACTCAGTAACCAAGCTAGATTTTGTTGTAGTGTTTCGATTGGTGCTATAAAGAACAATTAGCTTTAATTTTCATTCTATGACACAGAAATAATTGATAGTTACAACTTAATCAAAACAAAGAATATTTTAGTTTTGATTAAGCCATTCGCAGATCAGTCACAAGTACTTAAATGTTACAAAAAAGATGCCTTTTTGTTAAAATAAAACAATTGAATTTTCTTTCATTTCATATATAATTCACATCCTTCAACAGAGTGAATATGCAAACAGTTAAAGCTAAAACAGAATGGATTTTAAAAAAATCTTTGATCCATTAATATTTTATCTTTCCTTTGAGTGGCCTTTTGAAGTTCACATAAGTTTTACAAGATCCAGATAATCAGCTAGAACTACAAAAAGCACAAGCACATTTTGGGTAAAGATCCATTCATGTTAAGGAAAACAAATTATCCCAAAATTTTGTCAGTCCCATTCCCAAAATACCAATCCAAAATTGCCAATTTTTATTCTGTGAGAAAGTAGTACCCAGAATTAAAATGATTACATAATGTACAACAACAGCCAGATCTACACAGACCATTGTGGAATTCAGGTCTCCGCTTCTTCCAATAGTTCAGATAAAAATACAAACATGAGCATTAAAATAAAAGGAAAAGGATACAAAAGATGTTTATAACAGAAATGTACAAGATTTATACTGGCTTTCTTTGTTGTTAAACTCTGTAAATAACTTCAAACACAGCAAAGTTTATTTTTTTCTAAGTGTGAGATAAAATTTTAGCATTCATTACATTCAATAATAAAGAAAAGATGGCTGAAATGTTAAACACTTCTCATATCCGCATAAACTTCTTGAAGAAACACAGAATCATTTCTTTGTTCATATCCAGTCCCCAATTTCCAGCTTATAAAACTTTAAGCAGAAGAAAGGAATAACATTTGCAAAATGTATATTTGTACACTAGGGATCTGGACTCCTCAAGGTATATTTCAGTCCTTTAAGTTTGCACCCTTGGGCTCTCTTAATGAGGGGCAATAATTATTCCTGATGGTGTGGGACCTTCTTCCTGATGGCAGCAGCGAGAAGAGAGCATGGCCTGGGTGGTGGGGGTTCCTGATGATGGAAGCTGCTTTCCTGCAACAGCGTTCCATGTAGATGTGCTCAATGGTGACCATGACAGAGTGATCTAGGAATAATGGTGCGTGGTTCCCTGAAGGTGGAATCTCATGTGGATAGGGTGGTGAAGAAAGCTTTTGGTATGTTGGCCTTTATAAATCAGAGTATTGAGTTCAGGAGTTGGGATGTAATGTTAAAATTGTACAAGGCATTGGTAAGGCCGAATTTGGAGTATTGTGTATGGTTCTGGTCACTGAATTATAGGAAAGATGTCAACAAAATAGAGAGAGTACAGAGAAGATTTACTAGAATGTTACCTGGGTTTCAGCACCTAAGTTACAGGGAGAGGCTGAACAAGTTAGGTCTTTATTCTTTGGAGCGTAGATGGTTGAGGGGGGACTTGATAGAGGTATTTAAAATTATGAGGGGGAAAGATAGAGTTGACGTGGATAGGCTTTTTCCATTGAGAGTAGGGGAGATTCAAACAAGAGGACATGATTTGAGAGTTAGGGGGCAAAAGTTTAGGGGTAACACGAGGGGGAACTTCTTTACTCAGAGAGTGGTAGCTGTGTGGAATGAGCTTCCAGTAGAAGTGGTAGAGGCAGGTTTGGTATTGTCATTTAAAGTAAAATTGGATAGGTATATGGACAGGAAAGGAATGGAGGGTTATGGGCTGAGTGTGGGCCAGTGGGACTAGGTGAGAGTAAGCTTCGGCACGGACTAGAAGGGCCGAGATGGCCTGTTTCCATGCTGTAATTGTTATATGGTTATATGAATGACTTGACTGTATCCACTACTTTTGTAGGCAGTTCCATTCAAATGCATTAGGTATTTCCATACCAGACCATGATGCAACTAGTCAATATGCTCTCCCCCGCACATCTATAGAAATGTATCAAATTTTAGACGACGTGTTGAACCTTCACAAACTTCAAAGGAAGCAGAAGTGTTGCTGTGCTTTTTCATAATGACACTTAGATGCTGGACCTAGGACAGGTCCTCTGAAATGATAATGGAGGAATTTAAACGTGCTGACCCTCTCCACCTCTGATTCTCCAATGAGAACTGGATTTGGCTTCCTTCTCCTGAAGCTGATAATCAGCTCCTTGGTCTTGCTGACACCAAGTGAGAGGTTGTTGCTGCGGCACCACTCGGTCAGCTTGTCAATCTCCCTCCTATATGCTGATTCGACACCATCTTTGATGAACCTTTGATTCTGCCAATGACAGAGGTGCCATCTGCAAACTTAAATATGGCATTGGTGCTGTGCTTAGCCACACAGTCATGGGTATAAGACAAGTAGAGCACAGACTTAGGACACAGCCTTGTGATGCACATGTGCTGATGGAGTTTGTACAGGGGCTATTGTTGCCAATCTAAACTGACTGGGATTTGCAAGTGAGAAAATTGAGGATCCAGTTGCACAAGGAGGTATTGAGGCTTAGATCTTGAAGTTTGTTGATTAGTTTTGAGGGTTTTCATCTTCCCTGTCCAGATGTTCCAGGGTTGAGTGACGAGCCAATGAAATTTCATCTGTTTTCTACCTGTTGTGACAATAGATAAACTGGAGTGGATCCAAGTGGCTTGTCAGGCAGAAGTTGATATGTTTCATTACCAACCTCACAGATTACTACATCACAGTGGATGTAAGTGTTACTGGACAAGTCATTAAGGCAAGCTACTATGTTCTTCTTCAGAACCGGTATAATTAAAGTCTGCTTAAAGCAGCTGGGTACTTCAGATTGTCAAAGTGAGAGGTTAAAAATATTGGGGAACACTCCAGCCAGTTGATCAGTTAAGTGAATTATATTATAACACAAAACTGCAAAGTGGCCAGAAGATTGTTTGAATTTTGTGAATGCACAATCTAAATTATAAAGTCAAGGAGACTGATTAAAGAATTAAGACAATCCAAGGTTCACTCTTAGGGATTGGGAGGGGGCTTAAGAGGACCTTCAAAATGTAATATTAGGAATCAATACTGGTACGTCAAAGTACTTTCCTGGAATATAACATATGATACTGATAATACTGTAACAGGATCAATGAATTTGTTACAGCCCAACAAAAATTGGAGCATATTGGAAACCTAGTTTAGAAGACATCATAGTTTTATATATTATTAACAATAGAAACCTCAAGAATGAAAAGTGCAGCTGAAAAATCCAAATACCCGGAGAGCAATTATATTTGGAATACAAGATATTCACTTGTTTTCCCTTCATTCTCTGCACCATATTTTCAGACCTTTGGAATTACATATGAAGCTTGGACTACCAAATTAGTGCTGATACATTTAAAGTATGCAAGTCAATAAAATCTATACAGAAATAATGAACTGCATTAGAAGAGAAATACAGTATATTGAAGTGCCCCCATTGACTCTGCTCTGTCCTTATGGGAAGGTTGACATGCACAAATGGTCACAAGTCATTCAAAATACATGCCCCATGCACTGGATGCAGTAACATGAAGCATATTGAAATGAATCTGTTATTCAATTGCTTTCTGAAGACAAATGATTCATTTTCCTATCCTCCAATAGTGACAACCTTCCAAAAAACTTAACTTTTCTAATTCTCCATCCGAGTTTGAAAAATATGTATAAATAGAACTAAGTATTAAAGCCATTGAAATATTTACAATAAAACATAAATACATTTTATGATATTTAAATTAGTCAGATGCTAATGGATACTATATAATGATGGCAACTATTTACTTTTAACAGTAACATTCTCTGAATGCAATTCATGAATATACCTTGATACTTAAATAGAACATTAAACAAGTTATGTCCATTGTCCACTTAACAAATTTTTTATTTAAATTATGGCATATTTTATGCTTTCAAATAAATCCACCCCATAGAATGTATTGGAGGTACCAATTTTGCTATGAATTGTAAAACAATAACTTTGATCATTAATAATTTAATTCATCCCATCATATCTCGCTACCTTCTGAATATTGCAGCACTATGTAGGTTTTAAATCTTTCATGGTATTTGTTAGGAATGCATCTATTTGGCAAAATGATGTATTCGCACATTTAAAAGGATGAGCAATGGAAGCCAAATACCTTCAGTAAGTTGCTAAATGCAACTTATCAGATAAAGATCACAATGGTTTACAATTGTGAAATTAAGAATGACATATACAGTCATGTTTGCTGAGATTAACCAGGTGACTGTACAGTATTACATACACATGTTGTTATAACACATAGTGTATGCACAAACTGAATGATATTGCATAAATACAATGATCCTGCTCACTATTAGTGCACAGCAGTATTAATAAGGATGCAGCAGAAATGCTGCCTATTCACTTGGTTGGTCATTCCAATTATGCTTCATTAAATTTCCACATACAGCACAGTCCATCAGAATTTATTATTCACTTCACTAATATTAAGTTCAATTTCCAAAGTTCCCCTTTTACATATGTGCATAAAAATATCCCATGACATGATTCTGAAAAGCGAGGGAGCTCTCCCAGAACTTAGCTAGTATTTGTCCCTTGAATAGCAGCACAGGACAGAAGCTCCAGAATTTCCAATCAAAATAACAATGAAGATCAAGGTGCTTGCAATTATTAGTAACCAAATCTTGGGCAAGGAGTCACTGGAGGATTCAACTGCTACAGTCCTTTGATACTGACTACATACTGATTATCACTGAAACATGGCTTATATAATTTTCTTTTAATTAAGTATCTTTAATTGATGACACAAAGGTTAGGGGTGTTGTGGTAGAGTGGAAGACTGTCAGAGGTTACAACGGGACATTGATAGGATGCAAATCTGGGCTGAGAAGTGGCAGATGGAGTTCAACCCCGAGAAGTGTGAAGTGGTTCATTTTGGTAGGTCAAATATGATGGCTGAATATAGTATTAATGGTATGACTCTTGGCAGTGTGGAGGATCAGAGGGATCTTGGGGTCCGAGTCCATAGGACACTCAAAGCTGCTGCACAGGTTGATTCTGTGGTTAAGAAGGCATACAGTGTATTGGCCTTCGTCGATCGTGGAATTGAATTTAGGAGCTGAGAGGTAATGTTGCAGCTATATAGGATCCTGGTCAGACCCCACTTGGAGTACAGTGCTCAGTTCTGGTTGCCTCACTACAGGAAGGATGTAGAAACCATAGAAAGGGTGCAGAGGAGATTTACAAGGATGTTGCCTGAACTGGGGAGCATGCCTTATCAAAACAGATTGAGTGAACTCGGCCTTCTCTCCTTGGAGCGACAGAGGATGACAGGTGACCTGATAGAGCTGTAGAAGATGATGAGAGGCATTGATCGTGTGGATAGTCAGAGGCTTTTTCCCAGGGCTGAAATGACTGCCACAGGAGGGCACAGGTTTAAGGTGCTGGGGAGTAGGTACAGCGGTGATGTCAGGGGTAAGTTTTTTACACAGAGAGTGGTGAGTGTGTTGAATGGACTGCCGGCAAAGGTGGTGGAGGCGGATATGATAGGGTCTTTTAAGAGACTTTTGGATAGGTACATGGAGCTTAGAAAAATAGAGGTCTATAGGTAAG
The DNA here is from genome assembly GCF_048418815.1 of Hemitrygon akajei. Classification (NCBI taxonomy): domain Eukaryota; kingdom Metazoa; phylum Chordata; class Chondrichthyes; order Myliobatiformes; family Dasyatidae; genus Hemitrygon; species Hemitrygon akajei. The sequence goes on from NC_133125.1 coordinate 41,404,610, forward strand.
CCTCGTAATTTCTAAGGTAGGGACATGTTCGGTACGACTTTGTAGGCCGAAGGACCTGTATTGTGCTGTAGGTTTTCTATGTTTCTATGTATGTATCTAAATAAAGACTATGCTACAAACATGGGATATATGTTTCAAACTCACCAGAGTCATATTTAGTTCATGACAGCAGATGTACCATTATAACGGGGTGGATTTTCCACATAGAAGCAAACTGACCAAGTTCAAGCCCACCAAACCTCACTTATCTGGAGTGGACTTTCAAGCATAAACTTCCTCAAGGCTTTTGTCTGACCCCAGGAGCCCAGCATGGAATAGACAAGTCCCACACCTGTCTCAATCGCCAATTAGGTCAGGCCCCTAGGTTTACTGATTAGAAAGAGTTTGAATGCTTGCAAATGCTTTCTTCAATTTTTTTCTGGAGGGGGATGTGGCCATCACTGGAATGGCCAGTATTTAAATCCAATTCCTAGATGTCTTAGGAAGGAAGTAGTGAACCAGCATCATGAGCTACTGCAATCCTTCTGGGAAATATACTCCGAAAGTGCTGTTGCACAGGGAGTTGCAAGATGTAGAACAAGTAGTGTACTCAGGACACTGTGCAGTTTGGAGATGCAACCTCTAAGTGGAAGTTATGGCATTCACAAACTATAGTCATAAAATACTTTCATCCTTAAAAATAAATGTGCTTAAATTTGCTTTAATTGAGTGTTTTTAAAGATGCAAATATGGAAGACATTTACCCTTCATCCTGGCACCGAGTTGCAGTCTCCATTGAGATTGTGGCTCAGTCCTAGTTTTTTTTAAGTTCATGGGATGGTTTTTGGGACAGAGATGGGAGTTAAGGATCAGGTTAGAGTTTAGTCAGGGATGTTGGAGAGTTAAGAGGTCAGATTAGGGGTTAGGGACAGGGATGTGGAGAAATTAGGGGTCAGGCCACCGTTCTGTGCTCCAAGTCCAGCAATGTGGATGGGTGATGAAGGACGTCCATAGATGTTGACTAACCCAGGTTGGTGGGACCCGGGATTGAACGCCTGTGCAAGCAGGAAGCATGAGGAAGCGCATGGGCCAGGCCGTCGGTGATCCTGGAGGCTGAGGTCCTGTCACCGCCGAGTCCAGGGTCAATACTGAAGATCGAAGCCCAAAGGTTAATTGGAAGTCTGGAAGTCAAATCCAAATGGCCCAAGACTAGATGCTGGAGGCCTGCATTGAAGTTGGAAGACTGTCCATGTGTGTGGGTGGGAGGGAGGAAAGGGGCTTGTTTTTGCTGTTGTTTTGTGGCTTCTTGCAATTTGCTCTGCTGAACATTGTGGGTATGCTATGATGCTATGTTGTGCCAGAATGTGTGCCGACATGTGTGCTACCCTCACATGTTTTGGTTGTTAACATAAATGACTCATTTCACTGTGTTTCCACATGCATGTGATAAGCAAATCTGAACCTAAAACCCTCAATGGCATTCTTCTCCTTTCAAATGAATAGACTTGCCACTTTGTGTTAGGCCCAACCTGGTACAGGAACGGTAGGAAGGATTTCTAGTGCTACAGCTAAGAAACAACTGATGACCCAAGTACAAGAGTTGTTAATTTCAGCCTTTGATGGCAGGTTCTTGTGGAAAGCACAGCAGAATATATGGCTATTTATGTGAATACATAGTCTTTGTTGCTGGATACCTGTAACCCTCAGCACTACTTTATTCAATGGTAGAGTCTTGTGCTACTGGTTTACAAGTGTTTTGGAGATTTTGGAATCTAAATTCAAAACATGAGAAAATAGGGGCAATCTGAATCACCCATTGTTGTTTATGGAACCAGGTATACATTTCTTAAAACTGAACAACTTGTATGTTTCAAACATAATTTATTCCTTTTCAAATACATGGGGACACTTTAAAATCATAAAAGGTGCCATGAAAGTAGCATTGTGAAATAAATAGAGAAAACTATTGTCAGAGATTGCTGACACTTGACTAGCCTGTGCACAAAAATCCAAAACCATTTACAGAAATTTTACACAAATAGATTTTGACCCTCTGAAGTGTGGACCAATCTCAAAGCACTTAGGAGTTGACATGTGCAGATATGCAGCTACAGATTAGGAACCCTAAATCTGCACTGGAATGTAACCATTGTTGTACATTGAACATAGCAGAGTACAGACCTGTTAAATATCTTTATTGTATCAGCCACTACCACCACTTCAGGCAGTGCATCCTAGGCACTTGACACTTTCTATGTTAAAAAACCTACCTCTGACCTATCTCCCCTAATTTTCCCCCCACTCACCTTAAAAGGATGCCCTCTGGTGTTGCCCATTGCCACTCTGGGGCAAGTCCACTCTAACTGTGCTTCTCATAATCTCATCTCTATCAAGTTGCCTTTCATTCTCCATTATTCCACAGAGAAAAGCCATAGCTTGCTCAACCTTTCCTCATAAAATATATTCTCTAATCCTGGTAAGTGTCTTCTGCACCCTCTTTAAAACTTCCACATCCTTCTTGTAGTGAGGTGACTGGAAATGAACACAATATTCCAAGTGTGGTCTGAAAGTTTTAAAGAGCTGCAACATTACCTCACAGTTCATGTACTCAGTGCCCTGATTAATGAGAGCCACACACCATCTGAAAAACAACCTTCAAATGCTCCCCATTATCCATTGTCTGTAGCTCCAAGCATATTCTCACTTTTATAAATTAACTATTGTAAATATTTCAAGTCATCACTAAGACAGTCACAATAACATTATAATTGCTTCATTTTTATATATACTTATTATAATTTAGTTATTATGTATTGCAAGTACTGCTGCTGCAAAACAACAAATTTCATGACATATGCCAGTGATATTAAACCTGATTCTGATCTGCACGCTACACTTCAGATTTTATTGTATGCCTCATTGATGACACCAATAATTTATCCAAGGACCTGAGTTTCTTCAACCAAACTTAAATATATATGCTGTATGAACTAGCATTTATTTGATTATAGCTATTAGGTTTAAAAAGTTCACTTTGTAGTCATGAACTTCAATTCAATCATGCAGCTAATGAGCTACCAGTATAGGAAACCAATTGCTCGGTTAGGTCCAATGGCTAGTGCCTGAGGTCAATGCCCTGCACTGTAGTATGCAGTGGGCTCCCTGCTGATGATAGTGTATATTCAAATGCTGCCATTTGTGCACAGAGAGGAAAATGTACTGACATGCACATGCACTACACAATACAAAACCTTTAATTCATAGTCTGAAAATCAAAATTACATTGTTTCATTATCAATGAGAAGCCACTTACCATGGACTGTACATAGAGGCTACACATCAACATTGTGGATAATATAGGTTATGTACTAATTAAATACAATAAAAGCCAGCTATTAATTTTTGTGATTCAGAGCAAAGTGCAACTTATTTTTTCAACAAGTTAGATACAGTTCAAATCGATGTAACAGTAACAGTATTATTGAAATATTTAAACCTTGTAGCTGAAGCAGCATACTTCATTTCAAGCAATTCTGGAATCATGTGTCTGTTACAACAATTAAAATAAAAAGAGAAATAAATACATACATACATCATAGGAAGTTGCAGCAAACAACCTATAACCAACTTCTCCACAATATTTTCAAATTATTACTGGTACATATCTTAAAAAACAAGTTGTGCGTACAAACACAATGAAGGGAAGCAAATAAAATTGTGTACGAAACCAGTGGGAACAATAATTTAGCCATGCAGCTGCCTTTTCCGGAAGTAAAAGCAGCAGAGCAGCATCTCCTGACTTACTGTTTAGAAATGCACCTGAAGTCAATGTTAAATAACACACAGTTCCATTTTCCAATGTTATCAGCAGTATATTTATTTTTTAATTTAGCCAATATGACTGAGTAGCTATCTCTTACTCAAGGCAGATATTTTAACCCTGATTTGTTTTCTTTGATTGACTATAAGATATTTTTCCAGCCTCTTTGGTGATTTATAACTTAAAGAAAGGTGTCTCTCTTTGGGATGTCAGAATCGGAAAGTTGCTCCTCCTGTGTACTCGCGTCGAAGTACTGTGGGTCGAAGTCTGCTGTCTCATTCAGATCAACGTCCTGCTCGTCACTGCTCTCAGCACTGTAATCAACCTCTTCAAGGCAACGTGGTTCGTCCTCATCAAGGACTTGTGTAGTAGGACTGGATAGGGGGAAAAAACATTTAAAGCACAAATCAAAAAGTGTGGCTGAAACCATCAACCTCCAATAAAATGCATTTGCAGGATTTGGTTATTTGTGGTCTGTGCTAAAACACAAAAATGATTATTTTTCTAATAAGAAAATTCAGGTCACCAACTTTAACAAACACAACAGATGTTAACAGATGGTGCCATTTCATATCAAAACTGAATAGATTTGACTTGCACCATAAAAAGCCAAAGGGACAACTTCAACAACAGCCCAAATATTCTTGCCTCTTTTTACTGCAAAGACACTGCTTAAACAAGAAGAACTGGCTGAACAAAAGCACTCAGAAATGTTCCATAATAATCAATATTTTATCATTTGATTGCCACAGAAAACATTCTACTTGGTCTCTAAGGTTCCAATGTATCAATGAACCAAAGAATTCTATTTTAGTTATAAATTATAATGCAACAATTAACACAGACTGTTTTGGATTTGTCAAAAGATACTTTTAAAAAAATAAAGAGAGACACTTGTTGATAAACAGAAAATTGAAACCAATGCTTCTGATGATATAATCATCAGAAGTGAGTAGCCATCTGGAAAGCAGGACATTATATAATGATCCAAAATAGTGACTTCAATCTTTTTAAAAGCAGAAACTCAAGCCTTTGTCATAGAATGTGACCTGCAGAACAATAAAACTTACTTCACTCCCCAAAGAGTAAAAGAGCACACACGTGTACATAATTTAGATTTTTTTGAAGAAAATCATCAATATTTGCACAACATTTCATAAGCATTTAAAAAGGGAATTGTGCTGTAGCTATCCTTGCAGACATGAAGAACCATGTGATAGTCTGAATGCCCCAGCTGTGTGTGGGCTTCAGGGTTAGGATTACAAAGTGCTTTCTTTGTAATTCCACTTAGGGGCTGAGCCCAGGACAGGTAATCCCGAGGAATTTAAAGTTGCTGACCCTCTCCGCCTCTGATCCTCCAATGAGGACTGGCTCATGGACCTAGGACAGGTTCTCTGAAATAATAGCACTGAGGAATTTAAATTTGCTGACTCTCTCTATCTCCAATCATCCAATGAGGACTGGCTCATGGACCTCTTGATTTCCTCCTCCTGAAGTCAACAATCAGCTCTTTGACTTTTAGTAAGAGTTTGCTGTTATAGCACCACTCAGCCAGATTTTCAATCTCCCTTCTATATGCTGACTCATTATCACCTTTGATTCGGCCTACGACAGTGGTGTCATCAGTAAATTTGAATATTGCATTGGAGCTGTGCTTAGCGAGTAGAGCAGGGAGCCAAGCACACAGCCTTGTGGTGCGACTGTGCTGATGGAGCTGTTGTTGCCAATCCCAACTGACTTGGGTCTACAAGTGAGGATCCAAATGCACAAGAAGGTATTGAGGCCAAGGTCTAGTTTTGAGGTGAACATACGAGCTGTTTGCAGATAATGCACTAGGCCATCCAGATCTGTTTGCTTCTCAGAGCTCTACAGTTTCTCACCATTTAGATAATATACCTTGTTTCTCATCTAATGAAGAGCATTTGTTTCCATTTTCCTACATTATTTCCTATTTTGCATCCCCTTATCCTAGCTACATCTCTTGGAATTTCTTTATCTTCTCTTTATAATTTGCTCTCTCACCACCTTTGCACTATCAGTAAATTTAGCAACATACCTTAGTACCTTGATCCAAGTCATTGATATAAATTGTTAAATGATTAAACCGCAACACTGATCACTGCAGCAAGCCACTCGTCACAGTTTGCTGACCCAAAAATGGCTCAATTATGCCTACTCTCCATTTCTAATTAGTCAGCAAGGATTCAACGTACTCTATCACAAACAGCTGGAAGACTACAGATGCTGGAAATCCAAAGGAGCACATACAAAATGCTGGAGGAACTCAGCAGGTTAGGCAGTATCTACGGAAAAGAGTAAACAATCGACGTTTTGTGTCGAGACCCTTCTGAGAAGGGTGAAGGTGCTGGAATAAAAAGGTGGGGGGGGGGTGCAGGAAAGGGGTTGGTTGGAAGGTGATAGATTAAGCCAGGTGGGTGGGAAAGCTCAAGGACTGGAGAAGAAAGAATCCAATAGGAGAGAAGAGTACACTATAGGAGAAAAGAAAGGAGGAGGGGACCTGGGAGAAGCAATAGACAGGTGCAAGGAAGTAAAAGGTCAGAGTGTGTTCTAACTTGTTACTTATTGTAATTAACACATTCCCTACATCATAGCTATTATTTTCTGTAAAAAAACCTTTGATGCACTCTTCATTAAATTCCTTCTGGAAAGTAAAGCTTAGTACAATCACCAGTTCCCCAGGACTCTAGTTAGGGCTGCGGGGGTATGAGCAGAGCACATAAAATGATGTCATCATGTGACCCCTACATTGGGGAAGAGTTGTCAAGCTATCCCTTGCAACACAGCCAACATCAATAAACCTCCTTTCATAGAGAGCTTTAGGAGGAAGGCATCTAATGCTGCAGGAGAGATGCAAGGCTTTTGATACTTCAGAATACAGGTCAAATCTTGAATATTTGTCTCGTATCTACAGCTGTAGGAAAACAACACTTTGATTATATAAATGTAAATTACTACAAGTTATACATACTCAACCTTTTAATGAAATAGCCTAATTAACTAAAATTAAGGCATGATTAGCTTTCCATACAGTCAGATTTGTGTGGCACCAAATTGAGCCCTAGAATTCGCCAAGTTCACGCCGAGCTTTTTGCCCATCTGCCCCCAGTTACATTCTGTACAGTCAAACATGTACAAGTGAAACTTTGCTTAAAATTGCTTCTGATTTTCTCATCCTTTATTAGGCAGGGTGACGCTCTGCACATCTATAAACTTTCACACCCAACCTTGGCAGTAGCATTAAGAATATTCATAACAAAGATGAGAGCATCAAATGTTAGGTCTCAATATCTCGTACTAACAAAACTCAATTTTCTTTTATGTATCTCCAAGACACAAAGGTAATGCAGAAGCATGTAATGGCTCAGAGGCATTCTAATTGGTCCTTCCAGCAAAGTGATAAAACACTTTTGAAGAGCCTAAACTGATTATCAGCCATTAGTGAAAATGCAGAGGTTTGAGAAACAAGATTCCTGTTAAGACACCCTAAGCTACTTGGGACAGAAGCAAAAAAAAATACCCCGAGTTTCACTGCTCCCTCCTGGGAACTGCTAAAGATATTGGTTGGCTGCACTAAGTGCTTTTTAATATTTCATTAGGCAAGTATAGTGGTTCAAAATTCGGCCTAAGTTGGCATTAAGGTCTACAACTTCTCAGTTTTACATTGTAATCAAATGAAACAAGATTCACATTAATTTTTGAGAGCAGATCACATGCCAAGAAGAGCAATTTTATTTTAAAACATAATTAGACAGACCTACTTCAATTTCTATTTATTTATTTATTTTATTTCCTACATCCAAGGGAGTAAAAATCTTTAATGTTGCATCTCCATCGCAACGTACAAGCAATAAAGTGGAAGGATATTGCCCAAACACTAAAATTATACACACAATCAGATCAATATACAGTTAGACGTATCACAATCAAAAGGTATAAAGCTCTCTTTGAATAACATCTTTTTATACTTTTTTTGTTTTACCTGTTAATTGTGAAAAATTATGAAGGATTATTTCAGGTTGGCTACACAGAAGTGGTTGAAGTCCTGAACTTTGACCTCTCTACAGGAGCACAGGTGCAAGGCCTCGTCTGATAAATGCATAATGTTGGAGTCAGATTTCAGCGCAATTCAATGTAGATTGAAGATTAATGAAAAAAACTGCACTAAGAATTTAACAGATGAAACTGATGAGATGTGAAGTCTGTCAAGAAAAGGCTTCCTGCAGTGATTGTAATCTTTCTAGACTCACCAGCTCTGCAAATTTTATGAAGGAACTTAAATTTAATTTAAATATATTGACTGCACATTTTAACTCAATAATATTTAACAAGATGCAGGAAAATTTGGTCATACAAAACATCAATTTTTTTGTCTTTAACAACCTTTGCATAAAAATATTTGAAGACGTAGATTTATTTCTCCTCTTGTTACAGCAAGGCACAACTTAAATAACAACCCTGTTACATTTCTTTTTCAGAGCTGCATAGAATCTTCATTTGGACACAAAATTATCACTTTTACTCAAAATAAGTTAGATTATCAAAACTTTTCTTACTGCATGTACACTTTAAAAACCTACCAGAAGTTTAAAGGAATACTAGAGTAAATATACCGATGAAACTAAAAACATATGCAACATATCAAACCCTCGCGCTGGGGCTATACGGCATTGAGGCGCGTGCCCTGGGTGGTGGATGGGGGATCCCTCGTGTGAGGGATGCAGCGGATAATATGGAAGAAGGTGCCGTGAACCAACATAGCCTAGGAGAAGGAACTCCGATTCCAAACCCGGGTAGATAGGACTCGTTAGCCTTGGATGGCAGCCTATCTAGGAGAGGGTAAACTCTGATTTCAAACCCGGGCAGGTGGAGCTCGTTAGCATGGAAATGCCATCGCCTAGGGGAAGGTGACCCCGACAGAAAACCCCTGGTCCTCCAGGCTGGGGGTTGTGCAATGGGCTAACAACCCGTTCACGTAAAACAAGCAATTGTTACAGAAACGGTCAACAGATTATCAACCACTAACCCAGATCTCGGGAAAAGCAGGGCCCCATTCAGGAGGCTGATGATGCACTGCAACCAAACCCGTCAGGAAGCTGCAGGGCTGACAACCCTCCTTCACCCGAGGAAAACCATAATGGAGGCTCCAAAGCTGCTCTCACAGAAGAAATCTATCCTAATCGGAACATGGAATGTGAGATTTCTTTGGGAGACAGGTAGGTGCGCACAGGCAGTGAAGGAAATGAATCGATACCACCTCACACTCCTGGGCATGTGCGAAGCAAGGTGGAATACTTTTGGTGAGACCAAACTGCAGACGGGAAAAACTCTGCTCTATTCTGGTAAAGAAAAAGAGGAAGACCCGCATGAGGCTGGTGTGGCCCTGATGTTGTCCAAAGAAGCAGCCAGAAGTTTGATAGAATGGGAACCAGTGTCCGACCGTATCATCACAGCCAGGTTCGAGTCCAGATTCCAGAAGGTATCCATTATCCTGTGCTACGCCCCAACTAACAACGCAGAGGAAGAAGGAAAAGATCTCTTCTACACCCAGCTTCAAGCAGTAGTTGGAAAGGTACCTAAGCAAGATATTTTGATCGTCATGGGAGATCTGAATGCCAAAGTAGGCAGCGATAACACTGGCAGGGAGAGAGAGATGGGCCAGAATGGTTTGGGGAATATGAATGAAAATGGAGAACTCCTTACTCCTTCTGTGCCTTCAACGAACTGACCATTGGAGGTACCCTCTTTCCCCACCAACGCTGTCACAAGATAACCTGGGTCTCGCCTGACCATCAAACAGAGAACCAGATTGATCACGTCATAGTCCGCCAGTGCTGGAGAAGTTCATTGCAAGACGTGAGAGCCAAAAGAGGAGCAGATATTGGATCTGACCACCATTTGGTTGTTGCAAAGCTGAAGATGAAGCTGTCAACCAAGAAGAAGCAACAGAACACGCGAATAAAGTTTGATGTTAGAAAACTACAGACGGAAGAGAACAACAAAGATTTCCAGAGCAAACACGAGGAAATCTGCAGATGCTGGAAATTCAAACAACAACACACACAAAATGCTGGTGGAACACAGCAGGCCAGGCAGCATCTATAGGGAGAAGCGCTGTTGACGTTTCCGGCTGAGACCCTTAGGAAACCAAAAGGACTAACCAAAAGGAAAGATAGTAAGAAGATTTCCACATTGTCTTGCAAAACCACTTTGGGGCTCTTCAAATAGAGGAACAAGATGAGAGAACAGTGGAACACGCCTGGATTACCTTCAAGCAGGCCACTATAGGAGCCTGCGAAGAAGTACTGGGAAGACCACCAGTCAACAGTAAACCTTGGATCAGGGACGAGACATGGCAGAAGGTGGAGGAGAGGAAAAAGCTCAAACAGGAGTTGAATCAGACCAGAACCCGGCAACAGAAACAAATTGCCGCCAACAGGTACAGCGTGATGGCCAAGGCGGTGAAGAAACAGCTCAGAAAGGACAAGAGGTCATACTTCAATGAAATAGCAGAAACAGCGGCCAGTAAAGGGGACCTCAAGGCACTCTACACGACAACTAAACTTTTGAGAGGGAAGAAAAGCAATTTCAACAGACCTGTTAGAGACACGACAGGCCATCTGCTCACTTCGGTTGAAGATCAGCTGGCAAGATGGAAGGAACACTTCCAAGAAGTATTGAATAGACCACCACCACAGAACCCACCTGACCTGGAGCCTGGAGACCCACTCAAATCAATATAGGTGAAATCACCAAGCAAGAAATTCGAAAAGCCCTGAAAAGCCTGAAGAACGGCAAGGCTGCTGGAGAAGACAACATTCCTGCAGAAGCACTGAAAGAGGGTGGAGAGGTTATGGTGGACTATTTGCATATACTGCTGAATTTGATATGGAGAACAGGAGAGATCCCATCAGATTGGAAGAAGGGCCTCCTTGTGAAGCTGCCAAAATCTGGAGATCTTTCACTGTGTGGCAAGTGGAGGGGGATCACCTTGTTGCCCATTCCTAGCAAAGTTCTCACCAGGGTAATCCTGAAGCGGATGAAAGACGCCATTGACCAGAGACTTAGAAATGAGCAGGCAGGGTTCAGGAAAGAGAGATCATGCATTGACCAGATAGCTACACTTAGAGTCATTGTGGAGCAGACAATAGAATGGCAAACTCCACTATATGTGTGTTTTATTGATTTTGAGAAGGCATTTGACAGCTTGGACAGAAAGTCAATGTGGAGCATCTTACGACACTATAGTGTACTGGAAGAGATAGTGAATATCATCAAGCAGCTTTATGATGGCTTCTCATGCAGGGTCATCCATGATGGGAGCCTGTCCGAAGAGTTCCTGGTCACTACTGGAGTCAGACAGGGATGCCTGCTGTCGCCTCTACTTTTTCTTGTGGTACTCGACTGGGCTACAAGAACAGCCTATGCTGGCTCAGAGAGAGGCATCCAGTGGACGTTAACAGGGAAACTGGAAGACCTGGCATTTGCAGATGATCTTGCTCTTCTCTCACACCGGCTTCAAGATATGCAGAAGAAAGTAGATTCCTTGGGAGAGACCTCACAGCGAGTAGGCCTTAAGATCAGTCAGGAGAAGACCAAAGTTCTACACATTAATAACAAACAAGAGGAGCCATTACGGATTGAAGGACAAATAGTTGAAGATGTAGACAAATTCACCTACCTCGGAAGCAAAATCAGTAAATCAGGAAGTACAGGTGAGGACATCAGAGCAAGGATCGGAAAAGCCCAACATGCCTTCACAACCCTGCGACCTGTTTGGAGATCTACGGCCATCTCTGTCAAAACTAAGCTCCGTATATTCAGCTCCAATGTGAAAGCCATCCTGCTATATGGATCCGAAACATGGAGAATCACTAACACCAGCTGCAACAAGATCCAGACCTTTCTCAACAAATGCCTCCGGCAGATCCTCCACCTCAAGTGGAGTGTCAAATCTAGACCTATGGAAGAGAGCAAACCAAGAGCCCATTGTATTCCAGATAAGGAGGAGGAAGTGGAGATGGGTCGGCCACACCTTGAGGAAGAGCCAGTCGAATGTCACTCGACAATCACTCGAATGGAATCCACAAGGGAAGAGAAGAAGAGGTCGCCCAAAGCAAACCTGGAGGCGTAGGCTTTTGGATGGACTGAAAGCCACCGGCCAAACTTGGGAGACTGCAAAAACATCTGCTAGAGATCGCAAGAGATGGAGGACTTTTGTTGAGGCCCTATGCTCTATAAGGAGCGAAAAGGATTAAAGAACATATCAAACAAATTATTTGCAAAAAAAACTTCATATTTGTATCCAAACTAGTTTGATTGCATATTGCTCAACAGCATTACTGCCAAGAATCTGACTGTTTTTTTAATCTGCAGCATCCAACAGACATCTCCATTAAGAAACCTAGCAAAAGAACAAGGAGGAAACTGACACCCTTGACATGAGCAATGTTCTATTTATCAGTCAGCAGGAGAAACTATAATATAATCTACACAAAAAAATACAAATTTTCTCTCAAACTCACATCAAATAAAATCAGCTAGGGGAGAAATAGGAAAGTGCAGTCATTAATTCTGGCATATTTCCAGAATAAAGTAGGCTGCCTTTCAGACAAGTCTGCAAGTACATGCATTACAATACTAATTGGTAGTTTAATAGAGAAATCAAGATTCTAACCAGGAAACTAAGACTGAAAATGTTTCTTAATTGTTTTTCAACAGGGACCAGATTTTTTTAGATTAAAATTATAACTAGGGCATAGTTATAATTTTCTTGAAGTATGTTTTACACAGCAAAGGTTGACATATAAAAAAACTTGAACATTTGACATTTTACATGAAATATGAACCATATTATCCAGTGTGGTTACTGAAAATTGTTATATGATGCATTTGTTGTAAAAGATCAATTGTTGCTTTAAAGCTGTTTGTTACAAGCTTTAAGCACTCTCAAGTACTCTTCCTCAAATGCTGCAGAAATCAATATATCCTCTTGATTACAGACACAATGAATAATGTACCTAACATTTTAGGGCCAATATTACACTGTATATTCATTTAACGCATGCAGACAAATGAAGCATTGGTTTGCACTGCCAACATTCAGCTGGGCATACATGTAGAACAAATTCTTGCTGCTAAAAAGAGAAACTTTGTCCACCCATCTCTGCATCTAGATTCTGGAATTGGAGAGTACTCTTCATCATCCTACATTCTGCTCAGGGATGGAATGGCATGTTAGACTGTTAGCATGGAATGACAACTATTGGCAACATGTCACCTTGTCTTCACCGACATGCCATGGTTTTCCAACTTCTTGAGCTCCTATTTTAGTCTTGAAAGCTTCGGCAGTGATATATCTGTGCAATTTATTGGTTTCATATCTTGTCATTCAAAACATAGGTACTATGCCCTTCCATGCAGGTTTACATATTGAAAAAGAACCTTGGCCATCCTCAAATGTGTGGTACTGTGACTATATAGCTAGATCCAGTTGAATTTAAGTCTTCAGCCAATCTCTGTCCAGTATCATTAATCAACAAGTGTAGTTCGCAATGATCATTTGCAAGTTGGTTTCCTGATCCCTATGAAGAAGAGTGCACATCAACTGCCTTGCTGTCTCTAGCACTTCATCTCAAGTGGGCCAATCAGATGGAATTTAATCCTGACAAGTGCAAGCTGGTGCATTTTAGTAAGTAAAAAATGGGGGTTGGGAACTAAGGAATGTTGATGAACAGGCAAATGTACTGATCCAACTTCATTGCTACCTGGAAGTGACAACACAGGTTCATAGCAGTGAAGAAGGCATATAGGTACGCTTCCCATCATAGGTCAAAACACTGAATGTAGGATTTGGGACATTATGTTGCAATACAGAACACTGGTTAGACAGCATTGTGTTATGTGCAGTTCAGACCATCATGTTACAAGTACGCTATGATTGTGCTGGATTTGCAGGGAGAGACTAGATTGAGATTTGATCAAATTAGATCAATTTGATTCCTCCTTGGTATACCTAAAATGTGTATTGAAACGGAAGCTTGTAAGACAAAATGGTATTAGTTTGGAATGTGGGGATGTTTCGACTAGTCTACAGCCATGCTTTGAGAACTTAGTGTGAGTAGCAGGCTACAGCCTTGAGAGTACAGAATGGTGAAAAACAGGCTTGTCTAGGAAAGTATTAGAGTTAAGCATTTTGATGGATATAAAAGGGGGCAATTTCTTCATGCGAATGGGAATCTTCGCAGTTGCAACTAATGCTAAGAGCTGGAAATCAAGTCAGGGACATCAAGAGGGAGAGAGGGACTGGAAAAACTGCTGGACACTTGCAGTTCCCTCTGACAGTATATTGGGTGGCCTGGTTTAGGACTGGTTGATAAGTATTTAACATTTTATTAACCATTTGTTTTCTTTCTGTATTTTATTTTTTATACTGCATAACTCTAACAAAGCAATTTCTTATAACCTTTAAACATATGTACAGTGCCTTCTTTGCTTAGATACTGAATAAGTAAAGAACAAGGAATTAATTTTAAACTATTTTTGTTACAGCTGGGCTTATTTTTCCTGGAAGAAAGAATACTGAAGAATAACCTGATAGAAACATATACGATTATGGGAAGTAATGGACAGGGTAGATAGTCAAAACTTTTCCCCCAGTAGGCTAATCAAAAACAAGAGGTTTAAGGAGAGAGAACAGAGATTTAAATGGAACTCGTATGGAAAGTTTTAATTTTAAAGAAGGCAGTAGTTGATATCAGGAACTTGCTGCCAGAGGTGGAGGAGAAATCAGGTACAATTATAATATTTAAGAGGCATTTAGACATACATTTAAATAGGAAAGATAGGAGGTTATGATCCTACTGCAGCCAAATAATGCTAGTGTAGATGGATAAAAAATTCGGATAGACACAGTAGAACAAAAGTAGTTTTTCTTCATTGTAGGACTTCATGCATGTGTCTCACTCCATAAGTGAGCACCTGTGGTCCATATTTACTTCCAGAACTTGGCCTTTAACTCTGATGGTGGCTTTTGTTTTTGCTATCTATTTAAAGTCCTTTTGCCACAGTTGTCATTCAGTCCAGTGCTGTGCAGAGCACCTTCTGCCCAGAGACAAGTCAATCCCTCTCACTGCACATTCCTGGAACATATCAAAATTACTTTGCTGTGACAAGTTCTTCAACTAAACAAAATTATTGAAAATTGCTCCTCCAGGGTTTTGTCTGTGATAGTGGATTTATAGCTTTCAAATGTTTCTAAGACTGTTGGGTTAGTGGTGATGACGATTTTGTTGACTATAACATCGATTGTCCTGTGAGCTATCAATAAATTAACTAGCATTATATACATATCCCAATTTTTTTTGTACTAAAGTAGTCTTCCACTTGCAGAAGATTTCTACTTGTTCATTAGTTTCTTTCCATTACTTGCATAAGATGATTATCATGGAATAACATTCATTCATTCCAACTACAGCTATCTGCTATTTCCTTGTCTTAGCAACTTAATCTTCAGCTATATCAATTCTGAGCTGAGTCTGTCATTTTGCCCAAAGCTCTACTTCCACCCCGATTTCTAACTCAGTTAATTCTAGGTCTGTCATTTGGAGTTTTCTCGCTTTGACTGCAATGCTCCCAATTTCACACAGGTTCGCTTGCTGCTATGTGAGACTTTGCAGAATGAAATTACATCATCATTGTAGTACCTAGTTCTGTTTCAGTGTAAAGTGCTGGTCCATTAAGACTCAAGAGCTCCCATAAACATGACTGCTCATTATAATGGCTTCACGAGATTAAGCAGAAAGTTGCTGCAAAAAAGCGTAGTAACCCTGAGAACAGTCAATCATTTAATACTCTATTTAAAGATGTAACAATCTACCAGTAATGATGAACCTCCAACAATCGTGGCTACAAATATTAAAATAACTTTATACATACTGCTGAGATGGTGCCTTTAGGCATTAAAGACTGTGAGAGTATGATTGCATGTGCAAGAAATACTTCTAAAAAGTTGTCAGTTTTGGCAAAGCAGTTGGTTTAGAAATTCTGCACTGCATAAGAACACCTGCCAAAATGGACCACATAATTATTGTGTTTCATGATGTGCCAAGATTTGTATACAAGCAATGTGCATTGTGAGATTCTTTGCTCTAGCTTCGTGTTGGAACTCTGTTTATTTTCTGATCCTTAGGGTTCATCTGGGAGTCAAGAATCGGAGCAGTTTTAATTCTTAATGACTGTTAATTTTAAAATACAAACAAACATACAAATACTAAGCAAATTAAATAAAGATCTGAGAAATGAAGCAGAGGTGAATGAAAAGTTAAGACGGCAAAAATAAAAGATGGCACCTCTGAAAAATCCATCACCTCTATGATTGAGTTAAGAGAAATTCTTTAGATAAACTAAACCAATCAATGGTTACACAATTACATCATGTGGATAATGTGCTTGTGAAGGACCAGGGTAGCATTAAACTAGGAGAGCAGGTAAAGGTGAAAAAAAAAGGGGTTTCATATACCCAAAATGTTTACAAACTTAACAGAACTGTTCTAGAGTCCAAACTTGAATCAGTTAAACAAAACAGACCTTTGTTACAACAACATTGTAAATACTCCTCAAACCAAGAGACACCATTCATCTCCTGACTGTGGGGTTATATTCGATGCTGGGCAGTCCATAGTAATTTGCAGGGGAGAAAAAACATTCCTCTCCTTAAAAAGATACAGCATAAATGAATCAGCTCCCTCTGGCTGTAGCAGAATGGCACAATCCAATTATCCAACCCCATCTACTTAGGCTGGTGTAATGCAACAGCTCAGTCATTTGCCAGATTATCAGGAGGATGGCCGGCTACAGGACACTTTAATGATGATGCGGCTGGTAATTGCAGCCGCCACAGTGCTAATACCTAGCCAATGAAAAATGAGGAGGATGATAAACCATTAGTTTAACTGCTAACACCGCGTTCTGCCAGTAAATGGGGATGAGCCACCACATACTGTGAAAAATGCATGGGTTTGTTAAAAAGTAAAAATAATTAAAATACAACTTTGGTCTTACATTAATTTATCGTATAAACAGTGGTTTCCAACATTTGGTTGACTCAGGGCAATGAAGCCATCTCTACAATGTTCTGCCATGTCAATCTGAGTAACAACTGGAAGTAATTGAGCAGCCTGCAGTCACCTGTTACGAAGAAAACTGAGGTAGAGACTGGAGCAGGCACACTGTTTCTCCAACACTGTATAATGAGGCGTCAAAGGTAGAAACCTGGGGAGATGACTATTGCACTGCCTACAAAATACTGTAAATGGCCTCTTTCCTGCCAAAAGCTCAGAAATCTGCTCCATCACTGCATCTAAGTTGGAATCATATTTGTCTTCTGTTACAGAGTTTTCAACAAGGACAACTTCAAGATTTGCTTCTATTAACAGCATTTTAGATATTCTTTCTTCTGAAGGACACTGCCTTACAGTCTGTGAAGCAGTTTATTTTTTACTCAATTATCTGAGTGACATACAATGGCTGACATCACTATTGAATAGACACATCATGCCAATGGTTCCAGTCATATATTAAACCATGCACTAAAACTAGGGAATGATTGAATTTCTACAGCCTGTTTTAATTAGGTAGCATAATTGAAATGCTTTGGAATGGAATTTCGTTCTTGAAGTGAAATTATTGCATCTTAACTTAAGTATAGCAGACTGAAACAACATTTAAACATCATTAAGACTTCTGAAGGAGAACCTTTACACAATCAAGCTTGCTATATAATGGAAAATTATGGTTAGTGTTCTTGAACGTATGTTCTTAATATGTTTTAAGAAAATTCATCTATGAGCAAGGAAGCTTAAATATTTATCTTAATGCACACGTGGAAATTATGAATATGTCATAAATGTTCTATTCATGCTTTTCCTTAAACTAATTGACCTTTATTAAAATTATTAAAAAATTTATTCATATTATTTAACAAGAATTACACTTCCATTTAAACCAGGTATAATGAGAGGAAATCTGCTCCCAAGTAGAAATCCACAGAATTAAATGTTTGTGTGATAGCTCAAAGCAACTCAAGCAATTTCAGCAATAGTAAGTAGAAATGGTATAAATTCGAATGCTGCCTTGCCATCGACCATTTTATTATACAGCCCAGGACCGATTACATCCTGTGATTTGTAGCCAATGGGAGTAAATTCCACTTTGCACAGACGTGTAAGAACCCCCAAGTACAGCCAGAGGAGGAAAAGAGGTGGGAGATGCTAGATTCTACATCATTTAAATTAATTATTTTAGAATAAATTGGGTCCTTTAATAATTTCTAATTCAATTTTCCTGCATTCCTTTATACTCTGTAGTTAAGTGAGTCTTCACACTTAATTCAATACTAAAATGCTTTCCAAAATATGTTAAAATTTCCAATGAGTGCACCAGATGTTTTATCTGTGCCAAATGCACTGAGGTGCAGCTCCTGAGAGACCATGTTAGGGATGTGGAGCTGTGGTTGATGACCTACAGCTTATTAGGGCAAGTGAACAGAAGATAGAGAGGAGCTACAAGGAGTTAGTCACCCTGAGGCTGCAGGAGTTAGTTAAGTGGATGACTGTCAGGGAAGGGATGGGAAGAGCTCAGATAGTAGAGAGCACTATCGTTATCTCGTTTTGGATGCTGTTGAGGGGGTGACCTGACAGAAGACGACCATGGCGATCAGGACTCTGGCACTGAGCCTGGTTTCGTGGTGCAGAAGGGAGAGATGATGAATGCGGTAGTCATAGGGGATTCCATAGTGAGAGGAACAGACAGGAGGTTCTGTCAGCCTGACAGAGATACCTGCATGGTGTGTTGTCTCCCAAGTGCCAGGGTATGGGATGTCTCGGATCGGGTGCAGAATATTCTGAAGGGAGAGGGTGAACAGCCAGGAGTCTTGATGCACGTTGGTACCAATGACATAGGTAGAAAAAGGGAGGAAGTCCTGAAGAGAGAATTCAGGGAGTTGGGTAGGAAGCTGAAAAGCAGGACCTCCAGGGTAGTAATCTCGGGGATTGCTGGCTGTGCCACGTGCTAATGAGCCCAAGAATAGCATGATCAGGTATATTAATGCATGGCTGAGAGACTGGTATAGGGGGCAAGGCTTTTGGTTCCTGGATCAATGGGGCATCTTCTGGGGGAGGTATGACCAGTACAAAAAAGACAGGTTACACCTGAACCCAAAGAGGTCCGATATCCTAGCAGGCAGGTTTAATAGAGCTGTTAGGGAGGGTTTAAACTAATTTGGCAGAGGGATGGGAACCGGAGTGATAGGGCTGAGGAAGGGGAAAACAGAAATAAATCAAAGATAGCGTGCAACAAAGATGATAGAAAAGACAGGCTGGAGATGGGGCATAATCACAGCCAGTGGGATGAGTTACAGGGCAATTGAGGCGTGATGCAGTTAAAACAGAAAGCAACAAATACTGGACTGAAAGTGTTGTATTTGAATGCACGCAGCATAAGAAATAAAATGGGCAATCTTGAAATTCAGCTACAGATTGGCTAGTACGATGTTGTGGCCATCTCTGAAACTTGGCTGCCATTGGGAGTTGAATGTCCAAGAATATACGGTGTAGCGGGAAGATAGGTTAGTAGGAAGTGGGGGTGGTGTGGTCCTGTGTATAAGAAATAATATTAAGTCATTAGAAAGGGATGACATAGGATCAGAATGTGTAGAGCCTCTATGGGTTGAGTTAAGAAATGGCAAGGGTAATAGGGTCCTAATGGCAGCTGTATACAGGCCTCCAAACAGCAGCCGGGATATGGATTACAAATTACAGCAGGAGATAGAAAAGGCATGTCAGAAGGGCAAGGCCATGGTAATCATTGGGGATTTTCACATGAAAGTGAATTGGGAAAACCAGGCCAACACCGGACCTCAAGAGAGAGAACTTGTAGAATGTCTGAGGGATGGCTTTTTAGAACAGCTTGTTGATGAGCCCACTAGGAGATCAGCTGTGCTGATTTGGGTGTTGTGCAATGATCCAGAGGTAATAAGAGAATTTAAGGTTAAGGAACCCTTAGCGAACAGTGATCACAATATGATTGAGTTCACTTTGAAATTTAAGGAGAAAAGAAATTCCAATGTGTTGGTATTTCAGTGGAATAAAGGAAATTACAATGGCACGAGAGGGGAACTGGCCAAGGTTGACTGGAAAGAGATATTAGCAGGAAGGACAGCAGAGCAGCAATGGCTGGAGTTTCTGTGAAAAATGAGGGAAGTGCAAGACAGATATATTCCAATTAAGATGACATTTTTAAATGGAGAAGGACACTACTGAGGCTGACAAGTGAAGTCAGAGCCAAAGTAAAAGCAAAAGAGAGGGCATACAAGGAAGCCAAAGCTAGTGGGAAGATAGAGGATTGGGAAGTTTTTAAAGACTTGCAACAGGAAACTAAGGTCATTAGGAATGAAAAGATGAATTGTGAAAGGAAGCTGACAACTAATATCAAAGAAGATACTAAAAACTTTTTTAAGTATATAAAGGGTAGAAGAGAGTTGAGGGTAGATATAGGACCAATAGAAAATGACGCTGGAGATATTGTAATGAGAGACGCAGAGATGGCAGAGGAACTGAATGCATATTTTGCATCAGTCTTCACAGTGGAAGACATCTGCAGTATACTAGACATTCAAGAGTGTCAGGGAAGTGAAAATGATGACTGAGAAGGTGCTCAAGAAGCTTAATGGTCTGAGGGTGGATAAATCTCCTGGACCTGATGGAATGCACCCTCGGTTTCTGAAGGAAGTAGCTGGAGAGATTGCAGAGGGATTAACAATGATCTTTCAAGAATCAATAGATTCTGGCATTGTACCAGATAACAGGAAAATTGCAAATGTTATTCCGCTATTTAAGAAGGGTGGGAGGCAGCAGAAAGGAAACTATAGATCTGTTAGCCTGACATCAGTGGTTGGGAAGTTGTTGGAATCAATTGTTAGGGATGAGATTACGGAATACCTGGAGGCACATGACAAGATAGGCCAAAGCCAGCATGGTTCCCTGAAAGAAAAATCCTACCTGACTAACTTACTGCAACTTTTTGAGGAAATTACAAACAGAGTAGACAAAGGAGATGCAGTAGATGTGCTGTACTTGGATTTTCAAAAGGCCGTTGACAAGGTGCTGTACATGAGGATGCTTAGCAAGATAAGAGCCCATGGAATTACAGGGGAGTTATTAACATGGGTGGAGCATTGGCTGATCAGCAGAAAACAGAGGGTGGGAATAAAGGGATCCTATTCTGGCTGCCTGCCAGTTACCAGTGGATTTCCACAGGGGTTGGTGTGAGGACCACTGCTTTTTTCAATGTATGTCAATGATTTGGACTATGAGATTAATGGATTTGTGGCTAAATTTGCCGATGATACTAAGATAGGTGGAGGATCGGGTAGTGTTGAGGAAACAGAGAGCCTGCAGTGAGACTTAAATAGTTTAGGGGAATGGGCAATGAAGTGGCAAATGAAATACAATGTTGGAAAGTGTATGGTCATGCACTTTGGTGGAAGAAATAAATGGGAAGACTATTATTTAGATGGGGAGAGAATTCAAAATGCAGAGGCACAAAGGGACTTGGGAGTCCTCATGCAGGATACCCTAAAGGCTAATCTCCAGGTTGAATCAGTGGTGCAGAAGGTGAATGCAATGTTAGCATTCATTTCTAGAATGAAGTACTGGAGTATTGTGTGCAGATTTGGGCTCCTTATTTTTGAAAGGATATACTGACATTGGAGAGAGTTCAGAGAAGATTCACAAGAATGATTCCAGGAATGAAAAGGTTACCATATGAGGAACGTCTGGTAGCTCTTGGGCTGTATTTCCTGGAGTTCAGGAGAATGAGGGGGGAATCTCATAGAAACATTCCAAATGTTAAAGGCCTGAACAGATTAGATATGGCAAAGTTATTTCCCATGGTAGGGGAGTCTAAGACAAGAGGGCATGACTTCAGGATTGAAGGACGTCCATTTAGAACAAAGATGCGGAGAAATTACTTTAGTCAGAGGGTGGTAAATCTGTGGAATTTGTTGCCACAAGTGGCTGTGGAGGCCAAATCATTGGGTGCATTTAAGGCAGAGATAGATATGATCTTGATTAGCCAGGGCATCAAAGGGTATAAGGAAAAGGCAGGGGAGTGGGGATGACTGGATGAATTGGACCAGCCCACGATTGAACAGCAGAGCAGACTCGATTGACTGAATGGCCTACTTCTGCTCCTGCATCTTATGGTCTCATATATTATATGCTTCAATGGTATTTAACTAACTAGCGATGGGGCATTTTGGCTCACTCCTTCATTTGAATCGTTGAAATTAGTTCAGAAGTAATAATAATCCGTCCCAATGTTTGGGTTACTGAATGCAAAGGTCAGTAGTTTGGCAAGGATGCCTATGGGTTCAATACCTGACCTGTGGGAGCTTGGCAATCACCTGACCATCTCTATGTGTGTAGCACAGGTAGCTGTGGCAGAAGAGAGAAAAAAAAATGGTCAGGCAACACACATAAAATGCTGGAAGAACTCAGCAGGCCAGGCGGCATCTACGGAAAAGAGTACAGTCAATGTTTCGGGTCGAGACCCTTCGGGGTTCCTTTCTCAGATTGGCTTGAATAATACTGAAAGGAAAACTTTGCCTGAACTCACAGCTCATGGTTGTTGTGTAGGCCTCAGGTAATAAACTTCCATGTTCTGTGTTTTCTCTTTGATCTTTTGATAGTCCACTGCTCTTTTAGTCAATGATATGTCTCCATTTAAATACTGTTTAAATATACTCAAATGTTTGAAAATTAATTCATAGAATTTCAATTCCTAAAAATTAACTTAAAAAACACATTCAAGTGAATGTGTTTGCCCTGCTGCTATAAAGCCGAGGGGCTAGATCACTTTGGTGTCACTTTGGTCCCTCAGTCCACAGCTATATTCACTGCTGGATTCTCAGAGTTGCAGGTCAGAAACTCAGCTTGTTGCCAGTTTCAGAGCTTCTTAAAGTCAGAGATGTGCTGATTCAGGAGGAAAATAATGCTGAAGATTTTAGACCTAGTAGAGGAAATCTGAACGATGGCTATCCTTTCAGGATAGAAAGCTGGTCCCCTCCATGATTGGATAATGTGCTGGCACTCATGACCTTCACTCATACACAAGGAATCTGCACTTCTGTTCTTTTTTTAACTGAAAAGGATTTTTTTAAATATAGATTAGAAAGGATGCTGTAGTTAATTGCAAAAGATCCTCAGCAGAACTGGAGAGGAGTGAGATATAACTGCAACAGGAAAGTCGGATGCATTGACAGAGAAAGATGATCACACCTCTTTGACCCACTAATTTTTATTATACTTCTCTCTTGCTCTCTTCCCTCCCCCATATGGAGGGACTAATCCACAGTTCACAGATTCTCAGTGCAAGCTCTACTCCTAGGCCATCATCTAGGGGTGATTTGCTGATTTTTGGAATGCATGTTATAAAGTATTACATTACATTTTGCTAATGCCAGTTTTCCCTTAAACTTTGAAGCCCATATGGTGATGGGCTTCAGGATCTATAATGTCACTATTCTTGGGTGGTTTTTCATGTAGATGTAGGTAACTTTGTGTCGTGTTCAACACAAAATGCAATGCGAGAGGGTCATAACTATATTTAAGCAACAGTGAGATGGATGTTTGGAAAAACATTTTTAGCAATAACGAAACAGTGTACACCAAAGGCATTTCTGGCTGGGACAAAGTTAAAGGGAAATATTTAAAAATGTTTTTCCAAACATCCGTCTCACTGTTGCTTAAATATAGTTATGACCCCCTCTCAATACAATTCAGGCAGTACTGAGGGAAAAGGGAAGGAATATTATAATTGATGGAGGTAGGAAGAGAACAGTGGCATGCAAAAGATTGGGCACCCTTGGTCAAAATTTCTGTTACTGTGAATAGTTAAGTGAGTAGAAGATGAACTGATCTCCAAAAGTCTTAAAGTTAAATATGAAACGTTCTTTTCAACATTTTAAGCAAGATTAGTGTATTATTTTTGTTTTGTACAATTTTAGAGTGAAAAAAAGGAAAGGAGCACCATGCAAAAGTTTGGGCACCCCAAGAGATTTGAGCTCTCAGATAACTTTTACCAAGGTCTCAGACCTTAATTAGCTTAAGGCTATGGCTTGTTTACAGTCATCATTAGGAAAGACCAGGTGATGCAAATTTCAAAGCTTTATAAATACCCTGACTCCTCAAACCTTGTCCTAACAATCAGCAGCCACGGGCTCCTCTAAGCAGCTGCCCAGCACTCTGAGAATTAAAATAAATGATGCCCACAAAGCAGGAGAACGCTATAAGAAGATAGCAAAGTGTTTTCAGGTAGCCATTTCCTCAGTTCGTAATGTAATTAAGAAATGGCAGTTAACAGGAACGGTGGAGGTCAAGTTGAGGTCTGGAAGACCAAGAAAACTTTCCGAGAGAACTCCTCGGAGGATTGCTAGAAAGGCAAATCAAAACCCCCGTTTGACTGCAAAAGACCTTCAGGAAGACTTAGCAGACTCTGGAGTGGTGGTGCACTGTTCTACTGTGGATAGACCTCAAGAGAGCAGTGCATGCAAGACGGCCCAAGAATCTCACAGAACTATAAGTCTTTTGCAAGGAAGAATGGGTGAAAATCCCCCAAACAAGAATTGAAGGACTCTTAGCTGGCTACAGAAAGCGTTTGCAAGCTGTGATACTTGCCAAAAGGGGTGTTACTAAGTACTGACAATGCAGGGTGCCCAAACTTTTGCTTCAGGCCCTTTTCCCTTTTTTGTTATTTTGAAACTGTAAAAGATGGAAATAAAAAAGTAAACTTGCTTAAAATATTAAAGAAATGTGTCATCTTTAACTTTATGCCTTTTGGAAATCAGGTCATCTTTTACTCGCTTAGCTGTTCACAGTAACAGAAATTTTGACCAGGGTGCCCAAACGTTTGCATGCCACTGTAGACTTCGGTTCATTGGCCAAGCACAACGTACCAAAGCTCAAGAATTTAACTAGGCAACAAGGACATTAGACGATTTATCCTTTGAAAAGTTATGGGAACTACTTACACATCGTTGAGATGAAAACTGTGCATTGGAAGCAACAACAGTATTTCCTGTTATTTTTTTCTTCTAGTATTTTCTATGGGATCACTGAAAGATTTTGTTGGTTACTCTTAGATCAGCAGGTAAATGGAAAAAAATGTAAATACTCTGGGTTTTGAAATTTAAGATCTGCAAACATATTCCTAAGTACTTAATGCAACACACTATCATAAAAGCAACAGTAGAAAATAGTAATCTAGAATACTGCATATGCTTTTACTTGGGATAGTAAAAGTTGACACTAAATGGATAGGCTTTTTCCTTGTGGAAATTTGATTATATTTTTGGACCAAACTATTAAGTATAAAAGGATGAAAGTCAGTTGATGTTTAGAAAGCAGTACTGACTATTGCCTACCGACATCCACAGACAATGGGTGGTCTACACCCAAAGTGTGGCTGTGATAAAAATTACACACTGATATCTTGCAACTTTTTCAAAGGAACATCTTTGCAGCATGAAATAGAGATTTTGGTCACGCTGTGAACATATAGTTCCTTCAATATTATTAACAACTGGAATACAGGCTGTAGTTGACAACAACCCCAATGTACCTCCCCTGACTGAACATTACTAGAAAAAGTTTTGCTGGAGAAATAAATACACAGAATCAGAAATTAATATTTGTCACATGTCTGAAACATGCATTACAATAGAGGCTTCTGAAATTCATTTTAAAGTTAGGAAATGCTGTCTGATAAATATCCCAAGACTCGAAAAGTGAACTGCATTAAGATGCTGATGAGGAACCTTTCAATGAGTTAACAGATTAATGAATTTCAAAGGGATAACATTAAACATAAATGATTAATCAAAGAAAAACAAACACTATCTCAAAATCCTGAAACTGGAGTTACTGGTGATCCTCCTGATCTACCCAGTTACTCCAACAATTACCTCAGACTTCCCTATTACCCTATTTCTTTCTGCTCCATCTACCCATCACCCACACACTCCACTCACTCTTCTGAACTGTCCAGCCCACCTCCCTTATTTGGTCTATGCTCCTCCTTCCTTTCCAATCATCTGCAACCCTTTGTTGCCCCTACATATCATCTCTCAGTGTTGCCATTTCCACTCTTCCCTGCTCCGTCTAATACCCCTCCTCACCTGGATCTACCCATTGCTTACCTGCTCTTGGCCCAGCCCTTCTCCTCAGCACTTTATACTGGTTATCTCCTGTTACGTACCTGTGGTATCTTGTGCCTGTCACATGACCATGATATAGTTGAGGCTATGCTGGGCATGATGTAATGGTCTTGTGATGGTGGAGTGACGTAATTTTCCCGCCAGTGAGAGGTCATGTGATAGTTTTTTCCAACAGGGTATAAAAGGGGAACGCCTCCCTGTGACGCAGGGCAGTTTGTATTTGAATTCGTTCAGTGACTCCGTTCTGCTGCATATTCGATGTTATGACTTAGTTTTGTTTTAAAGTGGAGTTTTACTTTCTGCCCTAAGTCTCAAAGGTTATTGCCAGCAGTTTTGCTACAATACTGCCAGTTAAAGTCCAGTCGGAGAGTGAAAATTTATCAAAGTTCGGGAAGCTGAAGGATCGAGGAAAGTTGATGTCGGCGGTAAAACAGGTTCGACCTTTATTTAATCTTCATACAAAGAATTAGTAACTTGTGTCCAAGCTAACTCCTGCTTTGCCAAAAGAGCAGAAAGAGTTGGATGCAGAGTTTCGCCAAGAAAAGGTCAGTGCCTTTAAGCCATTTTATTTCCTTCAACCGTAAATCCCTCAGCAAAGCATAATTTGGTTGGGATCAGCAGTAACATCGCGAAAAAGGATTTTATTACTCCAAGGAAAGTCTCTCCTAACTGACTCTGTAAACCATTTTGGACTTTTTGCAATACTACTTTAAAGAACTGTGTTCGCACTTCTCACTTTAAGAACTGTTCGAGCTGCCGTATAGCAGTCCACTTCCAGTTAAGTTAGTCATTTGTTTACTTTTGGGTTTTTTTTAAAGCAGTGTTTAATAAATGTTTTATTTGTTATAAAAAACCTGTGTCAATTATATATTCATTGTTGCTGGATCGTAACAATTGGGGGCTCGTGCGATCTGAATTCATTTTTGAGTTTAAATGCTTGTTTAATTTTCAATCGGTGTTTTGGAATCCGATTCTTTTGTTTGATTGGCTTGTAAGTGGTATTC
Organism: Hemitrygon akajei; assembly: GCF_048418815.1. NCBI lineage: Eukaryota > Metazoa > Chordata > Chondrichthyes > Myliobatiformes > Dasyatidae > Hemitrygon > Hemitrygon akajei. Next base: position 41,431,704 of record NC_133125.1, read on the forward strand.
GGCAGCAATGAATATTGACGACTTCCTGGCATCGCCAGACGTGGAGTTATTAGTGAAGGAGAAAAAGAGTGATGTATTTGAGATTGCTAGCAGGTTAGAACTTGAGGGTATTTTGAAAGATACAACAAAGCCTGTAATTCAGAGGAAAATCGCAGAACACTACATAGAGTCGGGTGTTTTCAATGTATCGATTTTAGCTAAGTTTCCTGTGAGTAAAGCAGCAATTCAGTTACACCTGGAACAAGTAGCATTAGAAAAGCTTAAAATAGAAGCTGAATTAAAACAGAAGGAATTGGAAGCTAACTTGGAACTAAGTCGGTTAGAAGCTGCGAATAAACAGAGGGAATTTGAACTTACGATGGCGGAATTAAAGTCTGAGGATCAGTCTTCTGGTTCTAGAAAAATGTTTGTTGTTAGTCAAGAAATTAAATTGGTCCCTCCGTTTAGTGAAACAGAAATAGAGAAATGTTTTCAATATTTTGAAACTGTTGCTCTGATTTCAGAGTGGCCGAAAGAGAAATGGTCAGTGTTGTTACAGAGTGTAATTAAAGGCAAAGCATAACAGGTTTATACAGCTTTAACTGCTGAGCAAGCACTTGATTATGATACTGTGAGACTGCACATATTGAAGGCATATGAGTTAGTTCTGGAAGCATATAGAGAAAGATTCAGAAATTTGAAAAAATCTGTGGAAGAACCTTACGTGGAATTTGCCTACAATAAAGCTGTGTGTTTTGAGAGATGGGTTTCCTCTAAAAATGTAAATGGGGACTATAATAAATTGAAAGAGCTGATTTTAATGGAGGAATTTAAAAGGAGCATCCCTGTTGAAGTAAGGACATACTTAAATGAGAGGAGAGACACTGCTACATTGCAGGACTCTGCTAAATTAGCTGATGAATATGCTTTAATCCATAAGAATAAGTTCCCTCAAGGCAGAACTTTTAAAAGGAAAAATAACATAGAGACTCAAGGTAAACCAGAAATTAAATCAGAAGTTAGTGAGAAAGGTAAGGAGGAAGGAAAACCTGTGAAGGAAAGACAGTTTGGTCCCATTTGTAATTATTGTAAGAAACCTGGTCATGTAATAGCTGTTTCCGATTGAAAAAGGAGAAGGAAGCAGATGCTTGTGTGCAACATACTGAAACACCTGTAAATTCACAGGGTTCGATGGACACAAATGAAGTTTTGTTACAGTCTGACCAAATTAGGAAGGGATATGATCATTTTATAACTGAAGGGTTTATATCCTTGAAAGAATGATCTACTCCGGTGCCAATAAAAATCCTTAGGGATACTGGAGCTTCTCAATCACTGATGTTAAACAGTGTGTTAAAGTTTAATGAAGAGTCTGACACTGGTGAGGTAAATTATATACGGGGTGTTGGGAGTGCTCTTATGCCTGTACATTTGCATAGAGTAAATTTAAAATCAGGGTTAGTTACAGGACTTGTTAAAGTAGGACTACAACCTAGCTTACCTGTGAAGGATATTTCTTTATTGGTAGGTAATGACTTTGCAGGTGGACAAGTTTTTCCTGAAGTGCATTTGACAATAGAGTCAGTGAAACCAGAGATGAATTCTAACAGATTCTTCCTGTGATGTAACTCGAGCTATGGCTAAAAAGATTGATGTGCAGAATGAGGTTGTTACCCATGACTGTTCAACTCAGGATTCGAGTTTTGAGGATGTGTCAGAAACTTTTTTACCTTCATTGGTTGAACAAGATTCTTAGAGTAAGTCTGACCATGAAGGTTTGGCTCTGTCTCGGAAGAAGATGATAGCAGAGCAGAGTAGGGACCGTGAGATTATCAAATTAAAAGAACAAGCTCTTCCGGATAGTGAAATTGATAAGGTGCCAGTAGGATATTATTTTGAGAAAGGAGTATTGATGAGGAAGTGGAGACCGCCTACAATTCCCACAAGTGATGAATGGAATATTGTTTACCAGGTAGTTGTCCCTAAAATTTATCGAAATGAGATTTTGACTTTAGCTCATAGTGTGCCCTTGGGTGGACATCAGGGGTAAGGAAAACTGTGGACAAGATTTTAAAACATTTTTACTGGCCTGGTTTAAGAAAAGATGTGGCGACATTTTGCAGAACGTGTCGTACTTGCCAAATTGTGGGTAAACCAAATCAAGTTACTCCAGTGGCTCCACTGCAACCCATTCCAGCATTTGGTGAACCGTTTTCTAAAATTATTATAGATTGTGTAGGTCCATTACAAAAAAACAAAAACTGGTGATCAGTTGATCAACTTTGCTGAAGTTTGCATAACTTGCTGACTATCATGTGCACTGTGTCTAGGTTTCCAGAAGCAGTACCACTTAGGAATATAACAACTAAAACTATAACAAAGGCTCTTATAAAATTCTTTACTTATTTTGGGTTGCCTAAGGAAATACAATCTGATCAAGGCAGTCATTTTATGTCTGGATTGTTTCAACAGATAGTTTATAAATTGGGAGCTAAGCAAATCACTTCGTCTGCATACCATCCAGAATCGCAAGGTGTCTTGGAGAGGTTTCATTCTACCCTCAAGACTATGATTAGGATGTATTGTGTGGAAAATGAAAGTGATTGGGATGAGGGTATACATTTACTTCTATTTGCAGTAAGGGAGTTGGTACAGGAATCATTAGGTTTCAGTCCATTTGAACTTGTATTTGGGCATAGAGTTAGAGGACCTTTAGCCTTATTAAAAGAATAATGGATTAATGAAGAGGTACACACTAATTTGTTGGACTATGTTTTAAAATTTAAAGACAGATTACATAAAGCTTGTAGCTTAGCCAGGGAAAATTTAAAATTGGCTCAGGAGAAAATGAAAACCTGGTACGATAAAAGCAGCTAGAATGAGGACGTTTTAAGCCTGAAGATAAGGTGCTGGTTCTTTTCCCAGTGCAAACGAATCCTTTACAAGCTAAATTTCATGGTCCTTATGAAATTGTGTCTAAAATCAATGATGTGGATTACGTGATTAAAAACTCCAGATCGTAGAAGGCCAACTCAACTTTGCCATATAAATATGATAAAACCATATTATGAGAAACAGACTGCTACTGTGACTGTTGTGGTCAATAATAATGAGTCCGATCTCACTAGGAACATAATAGATGATTCATCTGAAACTCATTCTAAACCCAACGTTGTTTCTGTCGGATTACCAAACTCAACCATTTAGAAAATATTGATGAGAAATTAGCACATTTACAGCCAGAGCAGAAGCAGCAGACAAAGCAATTAATTTTTAAATATAAGGATTTATTTCCAGACGTTCCTAGAAGAACCATGGTAGTTTCACATGATATAGATGTTGGAGATGCCAAACCCATTAAACAACATCCATATAAGATGAACATGGAAAAATGTGAACTTGCTGAGAAAGAAATTAAATTTATGCTTCAGAATAATATTATTAGACCTTCTAACTCAAATTGGAGTTCACCTTGTGTTATGGTGCCCAAGTCACATGGTAGTATTAGGTTTTGTACGGACTACAGGAAGCTGAATGCTGTGATGAAAACAGATGCATATCCAATTCCTAGAGTAGATGATTGTGTAGATAAAGTTGGAAAAGCAAAGTTCCTTACAAAGATTGATTTATTGAAAGGGTATTGGTGTGTTCCATTAACGGATAGAGGTAGAGAGATTTCTGCATTTGTAACTCCACCTGGGTTATACGAATATAATGTTCTTCCATTTGGGATGAAGAATGCCCCAGGTACTTTCCAGCAGATGATTAACTCTGTGATTCAGGGATTGAAAGATACAGATGCTTATATTGATGATTTAGTTACAGGAAATAATACTTGGGAAGCACACATTACTGCAGTGGAGAAATTATTTGGAAGACTTTCAAAAGCTAACTTAACTATTAACTTAGCTAAAAGTGAATTCAGACATGCTACTGTAACTTACTTTGGTTATGTTGTGGGTCAAGGTAAGGTAGCTCCTGTTCAGGCAAAAGTTCGGGCAATTTTAGAGATTCCCACTCCAACTGGGAAAAAAAAACTCTCAGAAGATTCCTGGGAATGGTAGGATATTGCCGAAAATTTTGTAAGAATTTTGCTAACCGTAAATCCCTCGGCAAAGCATACTTCAGCTGGGATCAGCAGTAACATCGCGAAAAAGGATTTTATTACTCCAAGGAAAGTCTCTCCTAACTGACTCTGTAAACCATTGCAACATTACTTTAAAGAACTGTGTTCGCATTTCTCACTTTAAGAACTGTTCGAGCTGCCGTATAGCAGTCCACTTCCGATTAAGTTAGTCGTTTGTTTACTTTTGGTTTTTTTTAGCAGTGTTAATGTTTTATTTGTTATTAAAAAAAACCTGTCTCAGTTATATATTCATTGTTGCTGTATTGTAACACTCCCCTCTATATTTCAGTCCAGATGAAGGGTCTTGACCCAAAATATCAACTGTCCATGTCTTTCCACAACCGCTGCCTGGCCCATTGAGTTCTTCCACCTTCTTGTTTGTTTCTACAAAACTAAACTGCCTTTCAGAAGCTGACTAGAATCTCCACCAACAAGGACTTGTACCCAATATTTGCATACTGTTCTGCACCCTGACACACTTTGCAAGGGTGCAAATTTCATTCCCAGCCACCACTGGAAGAATGATTAAGTTTGAGTAGGTACGAAATAGACCTGCAATATGCTGTCAGGACTGACTAACTTTAACTTTGAGCTGTGTTCCTCTGGACAAGAAAAAGAACATGAGATTTATTAAAGATGTAGAAAATTAAGGAGGGTCTGAAAAGTGTGAGAGGCAAAAGGACTTCTGCAGTTGTACAGGGCCCTGGTGAGACCACACCCGGAGTATTGTGTTCAGTTTTAGTCTCCAAATTTGAGGAAGGACATTCTTGCTATTGAGGGAGTGCAGTGTAGGTTCATGAGGTTAATTCCCGGGATAGCGGGACTGTCATATGTTGAAAGATTGGAGCGACTGGGCTTGTATACACTGGAATTTAGAAGGATGAGAGGGGATCTGTTTGAAACATATAAGATAATTAAGGGATTGGACATGTTAGAGGCAGGAAACATGTTCCCGATGTTAGGGGAGTCCAGAACCAGGGGCCACAGTTTAAGAATAAGGGGTAGGTCATTTAGAATGGAGTTCAGGAAAAACTTTTTCACCGAGAGAGTTGTGGATCTATGGAATGCTCTGCCTCAGAAGGCAGTGGAGGCCAATTCTCTGGATGCTTTCAAGAAAAAATTAGATAGAGCTCTTAAAGATAGCAGAGCAAAGGGATATGGGGAGAAGACAGGAACGGGGTACTGACTGTGGATGATCAGCTATGATCACATTGAATGGCGGTGCTGGCTCAGAGGGCCGAATGGCCTACTCCTGCACCTATTGTCTGTTGACATATTTAACTTAGCAGATCAGCAAAGAACAATTAGGCAAGATGGCTCTTTTACTGACACAATAAAAACATAATGTGACAAATACCCTATTCCTGTGCTGATGGCTTGAATGATTCAAACCTCGTTGCCTTCAAATACTGCCAGCTAATTAACCTTGACAGCAACATCACCCAAAGATGCTGCAAGAAACAAATCCTTCTTTGCACTCTATCCAGCCCCCTCATAATTTTATGCTTCGCGATAAAATCTTTCCTCAACTGCCTCCACTTTACATAAATTCTGCTGCATCAGTCTTTTCCCATAATTAAACTTTTGCTTTCTTATCAACTTTCGTCTCTTTTGAACTACCATACCGCTCATATTATGTGGTGACTGAGACTGCATTACCCTAGCTGTGACCTGCAGTTTCCACATGCCTTCTCAACTCATACATATATTCAAAGCTTAGTAGAAAATATAACAGAAATTGTCACAGAATCACAGAAAAATCAGGACACAGGAAGCAGCAAATTAAGCCTTGTGTGATCACAAAATTGACCTCCTAATCCTAACAAACTTTCCAGTTCTTGATCCACACCTCTAGAGGTCATAGCTCTTTAACTGTACTGAGCATTTCTGTCTCTACCAAACTTTCAATCAATGAGTTCCAGACCCCTGCAACTCTCTGGGTGAATCAGCTTGTGCTTTGGTCAGAAAAGCATGTTGTGCCTTATGTATTGACTTGCACTGTCTTCTTCAGGGGTAGTTGGGACATACATTCTTAGTTTTATTTTGTTTCTGTCAATGACTCAGTATCCTATCAATGATTAGGCTAGATCACGTGCAATTCAGCCAACTTCTCCTGTTTGCCACCCATGCTATTTTAACTTTGTGTAACCTGCTGGTCCGTCTGAACTCCAGGCCTCACCACTGCAGCAATCCTTTGGAGTGAAATAATCCACAACACGGTCTGGACAGTGGATCCCGAGGCCCTGCACTCCCCAGATTGTCTAAATAGCCTTTTGGCAGCTCTTTCATCACATTAAAACAAATAGCTGAAATAGAGTTAAATCTTACTTTTAAGACACTAAAATTTAAAAATAAATGTACTTAAAACATTAAATAGTAAGAAACTGAAAGTTTAGATTTAATCAAATAAAATCTAGTCCACTTCTCTACTGAACAGCTGCTGTGTTCAGGCAGTGACACATTAACATCAGCGCATATCTGGGCAACAGTTCTGATGTCTTCCTTTTGAATCAAGGTTGACAACCGCAGCACGTTCTTCATTCAGCTCAATGCTAAACCTACAATGGAGTCAGAAATCAGAGACACTAGAACTGGCACAGAAGATGAATTCAAACTGAATTGCAGTCTAGCAGTTAGCAATCAATAAGTAGTCTCCCAACATGTATTCCCTTATCTAGACTCACCTATATAGACACCAAGTTGTAGTCCATTTACCATTTTTTTTCTCTTTTACTTAAGAGCGCCATGCATTTCAGATGCATGCCAAGATAAACAGTCTAAAATAGTTTCAAGCATGCTAACGATGGTAAACTATCTGAAAAACATCTAAGATAGCAACTTCATGTTTAAATACTAAATAGCTGATTATTGCTTTTTCTAATCACATGACGTTATAACACAAAATATCTTCATAAAGGTTATAACAAGGGCTTCCGATCACATAGAGGAAACATTTTCAAAGGCCAATAATCATGCTAGCCAGCTCCAAAAGATGCAAGGGTTTGCATCTGCAGCTGGTGTAAAGTAACATCAGTTAGGGGCTTGAAGATACATAAGGGTAGGATGAAGAGCTTGAAGGAGACAAGACTGGGACCGTGCATCGACCAGTATTTCTTGAGGGAAAGGACGAGCAAGTCAAATGAAGTTCAGCGGCAGGATGGAACCCAAAGTCCACAGTAACCCAGGCGCAATCTCAGAAGAGTACACCAGCACTGAAGACCACTGCTCACAGGAAAGACAAGGCCAGCCAGTAGGAAGTAAGCTGCAAGTGAAGAAGCCATGTGTGAAGTGACTGAAAACCTGCAACAAGAAAGAGTGGGCAATGGTCAATGAGGATCTATGCAGACTCCTCAGAGGTCTAAAGGGGACGGTTGAGAAGAGAATTGAAAGGATGGGCAACCTCATACACAACTACGGAGCAGAAATATTTGGAGTGGGAGAAATAATTAAGATGAAACTGCCAGCACAGCCCAAATCAAGAAGACAAAAGGAGATAGTGGGCCTCATTAAGGAGAGACAGCAACTGAAGAAACAATGGAGAAAATCAACACTGGAGGAAAGAGAAGGAATCAACATCCTGCAGGCAAAACTAAATGTATATCTGTCAACTCTAAGGAGGGCAGAAAGCCTCAGGCTTGGAAGAAAGAAGAACAAACACACTCGGACATGATTCTATAAGGACCCCTAAAAGTTAGTGAAAAGCATTTTCACCAAGTAGATGAATGGAACTCCTAAGATGTCAGAAGAAGAGTTGGAAGATCATCTGAAGCTGACATAGTCAGACATCTGAAGAGCTGAACACATCTCACTATCTTCAGATACGCCACCCATCCACCCTCCACATCTGCAGTTTGACATCAGTCCCCCCAGATATAATGAGATAATAAATGTAGTAAAGCAGATCAGCACCAGGGCCAAATGGACTTCCATACAAACTCTACAAAAATGCACCAGGAATCCTGAACTTCCTATGGAAAGAGATGACGGGGGTCTGGAAAAATAAACTTATTCCTAGAGAATGGTGGCGGCAGGAGGAATTCTAATTCCTAAAGAAAAAGATTCCTCAGAAATTGGACAGTTTCGACAAATAAATCCTTTAAATGTTGAAGGGAAAATATTATTGTGTCATAGCACAAAGGTTGGAGAAAAACAACTGCATCGACACACGTGCAGAAAGCAGGGATGCCGGGTTTCTCTGGCTGCTTGGAACACACAAGTATAATTTGGCATCAAATACAAACTGCTAAAAGGGAAAGAAGAGGCCTCCACGTCTTGTTCTTGGACCTAGCCAATACCTTTGGGTCAGTTTCACATAACCTCCTGTGGTCTTCATTTGAATTCTTCCGTGTACCAGGATGTGTTACAACCCTGGTCAAAGCCTACTTTCGAGATCTTCAGTTCTCATTAACAACTGCATAGTACAACACAGCCTGGCAGCCTGTGCAGGTTACACCACCTCTCTGCTGGTCTTTACCATGGCAATGGAAGTAATCATTAGAGCTTCTAAATGGGTAGTAGGAGGAGAATGACTGAAGTCAGGACTACACCTACCACTAATCTGGGCATTTATGGATGATTTAACCATCATGACAACTACCATCCCACGTACCAAACAGTTGCTTGAGAAACTCCATTCAAACATCAAATGTTTGAATGATGATGAAAACAAAGAAGTCTAGGAGCATTTCTGTAGTCAAGGGAAGGCAGGTCGACTATAAGTTCCATGTGGATGGGAAAGTAATTTCTTCTGTGTCAGGAATGCCAGGTAAAAGCTTGGGGCGTTGGTACGATGTAAACTTCAGTGACACAAATCAAGTGAAACTGATTTGAGAGAAGAAGTCAGCAAAAGGCTTAAAGCCTTTGATAAGACCTTGCTGCCAAGAAACCTCAAGCTCTGGTGCCTTCAGTTTGGATTGCTCCCTCGGGTGTTGTGGCCACTGACTCTATATGAAGCCCCCATCACTCATGTTAAAAAGCTGGAGAGAACAGTTAGTTCCTTCATTAAGAATTGGATGTGCCTACCAAGGTGGCTAAGTAACATCTAAATGTATGGCACAGGAGCTCTGGAGTTGCCTGTCATGAAGCTGACTGAAGAGTTCAAGTGTGCCAAGGTGAGGCTTGAGATGACTCCCTTGGAATCTTATGACAGTATTGTCCAGGATACTGCACCCAGGACCTTAACAGGGAGAAAGTGGTGTCCAGCAGAGTCAGTGAAACAGGCAAGAGCAGCACTCAGGTTTGCAGACATGGTGGCCAGGTGCAGTCTGGAAGAAGGGGCCTTGACACAACACAAAAGCAAAGGCGAGCTATGCTGGTGGAGGAAATACAGAGACAGGAGGAGCAGAGTCTCCAGCAAAACAGGGTCAGTGGACAAGGTGGGAAAACATTGAGAAAAGGCAATTCAGCTGGGAAGACTTAAGGGAAAAGGAAGGAAGAAAGATTAGCTTCCTTATAAGAGATGTTTATGATCTTCTCCCAACTGCCAAAAATCTGAACCAGTGATTCGGTCAAGACCCATCTTGTCTGCTCTGTGGAAGAACAGCAAACCTCAAGCACATCCTCTCATCTTGCAAAGTAAGCCTCACTCAAGGAAGATACACATGGAGGCATAACCAGGTCCTCAGATATTTGGCATCCATTTATAGAAAAGCAAAGGCTGAATAACAACTCTAAGCCCCATATGATCAGAAGAGCCACCATCCCCTTTGTCCGGCAAGGACAGACAGTGCCACCCTCAGTGACACGGTTGGTGTCAGGAATACTGGAGCCTGCTCATGACTGGAACATGGCTATCAACCTTGGTAAAAGGCTAATATGTAGCCTGGTGAAAGCCACTACCACCCTCAGACCAGACTAGGTGTGTGCTCCAGTAGTCTGAAGGCTGTAGCGATCTCAGAGCTCACAGTGCCCTGGGAAGATGCAGTCTGTGAGGTGTACGAGTAGAAACATGTAAGATTCACGGAGCTGGCAACAGATGCTATGCAGTGTGGATGGAAGGTACAGATTACCTCAGTAGAGGTTGGCTGCAGAGGATTTGTAGCTACTTCCACGATCAGGTTGCTGAAGGGACTGGGAGTCCGAGGCCAGGGCCAGCAGCAAGCTAGAAAAGACCTCTCAGAGGCAGCCAAGCGAAGCAGCCACAGGTTATGGATGAAGAGCAGTGACGGCAGCTGGGCCCTGAAATGACCAGATGTGAAGGGGGATGCACCTGGGATGCCGGGTCGCACTGTTGAGCCCTTTGGAGATGTAGTGGGCTTAAATTGACGAAAGATCTAAGAAGGGGCAGGGGTGCCCACCTGATGACCCCTGAGAAGCATCTGCCACTCACCAAGCCCCACCTCAAGATTTCTATGCTATGACCCAAGTTAGGACCTGCCTATCAAAGGAACTGAAACACCTAGTCCTCTGAGCTTGAACAAAATATGCATGCCAACATCAATACTCTAAAATAGCATCAATCATCCTAATGATGGTAGATCATTAAGAATATCTAAGATAGCAACTTCATGTTTAAATACTAAACAGCTGAATATTGCTTTTTTCTAGTCAGATGATGTTATAACATAAAATATCTTCACAAAGGTTATAACAAGAGCTTCCCACCATATAGAAGAAACATTTTCAAAGGCCAATATTCATGCTAGCCAGCTCCAAAAGGTGGAAGGATTTCCAGTGGAATTACTATTTGCACAAGTTTGCTTGAGATCTCAATGGCAAACACAAAGAGAAAACAACCAAACATCCACCACATGAAGGATATGATTAGTCAAATCCATATTTTATGCCATCCCATTGGTCCATACAAAGGATACTGTGTAAAGTAAGACTGTCATACTTTTAAAAACAAGAAAACTGATCCTAATTGCTGTTTAAATGTCAATTTATTAATTTGTTCTGTGTAAGAAAGTTGTATATTAATGTTACATTCTAGCAAATAACTAAGGGCCTGATTAGAGGTATGGCATCACAAAATAGATGTTTGGACAATATAAAAGTACCCACATTATGAAAAATCTTACTTTACTGTTTAACATTCTTTCCTCAACCAAAACCTACAACTTAATTTTTCATTCATCCTGTAAATTATGTACTATTTCAACACAAATTATAGACTTTCAAAAAGAAACTCATAAGTTTGAGGACATGAAAGGCAGTTTAATTCAAAACAATTTCTTTTATGGACATCATAGTATTAAACACTCTGTCAATATATACACAACAGACATTTTCTAGAATGGGTGCAGTATTATATGAAACTAGCAGCTGGGTTTAGTAATCCTATTTGACAGTTATCACAGAAAATGGGCAATCATTCACTTAGATTAGACCAGCATGCAGCAGAGCCAACTTGTTGATGGCCGCAGCTGTTATTCAGGAAAGCAGGAAGACTGACTTGTAGACACTCCATAAGTGATTTGAGGGGAAAGGATTCTTTCCAGAACAGAAAGGAATTGGTCAAGATCTGTAGTAAGTTCTAAAAATTTTGGAGATTTGAGGACACCAGTTAACAAGCTTGGCATTTAACAAATTACAAAGAAGTATAGATTTGAAATTCTATTTTTATACAAAAACTTCTTACTTCACCTTCCTAAATTACTAGCATTTACTTTTGTTAACAAATAAATTAGAAGCTGAAGACATGAACTGTTAAGAATGGAATTAGTAGTGAGTGTCTTTACCCCACTAACTTGAAAACCTCAAGGTGAAACTCCTGGAGGAGAGAAGGTAACAATAAAAGATTTATTGAAGCTATGGCACAGCAGCTATAACAAGACAATATCAGCAGAGACGAGTCTCCAAGATCCCTACTGTGTAGTCAGGAATTAGTTCTGTGTAATCATACCAAGTGATCTGGTCAAGTTTTTTGTACAAGTTTGTGAATTGACTTATCGTAGATGCTAAACTATTTCATTCTCATGAACCAAGAAACATGATGGCGAGCTACCCAAGATTCGAAGAACCAGCACAGGAACAAAATGTGTAATGACACAGAGGATTCAATACAGTTGGATGTGCAAGTTTATTTTCATTCGAAGAATGTGAATTTGATTTTCTGCGAGAACTGATTATTTTTGCAAAGACTTTGATGAGTTACTGAATGAGATTTACTTTGTTTAAAAGTTGTGATGTTGGAGAATTGTCATGAAAGGAGTTAAACAGTGTATATATAATTTTTGAATTTGAATTTAAATTTGTAAATATACTGCCTGGAACTGAAACTGAAGTTAACTATAATACTTGAGAATAGGAATTATATTTGGTTTTCTAACTAGGGATAAGTATAAAGGAAAGTTTAGTTCGTAAACTTTTAAGTAGGGAATGATCCTAGATCTAGTTAGGGAAATTAGAGTAATAAAGGAATCTCACTGATTCTAATTAAAAAGGAATTTGCTTTGGTTTGATATCTAAGATTTGGAACCTAAAAAGAATGTTGGAATTTTGAATTGTTCTTGCTCATGTAAATATTTTGTACATATTGTTTTTTTCTTATGAACAAAACTTACCTCCAGAAGTGTGTGGTTTCTATTCACTGCCTCCTTCAGATAACTAGAGTGTTCTGATGGCCTACTAGCACCTAGTCAAACACGACAAGACCGGTGCTACACAGGTGTTACATTTACTTTAAACTTTATGTTGGCATGCTACATATCAAAACACAACATCTAGAACTTAATAACTAATTCCAAAGCTATTACCATTGATATTCTACTTAACCGATTTCTCTGATCAATACTATATTAAAGCACTGATTGACATTTGTTTAAAGAAGATATTTTGTTACCATTTAGCATGATGAAACACTGTCAAGGTCAATAAGTATTGATTATATTGTTTTCAAACAGCTGAATTGCAAATGATCACTTTATCAGTTCGGCTAAATGGTGTTTGACCACTGCTCCACAATCTAGATGATGAAAGCCCCTTAGTGCTGTATCAGTGTCAATCTCTACTCACTTTAATTGAAGATCAATTAAAATTATTCTGTCATCTACTTTACACTGATCTACTACGAGACCAATCCAGACCAAAGAATTTGCACAACAAAGAAGTAATTCATTTTAAAATCAAATCAAAATGGAGATTCAAACTTTGCATTCTAGATTAGATGTGCTACTTTCTGTAAAAGTTTTTCCATTGTTTTTATTTTATTCGGTTAGTGAGAATTTGCAAGATTTAAGGATGTGCTCAAAGCCTCCTTTAATAAAATGCAACATCTTCATTGACTCCTGGGAATATATGGCTTCTAACCAATTGGAAAGGGAAGGTGCAGTCCGGTGGTGCTGTGGATCTCAAGTCCATACATCAGGAGCACACTCTAGCCTTGCATACGTGCTGAAAGGAATGGACCATTTTACAGATTATCATTGCCACCTCCATGAGACATCTCCTGCCCCATCTTTATAAGATTCTGTGGTTCCCACAATGGTGTTATTAGTCACCTTAGAACACACGAAACAGAATGGGAAGGGAGTCATTCTCAATCCCAAGGGACTGCCTGAGAAGATCTAGTTATTAAAATTAATTCCTACATGTTTAAAATAAAACCAGATTTAAACATAGATAGCTGTAAGCTTATATGTTACAGAGAGGGCAAATGTATGGTTATGAAAAGATCTTGCACAGCGTGCTTCTTTTAAATACAGCAATTAAGTAGGACTTGACCTCCTGTTCTCTTGTTTTCATCTCCTTTGGGTTCTACACAGTATGAGCTTAAAAAACTTTGCTTTTAAGCTCACAGTGTGTGGAATACAAAGGAGTTACTAAAAATGCACAACATTATACAGCAACAGTGTGCCACTTAAGTTGAAATATAATGAAGTGATTACACAAAGGGTGTGGTCGAAAGATCAGTCAATGCAGATGAAGGGGAATGGCTAAAAAGCTTACTGTATGTCATAATTTAAAACTGAAAAGCAGCTGGCCTTTATTTACATACTGAAGTTCTTTTCCTCCAAGTTTTATTCAAGATGCTAAGCCAAGTTTATGAACAATAATCTTCAAAATCCAAAATCCCAGATGTAAAATTTATAAGCAAAAATATCAGTGGGAATATGTTTCCTTATATGATCTGTGCCTTCTTGATTTTGTTATGTTTCTATGGCAACATCAATATTATAAAAACTCTGGACAGACATACAAAATAAAATATTGAAAGTGACTGGGAGGAGACAATTTAATATCATACATTATAAAATCTTTGCTTGATCAATGAGCTTACTTTCCTTTCCCTTACTCCCCCCTCCTCCTCTCCTCAGACCTGAAGCTTAAATACAGAAACAGATATTGTGACATCGTTCATCTTGCTATCAAATTCAAGGTTACCAAAGTGAAACTTCTCGTGATGCTGCCTTATATTCTGCAGATTAAATTATTTGTATCTGTGAATTCATATTCAGAAAAATTTAAGCCATCTAAAGTTATAAAGTATTTTCCATTTTATAGGCTGAATATGTAAAATGATATGAAAATCTTCAAGTTATGTTACATCCATACTACTTATTTTACTGTGACATATGGTTGATTAAATGGTACTAAAATTTTACAAGAGGTGCCAATATTTTTAACAGTTAAATGTGCAGTACTATATTTAATTCCCAACTCCCTACCTACAGCTGTTTGCATTTAGTAAAAGAATAATACATCTTTTTTCACTTTATGTGAATCACTGCTGCAAACAGGTATACAAAAATTAAGTTTCCATTTCAGGAATGCAAACCTACAGATCAACACTAATTCTATCATGAAGTCACCCAAGGGAAGTGGGAAAAAAACATGAATGGAGACAAAAATCATTTGCTTGCTAAACATTTAGCTACACAAGAACTTCCTGAAAAGAATGCCAGTAACTATTCAGTATTTCATTCATCATCAAGAGGAGTGATAGTGAAATCAGTATTAGGGAAGAGAATCAAAATATACATTGGGAATTGAAGCAATAGCTTCAAAAGAACTGGAAACAGCTGTATAATTTTGTAATTTGTAGGTCAATCACTGACATGCTATGGAATCTCCAACATCTGTCCTGAATAGGCTAATACAGTCTTGCAAATTGGTTAATGAAAACCCATCAAACCCTAATCTGTTTTGAATTATGCACATCACTGCCAATAGAGTTCAAAAGTTATTTAGCGATTTGGCAGCATTTCTTCCAAAAAGTTTAGTTTTACAAATTTCTTAGCTTTCTTTTGCTAAAACTTTGTAGGAGCCCCCTACAGGAATTTATGCTCATTGTCAAACAATAGCCTCATGAATTTGTTTATGGAAAACAAAACTGTTAATTCTAATGATCGTTTCACAGCAAGTATTCATCTTTTCAATCTAAACAGGAAATAATTTACCCTTGTGCTGGGCTTTTTATTTTCATTGTGTTTAACCATCTTCACAATTTTGCTGTTCTGAAAGCAAATTTGATCATTCTAACTAAAACTTTTAAGATTTGCTTTGAATACTTAATTATAATTACTTCTTAAGTAACTTATGACTATGTGAAAGGGAATAATTGGAAGTAGTGGTGCAAGGTGCAAATGTGTCATAAAGAAAAAAATCAGGGCATTTCAATAGTTTTTTATGGTGGTCACTAACTGCAATGAATAGAATTTTATGTGGATTTGGGATTTTTGACATGTGAGATTATAGGGTGAAGCCTGGTGGTTTGCTATTTAAGAATTCCACATAATTTCATAGTACTTCCTTTCAATATCTATAAGTATCTGATCGTTTCCTTCTTTTAAATGTCTACTGCTTTATTCACCAAACAACTTATTCCTATACCAAATCCTGAAGAAGGACCTCGGCCTGAAATGCCAACTATTTATTAATTCCCATAGATGTTGTCTGATCTGCTGAGTTCCTCCAGCATTTTGTATTTTGTGTGTGTTGCTTTGGATTTCTAACATCTGCAGACTTTTTCGTGGTTACTCCTATACATCTTAACTTTTTCATTCCCACTAGATGTATATTGAGCTTTCCAACATACTCTGTGATCCGGGATATCTTTCCAACACACAAGAAATTCAAGTTGTTGCTTTTAAATAGAATGTATGAAAGATCTCCTTTTCCCACACACACTGAGCATAATTCAAGGAAGAAGTCCAGTATTTTCCCAGATAAAGTTTGGCATAAATATGGCCAGATCTATAATGGGAATATAGACAAAGAGAAAATATATTCTTGCTCCCATATCCCTACAGCAGGACAGGTATCTGCCAGAGACCTTTTCCCATCTGTTAAACAGTATTCTGTCTTGTTGAGTATCTGCATTTAAGTCAATAGACTCTATTTTATGGACATAGGTTCCCACCACATTTTCCTTGACTGAATGCAGAAGGCTCATCTTACTGGGAGGGAGGGAGGGAGGGATGGATGGATACAGTGCGGAATAGGCCCTTCCAGCCCAATGAACTGTGTCATCTACAACCCACCCACATTTAATCCTAGCTTAATGAAAGGATCATTTACAATGACCAATTAACCTACTAACCAGTACGTCTTTGGACTGTGGGAGGAAACTGGAGCACCTGGAGGAAACTCGCATAGCCACCGAGGAAGAACTCTTTACAGACAGTGAACTGCAGTACTCTGAGCTGTAATAGTGTCGAGCTAACCGCTACACTATCGTGGCACCTCCAAAAGTGATCATGTTCATAAGTCATAAAACAAACAATAACATTAAAGGCCTGTTAAGAGCTCATGGTTTTCAAGGAGGCCAGTTCCTTTCGAACATTTCACACTCACAGAGTGGTGTTGCCCTGCTTAATTAGCAATGTCAGCATGGTCTTGCAATGTACACTGCAAATTCTGTGCAGAAATGTTTGACTATGAATTCAAGTCCCAAACTTGCTGGCATTTACAAGTATGCTTGTCAGCAGTTCAAAGCAGAACAACATGCTTTTACCAGAAATATCCAGGCCAACATTTCTTTTATGAAGTTCAATTTCAACAAAACAACTTGTATAGCTCTTGCAGAAATTTCTTTTGGGCTCATTATCAAACATTTTTCCTAGTGGTCTGGTAAATAAATACTATATTCCTGAGAGAATGATTTATTGTGGCTTCAAGTCTCATTAGGGTTTGTGCACTGTGTGTGCACTGTATTAGTTTCAGTCAAACAGCTTTTTTGTTCCACTCCCCCCCCCCCCATTTGTTTTCCATTTGGCATAGCTTCTGAAAAGTACGATTAAATGAAACACAGAATAAATTGCTCTTAAGAATTTGAGCTGGCATTTCATTACATTTATGCCCTCTGCAAATAAGTCAATTCTGCGAATGTCACCATTTATTTTGCACAAATTGTTGGAAATGAAGGGTAGGAACCAATCCATAGGTCTCATCAACACAGAATGCTGAAACACACATGCACAACTGTCAGCATAAGTATGTCTGATCCTAGTCTTCCCTTTAGAAGTACAGTGTGACTAGAAGCTACTTGCTATGGAACATTAGTTGGAGCGTATTCTGTGGTATTCCAGCAGGCATCTCAGAAATAAAGCTTTATTGATCAACTTCATTCCCAATGAGTACAACAAAACAGGATGAATTCTCTTTTTGCTGATTTTGCTGTGACTGGAGCGAAAGCCATGCTCCAGTTCTTACACTACACCAGTAATGCACAGGAACAGCATTCACTGAAGGATGAGAGAAGAACACTTATTTCTTCTTATCAAGTGAGACTTGCTGAAGGACTGACAGTGGGAAAAGAAAGTGTATGGATAGACAGATAATATATAATTACCAGAATTGAAATGATTACAGTTTCAAATTCTCATTCTCTGAAAGCCTCAAATTTCTTTGTTTTGTGCCTATTGTATAGAAACGTGCTCACCATACCTATGCTATCAAACCTCTATTTACACTGATAACATTTTACCTGACTTGGTCCAGTACCTACTATGCCTTGGTAACTCAAGTGTTTCTTGAATTTCCTCTTAAATATTGTGCGGAGACTTGATTTCACCACTCAATCAGGCAACGTGTTCGACTATCAGTTCTTCCTCAGCCTCCCGAGTTATAGGGAGAGGTTGAGCAGGCTAGGACTTCATTGCTGTGCTGTAGAAGATTGAGGAATGATCTTATAGAAGTGTATAAAATCATGAGAGACTTAGATAGTGTGAATGCACATAGTCTTCTTTCCAGACAAGGGGAACTAAAAACAACAGAGCACAAGTTTAAGGTGAGAGGTTAAAGATTTCAAAGAGACCTCGGGGGCAACTTCTTCACACAGAAGGTGATACATACAACCTTGTATATGGAATAAACTGCCAGAAAAGAGTGGTTGTGGCAGGTACAACATAAGCATTCAGAAGGCTTTTGGATAAGTACATAAATAGGAGGGGTTTAGAGGGCAATGTGATTGGTGGACACCACGGTCAGAATAATGCGATGGGCCAAAGGGCCTGTTTCCATGCTGTATTATTCTACGACTCCTCTGAAACGACTCCAGGTTACTCATAAGTGTAAAACTCCATCTTAGACAACATCTTAGTGAACCTTTGCATCAACACAATAATGTCCTTCCTATAGCATGGTGACTAGAATTGCACACAGTACTCCAGCAGTGGCCTAATCAATGTTTTATAAAACTGCTCCATAACATCTCTCCCCTTGTGTCCTATGTTCCATGTAATGAAGGCAAGCACCTCATACACCTTTTCACCATCTTATCAAATTGACACTTTCAGGGATCCTTGTACACCAAGCTCCCTCTGTTTCACAATACTCTGTAGGTCCCTATCATTCATTCTCCATGTCCTGGCCTTATTAGTCCTCCTAGTGTGTATTACCCTGGCACTTAGAAGGACTAAGTTCCAATTTTACCAACTGATCTGTAACCCAGCACCATTTTCCTCACTGTTAAAAACACTAACAATCTTTGTGTCATTTGCAAGCGTACTAATCATACTCCAACAATCATATCCAGATTGTTAATGTATGTATACACTATACATTACTTACAGAGCAAGGGTCTCAGCACAATGCCTGTGGGTACATCACTGGTCACAAACTTCCAATCATAAAAACAAACCCAGTCTTCACCCTGTGTGCCTGCTGAGTTCCTCCAGCATTTTGTGTGTGTTGCTTGAATTCTAGCACCTGCGGATTTTCTCGTTTGTGATTGTCTTGCTATCACCAAGCCAGTTTTGGTTCCTATGACTCCAACTTATTGGACCAGCCTTCCATATGGGACCTTATCAAAAACTAGCAGACCTCCAGGTAGCCTACAACAACAGCCCTTATCAACAGCTTTTTTTACCTCTTCAGAAATTCAATCAAATTGGTCAGAAAGGGTCTCATCATAACAAACCATGTTATGTTTAAATAATCACTGCCTTTTCAAATGCAGTTTAATTGTGTCTCTCGGGGCCTTTCCCCAATAACTTCCCTATCATGGTTTTCAGACTGATTGGCCAGTAATAACCAGCCTATCCCTCAGGCACTTCTTAAATATAGCCATCACTTTAGTTATTCTCTAATCATTTGGCATCACTTGTTGGCAGTGAAATTTAAAAAATCTGTTACATTCCAGAACAGTCTAGATTCATGCCCAGAAAATTATCCCCCAATAAGGCTGCAGATACCCAATAACTTCCTCGTTCTTAATACTAACCAGTTCTAAAATTTTCCAGCTACAATGTCCTCCTTCTTCATCAATACAGAGAAGTAATCATCTATGACCTCACCGACTGTTATTTCCTTTGGCTCCAAATGCAGCTGTGAGTTTGTTTCCTTGGTTGTGTTTTTGCCCTTAACATACTTAAAAATTGCCTCAGAATTTTTCTTAAAATTGTTGCATCATGATAGCTCATGTCCCTTTGCCCTCCTGTTCCTTTTTTTTAAAACACACTCTATATTTTACATACTTCCAAGGATCTCCCTGCTTTCAATTCTCTAGAGTGATTATATACTTGAGTTTTTTTGGCATTTTTTTCCTCATCCAGCCCGCATTATTCCTTGAAGATCAGAGTTCCATGCATCTTTGTCATTTCCTTTCACTCTTATAGGAACACATTAGCACTGAAATCTCACCATGAATTTCTCATCTGAATGTTTTGCACTTGTTGGCTGTTGATCTACCTGCAAGTAGCTGCTCCAACTCTACTGTTCCCTGGTCCTATACTACGACTGAAAAAAGAGAATGGCCTTCACTCGGTTCAGGACCAGATTATCGTAAGTCCATTCTATAACTACCTTGAAATTTACAGGGTTATGGTCACCAATTCAGAATTGCTCTCCTAGCAAAATTCTAACCACTTGTCCAGCTAACATTTCCTAAAATTAGGTTCAATATCACCCCTTCACTCATTGGACTATCTACGTATTATCTCAAACAGCTCTCCTGGATACAATTAAAGGACAGTCAGAGGCTGTTTCCCAGGACTGAAATGGCTAGCACAAGAGGGCACAGTTTTAAGGTGCTTGGAAGTAGGTACAGAGGAGATGTCAGGGGTAAGTTTTTTTATGTAGAGAGTGGGGATTGCGTGGAATGGGCTGCCGGCGACGGTGGTGGAGGCAGATAGGATAGGGTCTTTAAGAGACTCCTGGACAGGTACATGGAGCTCAGAAAAATAGAGGGCTATGGGGTAACCCTAGGTAATTCCTAAAGTAAGGACATGTTTGGCACAGCTTTCTGCGCCGAAGGGCCTGTATTGTTTTCTGTGTTTCTATGTTTCTAATACCAGATCCTCTGAGCTTTTCACACTAAAATGTGAAAGTTAACATTAGGGAAGTTGAAATTCTTTTGCACGATTTCTTTTTTTGTTGTTGTTCCTTTTCACATTGGACAGCATTTTTTTCCATTTCCTTAGTATTGTCTGTTTTTTTTAATGAGGTTCAACCCAGCATGGACGGGAAGCAAGCAAGAGGCTGGCCGGATCTGAACCAGGACCATTCGATTCAAAATGCGATGCTGATGACATTACACCATCAGCTGGCTATTACTTTATGTTTCTTGGTAATTTGCCTCCTTTTGCTCCACCATGTCATGTTGACAGTAGGAGGCATGTTGCATAGCCACAGCAAAATTATCACTCACTTGTCTTTCTTGTTACTCACTTGTTATAAGGTCACTAAGGTCACTCACTTGTTATGTCTACCCATATACATAGCTTCATTTGAAGAGCTTTCTAAGATATCCCTCCTTATTATCCTTAATAACTATAAATATTGTTTTCTACCAATGTATTTTAGTGGGTTCTGTACATTTGTGAAAAAGAGTAACTAAAGGAGTAACTCACCCTGCTCTGCTGGGTGAGAAGCTGACAGTGATGCAGGTGGATGCTTCCCTGGTGTCATGGATTATTGATTACCTGACTGGCAGACCACAATACGTGCGCTTGCAACTCTGTGTGACAGACAGAGTGGTCAGCAGCACTGGGACTCCACAGGGGACTGTCCTGTCTCCCTTTCTCTTCACCATCTACATCTCGGACTTCAACTACTGCACAGAGTCTTGCCATCTTCAGAAGTTTTCTGATGACTCAGCCATAGTTGGATGAATCAGCAAGGGAGATGAGGCTGAGTATAGGGCTACGGTGGGAAACTTTGTCACATGGTGCGAGCAGAATCATCTGCAGCTTAATGTGAAAAAGACTAAGGAGCTGGTGGTGGACTTGAGGAGGGCTAAGGCACCGGTGACCCCTGTTTCCATCCAAGGGGTCAGTGTGGACATGGTGGAGGATTACAAATACCTGGGGACACGAATTGACAATAAACCGGACTGGTCAAAGAACACTGAGGCTGTCTACAAGAAGGGTCAAAGCCGTCTCTATTTCCTGAGGACACTGAGGTCCTTTAACATCTGCCGGACGATGCTGCGGATGTTCTACGAGGCTGTGGTGGCCAGTGCTGTCATGTTTGCTGTTGCGTGCTGGGGCAGCAGGCTGAGGGTAGCAGACACCAACAGAATCAAGAAACTCATTTGTAAGGCCAGTGATGTTGTGGGGGTGGAACTGGACTCTCTGACGGTGGTGTCTGAAAAGAGGATGCTGTCCAAGTTGCATGCCATCTTGGACAATAACTCCCATCCACTCCATAATGTACTGGTTAGGCACAGGAGTACATTCAGCCAGAGACTCATTCCACCAAGATGTAACACTGAGCATCAGAGTAAGTCATTCCTACCTGTGGCCATCAAACTTTACAACTCCTCCCTCGGAGTGTCAGACACCCTGAGCCAATAGGCTGGTCCTGGACTTATTTCCACTTAGCATGATTAACTTATTATTTAATTATTTATGGTTTTATATTGCTATATTTCTTCACTATTCTTGGTTGGTGCAGCTGTAACGAAACCCACTTTCCCTCGGGATCAATAAAGTATGTCTGTCTGTAAAAGTTAACATCCCTAGAACTTCATCATTTAGAAAATATCCATCATAAATAGATCAAAAGTGGAAGATTCTATGTGGATGGGATTTTTTTGAGAAAGCAGTGATAAAATAATGACAAAGTAACTATATATATTTCACCATGATAACCGTAACATTTCAAAGTTTAAAATGACAGGGAGAAGGAATAATTCAGGGTTGAAATCAACCTATATAAAAAATAAAATTAACCCTTATGCACCCTTACTTGTAATACCTTATGATTCCAATTTAAAATGGTGCTACCGAAGACAGGTGGCAGCTTACTGGTAGTTTGAAAGCAAAGTAATTTGATTAAAAACATTATTAATAACACTTTTTAATTTAAATTGTGGTAAATTATCACTGCAAGTAATGAAGAAGCAAATGAAGGCGAAGCAAATTTGTGAGATGTGCTCTGCTGGAGCACTGCAGAATCGACACTCTTGGAGTTGGAGTAGTGCTGGTTGGAGTGGATGATTCGAAGGCGAGAAGATGGGACAGAAGAGTTCTGATAGACATCCAACTAATCCGGGTACAAGAGCAGATCACTCTAAGCGTCAAGCCAATTTGGAGAGGTCGAGAATGACTTCTTCAGCAGCGAGATCTTGGTCCAAAGTGAATGGTTGGGCAAGGACTGGAGCAATTCCCCATGGTGAGACCTGGGTCCTAATTCAAGGTACAGTCTGCTGTTTGGACAATCTAAATGCTGGCCCAGACAGACTGGAAGGCAAGCTATCAGGCAAGGTTGCATTGCTCTGGGCCGAGCCGATTTGGAGAGGTCAAAAATGGTTTCTT
The DNA here is from genome assembly GCF_048418815.1 of Hemitrygon akajei. Taxonomy (NCBI): domain Eukaryota; kingdom Metazoa; phylum Chordata; class Chondrichthyes; order Myliobatiformes; family Dasyatidae; genus Hemitrygon; species Hemitrygon akajei. Next base: position 41,454,948 of record NC_133125.1, read on the forward strand.
CAGCAGTGAAACCTAGACCAAGAGTGATTGGCCAAAGTGGGGCCGGGACCCAGTGCAACATTTGGACAATTTAAAAGCCAGCCCAGATATTCTGGGGCTCCTCTCTCCACAACACTAAGGCTGTGAGATTGCCCCGGCTGCTGTGCTTTCTGTTTGCAAACTTTGCGCTGATTTGCCCCGCTAATATAGTGAACTGAATACCAGGGCTTTGGGCCTACTCCTGGCAGCTCTGGGGACTTGGATCTAAGGACTCAGTTTGGTTCAGAATGCTGTTGTTGATTGTTTCTGTTGCTTGCAGGATCTGTTTTGTGTTTTTTTCCCTCTTTCTCTGCGGGCAGTGGGGGTTCATCTTAATTTTTTTTTGAACTGGATTCTTTCAGGTTCCTTGCTTTACAACTGCCTGAAAACAAACTAATCTCAAGGTTGTATAATTTGTACATTCTTTGATAATAAATGCACTTCAAATCTTTGAGATATTAAAGTTGGATCATTTCACTCTCATCATTAACAATGATATTCAATGTAGACATTCACACCAATATTGTCATAACATTTAAAATCCTCCCTATAAACAACATTCTCAGAAGGCTGTAATATATTTTTCTATCTTAACTATAATAATTAATTTACTGTGAACAAAGAGGAGAGGAAAATATGACATAATCCCCAAATTGACTGCACAGAAACATTAATAAAAGATCATTCAAAAATATTCTTTTCCATTGTCACTAAAGTAAAAATTGTTTCACATCTTCTTCTCTAGGCAGCAATGGCTGGGATCAAGTTAACACAGTGAGACAAACTCACTGAACCTCCAAATAAAAGAAAGAACTACAAAAGTATGAATGATGTTTCTTATAGAGGACCATAGTAAATGCCCAAAAGTTGATCGGATATTTGGCTTTGTATTGTAATGCCCTGGGACAGGTTTCACTGCTAATGTAATGGCTTCTCTGTAGCAGCAGTGTTTGGGTTATGACTGGAGGTAATGGGAGCTTTGGAAAGTACGTCGTCCAACAAAGGGAGTGGTTTATCTTTCTTGTGTGCCAAAGAGCGAGGTATTCATGGTCTTTTGTTCGGTGGAAGATGGAGAGAGAAGATGCCAGAATGGAGAGGTCGTAGACTGCAGGACGGAGTGGATGCGGAATGGGGCCAGGGATATTCAAAGGAGAACGAATGGCTGGGAAAATCATGAGCTCCAACATGTGCATTAAGCTGTTTCATTAAAATGGGCCCTTTTTGTTTTCTTTACTAACCCTCTAGCCAAATTAAGAGTTATAAAGCTAAATCGTTTAATTACAAATGGTGTACTGTCTGTTATTTCGTGGTACTGATTTGTAACAGGGGAACAGATCATGCAGCATCCACACAAACAAAAGGTTTTACACCTCAGATTTCACACATTTGGCGGAGCCAGAGACGGTCTTCCATAGACTAAAGCCGCTGGCCGAACCCGAGGGTTATGGTATCATTAGTTTTCACAGACAAATTTAAAATAGCTAAATACAACAAAATGGGATGACAAAATGTATACCTTTAATATTAAACTTGAAGATTTACACTTTTATTTTATACTTCCTACATTGAAATTTACACTTTGAGTAGCAACCCCTGATCCAGGTAACTCGACATAACTGTTGGACATCCCAGATAGAGTAGACATTCTTTGCGTCAAAACTTGCAGATTCATTCTATGTATGCCTTACTGAAAAGGTTTGAGGTAAATGCCTTCAACTTATTTTGTGTAGAGTGAGAAAGCTTTACAAAACAAATAGAATGAACTCAACAGAGCAACTGCAGAACAGGTACAAGGCTGAAGATTATGAACCATTGTGCAAAAAGGAGGAAAGTGTGCTGAAAGCACTGGGAAACAAGTTGTTAAATGAGCATTAGCCTGAAGTAAGTTAGACTTGCTGTCAGATAGTTAAAGTAAATAACAAAATACATTTAACTGTACTGCTAAAGGAACTGCTGTCAGGTAGGGATCAAATGAAACCTAAGTGTGTTATCTAAATGTTTGAAGTAAATAAATAGATGAAGATGACAAAGCTCAGTACTCTGACTTTGCACAGTTTCAGAATTCTCCCAAAATTCTTAAAAAAAAGACAAACTCAATTAGTTCCCTCCCTGGCTCAGTTTGGCTGGCAAACAGTTTAATTGTATAGAACAGCTGAATGGAAGACCTGGAATGACAGTCTTTCAGGTCTCTATTAGGTTGTATCTGGCTTAGTGATTAAAATCGCTGCATACGTATTTGGGTTAAGGGTGTCTTACACCAGTGTTGAAGCTCACAAGATTGTAACAACAGATTTCAAACCTTCTGCAATAATGAGGAATGTAAAATCAATGAATATTTGCACCTGGATCACTATGCTGTTATTGCTGAAATGCATGTCTGTATGCATTGATTAGTGAGGACAAAAAAATAGCAGCTCAGCCTTCTCAGACCAATATCTTGGTATGCTTCAGACTAAATGTTTCAAAGTGGATGCTTACAAAACCAATCCAGTTTAATTTATCATTCCACAGTCCACTACCAACCATACCTGGTCACGTTGCATCTAGTATCAATCAAATCATTTTCCACATCCAGGAGGCTAGGCGGCAGCCGACATTCCACGGATGTCATCTTTTTCAGGCGCAGTAGACTAATGCAGAATTTAGCTCCCATCTCTTCTAACTGTCTTGTTCCTATCTGTTGGCCCTTTAGAGTAAATGAAATAAAGAACATGTGTTACAAGATATATTGCTGCTGGTGAAATGCTCATAACTTTTAATTTATATTTTTTCATACATCTTCGATTTGGTTTGTTCTGGTATGTACTAGTTAATGAGCAAAAGATTCTAGCAATTTTTGAGTGTGAATGCTCCAAGTATTTTAATGGTACATTGTGCTTCTTATTGTCAACATTCATCTTATCCTGAAACAATCCAGAAGCAATTAGCATGGAATCCACTTGAAGAACAAGACCCCCAGATGTTGAGCACAGGTTTTGAGTATGCTCATGGGGTTAGTCAGGAAAAAGTGGATAACCAAAAAAAAATGGAGGGAAAGGAATAAACTGCAGATGTTGGAAAGACGAAAGAGAAACAGGTCAGAAACATTAACCTGTGAAGTTAAGATTTCATGTCAATGTCCCTTAATCAGGACAACGGCAAGTTAGAACACAAACACTTAACATTACAGAGCAGTGATCCAAAAATCGCAGTATTCACAACACATGGGATAAATGTGACAAAATCGATACTATGTTTATTTACTTCTATAGTAATTTCTTTTTGGAAAAAAGGATAAACCCAGTAAAACTTCTGTCTTGTCATATTATTATTCTGACAATGGGCATATTACCCAGAGCAAACTCTAATTCTATCTTGAGAAAAGCTTGGTGACAGGAAACACCTATGGCCAAAATACAGTATCTTGGTGTCAGGGAACAGGCAGAATTGAAGGATTGAAAATGCATAACGTTTGACACCAATTGTGCTTTAATTCAAAAATAAAAACTGAAAACTCTGTAAACACTTAGGCAGGTGGGCAGCACCTGTGAAAGGAGAAACAGTTCATGTTTCAGGACTAAAACCTTTGTCTGGTCCACAGATGCTGCCTGAGTACTTTTCCAGTATTTTCTGCTTTCATTTCAGATTTCCAGCATCTTTGATTTTCATTACTGCTTTTATTCAGGCTGGTGATATATGGGGGAGTTCAAGTGGATTTGTTCTCTGTGGTGGTTTGAGCGTAGCGAGTCAGGTGAATGAGTTCAGCTATCCACAGACGGGACTTGTCAGATCATGTAGGATAAAGAACAGGGGGTGGCACAGTGCTCACTGACTAAAAGTGTAACTACATTTTTTAACAAATCATATTCTAATGAAAAATGCATTGCTTATAATATCAATTGATCTCTGAAGTAGAAGTCATACAAAAAAAATCTAGATGTTACAGTCCTCAAACACTCATTTGCATTAAGATTAAATTGTTGTGGTCTCTTAAATCCAAGCCTGCATTACCTGCTGACTTGCACTCAACTTCATCTATATTGTGTAGAAACCCAGCACACCTTTCTATTCTATGCTTATCTAATGCACAAGGTGCTGCTTCTCCCAATGAAATACCAAGAATGGAGCTGCTCTCCTCGGACCCTAGCACAAATTCTGCACACTCACCCTTGATTCCATTGTACTATCAATTGTCCTAGGCGAAATCAGACGATGTGAAATCTCACCATCATATTCAGCCCATTGCTCAGCCCTATATTCTTCTTTATCAGACAGTCTACAGCTTCAAAAATGTCCATTCATTGCTTGAACCCTTTTTATACAACCAGATTCAACTACTGCAATACTCTCTGCCTAACCTCATACCATTCACCTTCCGCACACTGGACCTCATCAAAAATTCTTATTTTCCCAAACAATATCCATACCTTAAGCTGATCTATATTAGCAAGAGATAATGAAACCACTCAATCTGCATTTAAATGCCTCTGAGATTGAACATCTTGTTACATTCAATCCAAACTTCTGTAGAATTCTTCCTCCAATTCTTCTTCCTCACTGACAGTTGTGCATCAGATAGCTGTCCCCAGCACTTGAATGCCCTCCCTATACTTTTCTGCCATTCTAGCTCCTTCTACTCCATCGAAATCCTACTTAAAATCTATTCCTTTGAGCTTTTAGTCATCTCTATTTACAAAGCTTTGTCTCAGCAAGATTTGTAGTCTGATTGTGACAATATGAAGCAGATATGTAACATCTTTTCATAAACTAACTGCTTGGATTGATAGTCATTGAACACATTTTATTCACTAGGAAGTAATTTCAAATTCTCAATGATCAAATTCAGACTCATAAATTACTTGAAGGTTACTGGCTGCTTATTTAAAATAGAGTTTCAATATAGGGCAATAGCCGAGACCCTCCTCACAATTGTCTAAGGTGTGATAGATAATTCCAATGATAATAAAAACAAAGATTAGGGATTCCGCAGCAGATGGCCAGAAGCTTGAGTAGTCACACAAGGTTCAAAGATAGTATTAATTTGTATTAATGATGGCATGAATATGTGGCTCAAACTCAGTTGAGGTTAAACATAACTCTATGGTTACATACACTGTGGAGACAAAATAAGATGCAGAAGATGAAGCTAAAAGGACTCCATATAAAGTGTGGTGACCAGAAATGTTAACTGTCCATTTCCCTCCACAGATGCTGCCTGACCCCACTGAATTCTTTCTGAAGCTTGTTTGTTCTTACACATGAAGTGCTTTAGTTTCAGACAGAAGGCAGACTTTGGGATGGAATTTGTGGTTTGACAGCGTTCTGCAACTGCATTCCATCTGTGACAAATAGCTGAACATAAACATCTAGTCCAAATCTATGGAGGCAAATTTCCTCCTGGCAATGGTTTTTAGAAACTACAGAATTCAGCATATCATAAACACAAGGGATTCTGTGGATGCTGGAAATCTTGAGTGACACACACAAAATGCTGGAAAACCTAGTAAGTCAAGCAGCATCAATGGAGGGCAATAAACAGTCAATGTTTCGGGCCAAGGCCCTTCTCAGGACTGGAAAGGAAGAGGGCAGGAGGTGACAGGTGACAACAGGTGAGAGAGAAGGTGGAAGGTGGTAAGTTAAGGAGGTAAAGGGCTGAAGGAGGAGGAATCTGATAGGAGAGGAGAGTGGACTATGGAAAAAAGGGAGGACAGACTGTCACCAGGCCTTCAGTCCTTGGCATTGGACTTGAGGATATTGGATCCCCAATTACCCCAGGATTTCCCGGTAGCAGTACTTTGACCTTGACTTTCTGACTCACACAGACCTCCAACCCAGATAACCGCACAACAGGGGATCACCGGTCTTTGGAAGCAAAGTTGATGAAATTGACGAGATCATTATGGGTGCAGGAAGCAAACCAATGCAGTTGTCGGTATAGCGTAGGAAATAGTTGGGGTGCAATACAAGTGTAGGTTTGGAACGTGGACTGTTGTATGTAGCCAACAAAAAGGTATGCAGATCTGGGGCCCCTATGGGTGCCCATGGCTACACCATGAGTTTAGAGAAACTGGGAGGAGCCAAAAGACAAACTGTTGAGGGCCAGAACAAAGGAGGAGGGTGCCAGACAGAGCGGTAGTAGTGTATTGGGACTGGACGTCCATTGTGAAAATGAGGCATTCGAAGCCAGGGAATGATTGAGTGTGTCATGGATGTAAGTAGAAAGGGACTGAACCAAGGGGGACAAAATGAAGTTGAGGAATGCAAACACGAGTTCAGTGGGGCAATGGCAGCCAGAATCATTGAGCCTATCAGGAGAGTCAGGCTTATAGATCTTGAGTAGGAGGTAGAAACGAGCAGTGCAGGGTACAGCATTATTACAATCGTTTATTCCAACCTCTGGAACTTCTGAACATTTATAAAAGTGTCTGTATCAATTCCACAATGTTATTAGATAAATGCATAAAAATGATTTCAGAACTGTAATCTCATCTGTGTGTTCCAATGATAGATGCTTTTTTCACTTAAAATGTGCATGTGAGCCTTTGAATAAGATTATTGTCCTTAGCAACTCCAAAGTAGCTACTATCATGTTTCATGAATAAAGGCTAGCTTCTTCGAATGACTGTATCCACCGAGGGCTTTTTCCCCCAAAGGGCACTGTTGCAAAAATAACCAACCCCTTTTTAAATCACAGAAGTAATGTCTATTTCCTGTTAATTTCATTCTATTTTATATCTTTCTTCTTCAGAGTAATATTGCAAGTAGAAGAAGAAATTTAACATACTTAAAAAAATAAGCTCATGACCTAATTTCTTACAAAGTGCTTAAAATGCTAATCTTATCAGTTTGGACCATTCAGTGTAGATTGAATTCATGGGAGACAATATGCAATTTGGAATAGTTTGAAGTTAAAATATGGATGATGCAAAATATAGCTAGGACCAAGCTTGCAAGTACACAAAAGCAACTTAAAGCAGCAGTATTAGTACTTGGAAGCAGACCAAAATACACACAGTGGCCACTTTATTAGGTACACAAGTGGAATTGGTGTGGTCTCCTGCTGTGGTAGCACATCCACTCCAAGATTCAATGTGTTGCACATACAGAGATGCCCTTCTGCACACCACTGTTGTAACATACGATTACTTGAGCTGCTGTTGCCTTCTTGCCAGCTTGAACCAATCTAACCATTCTCCTCTGACCTCTCTGAATAAGAAGACATTTTCCTTCACAGAACTGCTGCTCACTGGATGTTTTTTGCATCATTCTCTGCAAACTCTAGACGACTATTGTGCATGAAAATCCCGGGAGATCAGCAGTTTCTGAGATACTCAAACCACCCTGACTGGCACTAATAATCATTCCAGTCATATTCACTTAGATCACATTTCTTTCCCCATTTTGATGTTTGGTGTCAAGAACAACTGAACCTATTAACCATGTCTGCATGCTTTTTGCATCGAGTTGTTACAACGATTGGCTGATTAGATATTTGCATTAATGGCAGTCTAGTGGTTAGCATAAGACTATTACAGTTCAGGGCATTGGAGTTCGGAGTTTGTATCTCCTCCCCGTGTTTCCTTGCATGTTCCAAAGATGTACCAGTTAGTAGGTTAATTAGTCATTGTAAATGATCCTATGATTAAGCTAGTGTTATAGGTGGGCTGCTGGGCAGTACAGCTTGTTGGGTTGGAAGGGCCTGTTCTATATTGTATCCCTAAATAAAATTAAAATTAACATGCAGGCATACAGTTGTACCTAATAACGTGGCCATTGAGTGTATATTGGTCATTCTTTGTTGTTCTGAGAAGCTTTGTTTGTGATCCTTAATATTCATTTTTGAAGTGATTAGGTTGCTATGCCACTTCAGAGAGCAGTTCAGTGAAGTGTCACATCTAAGCCAGTCGAAGAAAGGAAAAGAAATATGCATCCATAAGTAACATCAGTAAACCAGTTATATTGCTACCGTCTCCCAGTTTCATCTATCATCTGCTACCTTGTATTTCTTCCTCCCCTCCCCCCACCTTCTTACTCTGACTTCTCATCTCTTCCCTCCAGTCCCAATGAAGGGTCTTGGTCCGAAATGTCGACTGTTTACTCTTTTCCATAGATGCTGCCTGGCCTGCTAAGTTCCACCAACATTTTGTGTATGTTGCTTGAATTTTCAGCATCTGCAGATTTTCTCTTGTTTGATATTGCTACCAACAGCTTGAAACCTACACTCAATATAGGGACAGCTCCTTCCCCTCTGCCATGAACACTACCTCATTATTCTTTCTTCATACCATTTTTATTGTAACTTAGGAGATTTCTTCATTCCTGCATTGTACTGGTCCACAAAATGACCAATTTCATGACTATGTCAGTGACAATAAATCTGATTTTGATTGAGATTCTCAAGTTGTTTGGTTCAGCCTACACTCACTGAAAAAATATTGGTTGACGTGTTTCTCAAAGAACAATGGTAAACACAGTGGAGGTCACTGTTATCTACGAGTAAAATCAGTGAACAAGCTCCAGAATGTAATCATGAACATGTTGACCATGGATTTCAGAAAACAGGACTTTGAATTGTTCTGCTCCACTGTCATGCCAATAAGTCAGCAAAGAACAATCACAAATAGAAAGGTGTGATTTATCATTATGTGTAATAACAGATACTCCCCAAACAAGAAGTTTGCAGAGAGTTTTCAAAGTTTGCAGAGAGATTTAGGCAAGTTTGCAGTTAGAAGAGTGGGCTGAATGATGGCAGATGGAGTTTAATGCTGATCAGTGTGAGGTGCTACATTTTGGTAGGAATAATCCAAATAGGACATACATGGTAAATGGTAGGGCATTGAAGAATGCAGTAGATCAGAGTGATCTAGGAATAAATGTGCAAAGTTCCCTGAAGGTGGAATCTCATGTGGATAGGGTGGTGAAGAAAGCTTTTGGTATGTTGGCCTTTATAAATCACAGCATTGAGTATAGGAGATGGGATGTAATATTAAAATTGTACAAGGCATTGGTAAGGCCGAATTTGGAGTATTATGTACAGTTCTGGTCACCGAATTATAGGAAAGATGTCAAGAAAATAGAGAGAGTACAGAGAAGATTTACTAGAATATTACCTGGGTTTCAGCACCTAAGTTACAGGGAAAGGCTGAACAAGTTATGTCTTTATTCTTTGGAGCGTAGAAGATTGAGGGGGGACTTGATAGAGGTATTTCAAATTATGAGGGGGATAGATCGAGTTGACGTGGATAGGCTTTTTCCATTGACAGTAGGGGAGATTCAAACAAGAGGACATGATTTGAGAGTTGGGGGCAAAAGTTTAAGGGTAACATGAGGGGGAGTTTCTTTACTCAGAGAGTGGTAGCTGTGTGGAATGAGCTTCCAGTAGAAGTGGTAGAGGCAGGTTCCGTATTGTCATTTAAAGTAAAATTGGATAGGTATATGGGCAGGAAAGGAATGGACGGTTATGGGCTCAGTGCGGGTCAGTGGGACTAGGTGAGTGTAAGCGTTCGGCACGGACTAGAAGGGCCGAGATGGCCTGTTTCCGTGCTATAGTTGTTATATGGTTATAAGAAGGGAAAAGCTATACTTCTTCATTCAAATTGATATCAGTTCAGTTCAAGTTTAATTATCATTCAACCAAATAGGAATACAGTCAAATGAAACAGAGTTTAAAATATGGTTTATAAATGTGCTAAATATAAATAACCAAGCAAAATCCCTGAAATCAAAATGTCATTACAGTTAAAAATTCATAAAATGAAAGAATTGAAATACCCTTAATATAATTTTAACCTAATTCTATTCACTCATTCTTTACTTAATGTTCTCTACACGATTTGGCATTGAATTCAATATCCTGACTCTTCCTAATTGGGTGGTGGGGTGAGGGGGGAAGAGGGAGGAGCTAAATCTTGATAAGACGTCTTCAAGCTGACTGGCAGTTCACTGACATCTTTAGAGAGCCGGCTTGGAGGTGCAATTTCCCATGAGATCTTTAATAGATTGTAAACCACAATAAAAAGTCCACAGAAAGCCTCTGAGCAAATGCAAATATGATGAACGAATAACAGTTAGTTTGATGTGGACTGCAAAACATCTGTAGATTTTCCATTACAGATAGAAATGCAAGTTAATAACTTATGCTGCTATTAACATTATGGGTTATCAGGTATTGCAAAAGCTTTTCTGAGGCACAATTAAGTGAATATCTTTCTCAACAAAGCTGGATCAGTAACCTACACCTGCCTAGATGAAAAATTAATCATAATTACTGGCTTTTTAGGAACAATGAAGCATTGTTGCTGAAGCAGGTTTCTATTTCAAAATAAACAAGTAGTATAACTGGACAGCAGCTCTGCAGCACTTCAGTTATTCTATTCCATTACTTCATTACGTATAGAATGGGCAGCTAGTTAGTTAGTATCAAAGCCTTTACAGAGTCTGAAGATTGACTTACATCTTGGATTACTTTATCTTAAAGGCAAGAAATACAAAGTTTTAAATGCAGCTGCTTTTGTCTTTGGATATTTTAGGTACTACCTAAGCATCAGGTAGAAAGTATTTTATTACTTAATTAACTGTTTTACCTGAGCAAAATGGATTGACAACACATTGTCTTTCTACTGAACTAAAAGAACTTAAGTATGTGGGCTACCGATACTGAACTCAGAAGGAAGCAAGTTATCAAGTGAAACTAAAATGGAGATAAGCAATCAAGAAATCAGGAAGAATGGAAGCTACAGACAATTTACAAAAATCAGATCACATAGGGGATGGAGTTAATTACTTGGTTCAAATGGCTGCCAACAGATACCATCAAAGTATAAAATAATCAGAAAAATCAGCTGACAAATTATAAGTAAACAAATTTTCTTTAATTACTTTGTACTAAACTGATTTCCTCATTCAAAAAATTGTTACAAATGAGAAAAGAGAAAGAAATAAAGCTAAAGAATACAAATAACCTGTTATGAACTCTTTTGCTAAACACACTGATCGGTGTTATTTTCTGAGAAAAAGATATACAGTGGATTTCAGCTAATTGGACCATCGGTTAATTGGGGCATCCGCTTATTTGGCAACTCATAAAGAACAAAAACTAGTGGAGAGAACAGCGGGATTTCCTTTGTTTATTGGAAACACTATACCACTTAATTAAGACAGGACTCTGTTGCCGATGTCTCTAAATAACGCCACTGTGCCCATTAGAGTCTACACTGTGCTTATGGCAAACAGTTTTTAGATAGCATCATTTGCGTGTTTGTGTTCAAAAAGCAATGATATTTGTCACTGCTAGTTGGCAAAAAATAAGCAGAATGACAATTTAGGACTGTTTTGCTTACTGCACTTCCAAGCATTCAAACTTGGAGATGCTAGAAACAGCTGGGAGTGAAAATGAAATGATTTCACCACTTCAGCAATTTAAGCACTATGAAAGATTTGAATTGACAACTGACAATCATCTTGAATATTACAATGAAAATGAAGATTTGGAGGACGCAATCAGTGAAAGCATTGTACAAAATCAATCGATTATCTGCACTAGGTGTCTATGCTGACTTTGTTCATTTACAGTCAACCAAAAGGACAAGGGAGCGTACACAGGATGAATTCCTCTGTCAATAACTAGAAAGGATTAATATAGTACTATAGTAGTATTGGTAGCTATAACTTGTTCAGTATATCATTTAAATGCATAACTTGTTACTCAGTTAAATGGTAATTTGTTTATTTCATACCTTTTAATGAATTCCATGAATTTCGCCTAACTGGGGCAGCCACTTAACTGGGCCAAAATGTCCATCACTCTGCCTGCTCTCCATCTCCCTCTGGTGCTCCCCTCCCCCTTTCTTTCTCCCGAGGCTTCCCGTCCCATGATCCTTTCTCTTCTCCAGCTCAGTATCACTTTTGTCAATCACCTTTCCAGCTCTCAGCTTCATCCCACCCCCTCCAGTCTTCTCCTATCATTTTGCATTTCCCCTCCCCCCACTACTTTCAAATCTCTTAGTATCTTTCCTTTCAGTTAGTCCTGACAAAGGGTCTCGGCCCGAAACGTCAACAGTGCTTCTCCTTGTAGATGCTGCCTGGCCTGCTGCGTTCCACCAGCATTTTGTGTGTGTTGTTTGAATTTCCAGCATCTGCAGATTTCCTCGTATGTACTGGATCCAATGTGTTTCTATTAACTGGAATCCACTGTATATTGTATATTAAGTTACAAGCTGCAGTAAGATCAAAATCAGCATAATACATGGAAACATTTAGTAAAATAGCGTAAAATACATTTTTCCAGCTCAGATGCTGAAGTAAGTTCTATAGTTAAAATGAAGATAATCTATTTTTTTAAACAATGACCAGAAATGTTAACTCTGTTTCTCTTTTTATGAACCTGTCTGAACCATGTTGTTTTAGCCTAGAGTTTTCTCTTTTGAGGTTTGAATACTGGCAGTTTTGGTGTCAGACTTTACGTATTTCCTTCTATTCGGTCTGTTCCTTGGCATCAATATATTACACCCATACCAGGTATTTTCATGGCAATATTAGAAGTTGCTCTGGTTAATATGTCATTTCCTTTATATCTTGTTTGATATGAACATATTTCAGGAATATTTAAAGAGAAGTAAATTACTATCAAGTACTATGAATCCCTCAATCAGTTACTGAAAATCATTTCTAAATGGGGGAGGATGGAGTTGAATATTGTAAAAAAAAATGTAAAGTTCTAATCATACTTCCATGTAATGGAATGTTTCTTCTGACTCATGGTATGAAAAAAGATTAAAGATCCTGGGAGCCATTCTGAAGTTTACTACTTGAAGAGCAATGAACTGAACTGGATCCCACACTTACGAGCTTGAAATAGAAACAGATTCTACAACTTCGCGATTGGGCAGCAAAATTTAAAATGATGCAATTTATTTATAATATTTCTGAATGAAATTTAAAATTTTATTTTACCTTGTACTTTCCCTGATCACAGCCACAGTACGTGCTTTCCATTGTATAGCTCCTCGTTACACCAACCTCACGCCACACAACGACCCGTGCAGTGGATTCCTTGGACTTTTCCACCACAAAACTACAGCTGCTCATGCAGAAGGCGGGTGCAATTTGGTTCAATACTTTTGGCAAAGTCTAAATAGTCAGATGTCAAGAAAATAAAATTAGCTTCATGGAACAGAAGTTTCTAAATGGAAATGATATTTTACTTTAGTTCACTAAAGATAAATTTGAATGTTCTGCCAGTTGTGGCACTAGAAAAGAAACTGGAGGCACATGATAAAATCGGACAGTTAGCATGATTTCCTCAATGGAAAATCCCACCTGATAAATCTGTTGGAATTCTTTGAAGAAATAACAAGCAGGATAGAAAAAGGAGAATCAGTTTATGTTATGTACTTGAATTTTCAGAAGGCCTTCGACAACGTACCACACATGAGACTGCTTAACAAGGTAAGAGCCCATGGTATTACAGGAAAGATACTTGCATGGATAAAGTAGTGGCTGATTGGCAGGAGGCGAAGAAAGGGAGCCTTTCCTGGTTGGCTGCTGGTGACTAGTGGTGTTCCACAGGGGTTTGTGTTGAGACTGCTTCTTTTTACATTAAATGTCAGTGACTTGGATAATGGAATTGATGGCTTTGTTGCAAAGTTTGTGGACAATACGAAGATAGGTGGAGGGGCAAGAAGTATTAAGGAAGGGGGGAATCTACAGAAGGACTTAGATAGATTAGGAAAACGGACAAAGAAATGGCAGATGGAATACTGTGTCAGGAAGTATATGGTCATCCACTTTGGTAGAATCAGAATCAGGTTTATTATCACCAGCATGTGACGTGAAATTTGTGAACTTAGCAGCAGCAGTTCAATGCAATACATAATCTAGCAGAGACAGAGAGAAAAAAAACATAATAATAAATAAACAAGTAAATCAATTAGGTATATTGAATGGATTATTGAAAAATGTGCAAAAACAGAAATACTGTATATTAAAAAAGTGAGGTAGTGTCCAAAGCTTCAAAGTCCATTCAGGAATTGGACGACAGAGGGGAAGAAGCTGTTCCTGAATCGCTGAGTTTGTGCCTTCAGGCTTCTGTATCTTCTACCTGATGGTAACAGTGAGAAAAGTGCATGCTCTGGGTGTAGGAGGTCTTTAATAATGGACGCTGCCTTTCTGAGACACCGCTCCCTAAAGATGTCAGCGAAGAGGATATGTGATAAATAAAAGGATAGACTGTTTTCTAAATGGAGAGAAAATGAAAAAATCTGAGGTGCAAGGGGACTGGGAGTCCTTGTTCAGGATTCCCTAAAGGTTAGTTTGCTGGTTGTGTCTGTGGTAAGGAAGATAAATATGATGTTAGCATTCATTTCAAGAGGATAAGAATATAAAACCAAGGATGTAATTTTGAGGCTTTATAAAGCACTGGTGAAGCCTCACTTGGAGCATTGTGAGCAGTTTTTGGCCCCTTGTCAAAGAAAGGATGCGCTAACATTGGAAAGAGTTCAAAGGAGGTTTTCACGAAAATGATTCCAGGATTGAACAGCTTGTCAATGAAGAGTGTTTGATGGCTCTGGGCTTGTATTCACGAGGGTTCAGAAGAATGAGGAGTGACCTAATTGAAACCTATTGAATAATGAAAGGCCTTGATAGAGTAGATGCAGAGAGGCTGTTTCCTATGGTGGGAGAGTCTAGGACCAGAGGGCACAGCATCAGAACAGAGGGGCGTCCTTTTAGAACGGATATGAGGAGGAATTTCTTTAGCCAGAGAGTGGTGAATCTATGAAATTCATTGCCACAATAGCTGTAGAGGCCAAGTCTTTATGTATATTTAGTGCAGAGGTTGATAGATTCTTGACTAGTCAGAGCATGAAAGGATAGGGGAAGAAGGCAGGAGATTGGGGCTGAGAGGAAAAACCATCAACCGTGATGAAATGGCAGAGCAGACTCAATGAGCCAAATGGCCTAAATCTCCTACATTTTATAGTCTTGTGGTCTAAAATCAGCTATCAGCAATAGTGACAGTGACAATTATGTTAAAAAGTTCTTTCAGAACATATGTGGGCATCCTTACGTGATCTTGCCTAAGCATCCAGACCTACTAATATGGTTCATTCTCAAATGATCAGAGGGAATTTAGAATGAGAAATACTGTAAATACCAGCTTACTCAGCGATACTGAAATTATTTAAAAGTAAGACTGCAAATATTTCGTTTAAGGGCTTCATTTTAAAGAGGGCAGTGCTTAGAGAACAAATCTCAGAATGTGCAGTTTATCAAAGATCCATGGTAAAATCGTTAAATTCAGCATGAGCAGAAAGCTCAAGATATTGTGAGTATTCAGATGCCAACTTTCGTCAGAAAACAAAAGTTAATGGGTGAATAGGACACAAGATAAAGATAAAATACAAGAGCAGAATTTTAGGTGACTTGGCTTTTATCAAAAAAGGGTAGTTCAAGGAAGATCAGTCAGGAGTGCAATTAGAAAGTCATAATAAAGTTATGCTTCAAGATTCCAGTAACAAATGACTGAGGTAGCTACAACGTTAAAGAGGATATATTAATAAAAGATCTTTAAGGCAGTTCTGGATGTTTTCTCTACCCTGAAAACTACTGAGAACTGAATATTGGGTAAGTGCATGTGAATTACAAAACATAACACGAGAAAATAACAATAATCAGAAAATGAAATAATAAAGTAAGATTGAAACATTAAAGTAAAATATTACAAAAACAAGCTATTCTTGTTGAATACAATTTCAATCTTAGCTACTGAACTGCTAATAGTAAAAATAATTACTTGTCTTGAAAATTTCCTATATAATATTGAAGTTGGACACATAGCACATGCAGTACACACCCTATAGCCAAGGTCTTCCTGTAAGTCACAAGAGGCAGCACTAATGTCAGTCTGCCACACTGTCTCCTTTATGCTGCAGCCATACATGAAGACATTTTTCTTCCGAGAATGGCCATGATAGTCACAAAAAACCTGTTGAAACAATGGACAAAATAACTGTTATTAATTTCTAATTTCAAAGTTCAAAGTAAATTTATTACTAAACTACTTGTATGTCACCATATACAACTCAAGAGGTTTATTTGTTTCTGGGCATACTCAATAAATATATAGAATAAGAATCAATGAAAGACTAGGGTGTTCAATCAATGTGCAAAAGACACAAACTGCAAATACAAACAGAAAAAAATAATAATAAATAAATGAGCAATAAATATTGAGAACATGAGATGAAGTCCTTGGAAATAAGGCCATAGACTGTGGGAACCTTTAAGTTGAGTGAAGTTAACCCCTTTGGAAATAAGAGCCTGATGGTTGAGGTGTAATAACTGTCCTGAACCTGGTGGTGTGAGTCCTGAGACTGCTGTACCACCTTCCTGATGGCAGCAGCAAGAAGAGAGCATGTCCTGGATGGTGGGGGTCCTGATGATTGGTGCTGCTTTCCTGTGACAATGTTTCATGTAGATCTACTCAGTGGTGGGGAGGACTTTACCCGTGATGGACTGGGCCATATCCACTACTTTTTGCCAGTTTTCCATTCAAGGGCATTGGCATTTCCGTACCAGGATATGATGCAGCCGGTCAATATACTCTCTACCACTCATCGATAGAAGTTAGTCAATTTTTATTCATTACATTCAAATGCAGCACCTGTTTGAATGATAAACCATGCCACAGTTTTTATGTCAATGCTTCCTTCCATAGAAATACCTATGCTTATGATGGAAAAGCCTAAGGTAAACAGTTACACCATCATTACCTAATTAAACCACTGACTGGCTGCCAGCTAATTTGATAACAAGTTTTTCTCAAGTTTGGATGTCAACTTGATTCTTCCAGAAGCTCCGTTGCCTGGAATTTGTTTCATTTTGCTGCACTTCACATTGTTTGCTCTAGCTTCTTAAATGATTATTTGTCAGCTTTGAACCCCAAACTCTCAGTCAAAACAAAGGTAGCCGCATACAATGCTTGTGTCACCAGCACACTGCTATATAGCAGTGAGACTTGGACAACCTACACTAAACAGGAGAAAAGGCATAGCACCTTCCATTAAGGTGCCTTCATCACATTTTGAGCATCTCCTGGATAGACAGAGTACCCAAGCAGAGATTCCCTCCTTGCCAGCCTCCCTAGCATGTACACCCTGGAGAGGCACCGTAGGCAGTTCTAGCTGGGCCACGTCTGCCACATGTAAGTTGGCCGCATCCCAAAATATATCCTTGACAGTGAGCTAGCCGACTGCACCAGGTGGAGAATCACTCTGAAATAACACCTGAAGTCGGGTGAGTAAAAAGTGCTCCCTCAATACAGGAAACATCCTTTCCACGTCCACTCTAGGCTTTTCATTATTCATTAGGTTTCAATGAGATCTCCCCTCATCCTTCTAAACTCCAGCGAGTACAGACTCAGAGTCATCAAATGCTCCTCATAAGTCACCCGTTTCATTTCCGAAATCATTTTCATAAACCTCCTATGGACCCTCTCCAATGTCAGCACATCTTTTCTTAGATAAGGGATCCAAAACTGCTCACGATACTCCAAAATTTATTATCAGAGTGCATACGTGTACTACATGCAACCCTCATTCTTTTTCTATTGACTGGAAGTTGACTGTAAGTATTGTTATGCCTGCAGCCCCCTCCTTTGTGAGAATCGCAAGATCACTATTGGGTTGGGTCAGGGGACCCAGGAAATGAGAGAGAGACGTGCAGAATGCCTCGTTCCCCGGCGATGTAAAGTCACGAGACATGGGAGACACATTTGTGGATTGAGATGCTATGCTACGTGAACGCCCTCAGGCAAAAAGTGGGCTGGGTGAGAAAGAGATTGCATCACCCCAACCTGATTGACATCTACAACCCTGCAAGTCAGGATAAAAGAGGGTCTGTAGGAACAGCCCCTCAGACGCACCAGAAGAAACGCTAGTGATCCCGTAATAGCAGAAAGCCATTTGAAGGAGGCCACGTGCACTCAGTTCCGTTGCTTGGGACTGGTGGCTGGAACCACGGAAAACGGCTTTTAGCTAGCAACGGGGAAATCAACTCCCCCGACTCAAAGGACTGGCATCATAAAAGACCTGGGCAAGTTTAAAACCGTCTCTCTTAAACCCAAACAGCTGCAGCTTGAATGACAGTGACTTTTATATTTCCATCGGACAATACATTATCCCCTAGACAACGATAGTGCTATTTCTTATTGATTATTATTATACCCGCACTTTTAGAGTTAGTAGTGACAAAGTATATTATCTGTATGTTTGCATTAATATTATTTTGTGTCTTTTTATCAATAAATACTGTTAAAAAAATTGTACCATCAGACTTCAACGGACCTCTCTATCTTTGCTGGTAAGTGACTCAGTTACGGGGTACGTAACAATTGGGGGCTCGTCCGGGATTTGATACCAAATTGGAGGGCCAGTGAATCGGGCTTGTAAGTCCAAACTTAGATCTGGTTACGCAGGTAGCCAGACAGGAACCAGCAAAGATGGACGTGGGGGAATTTATAGAAAACCCGACTCTGGAGGCGCTGGAGGCGGCCACCAAATCAGACTTGATAAATTTGGCAAAGGGGTTAAACCTCACAGAGGTGAGGTTGTCAATGAAAAAGCAGGAGGTGCGAAGGGCAATAACTCAGTATTATATTGGGAAGAATGTGTTTACAGCTGAGGTATTGGAAAATATCCCTGAAAAGGTACCAGCTAGTGGGACGGCTCAGTTAGAGTTGGAGAAATTAAGGTTGGAACATGAAATTAGGGTAAAACAGCTGGAAGCAGCTGAGAAGGAGAAAGAAAGAGCCGAGAGAGAGAGAGAGGGCAGTTAGAGCGGGCCGAGAAGGAGAAAGAAATAGCCGAGAGAGAGAGAGAGGAGTTAGAGCGGGCCGAGAAGGAGAAAGAAAGAGCCGAGAGAGAGAGAAGAGTTAGAGCGGGCCGAGAAAGAGAAAGAAAGGGAGTATGCACTCCAGCTAAAAGAGTTAGAGGTGAAATGGGAGCAGGACAGAGCTGAGAAGCAAAGAGAGCATGAACTTCAGTTAAAACAGCTGGAAGCAGCTGAGAAGGAGAGGGAGGCAGAGAAACAGAGGAAACATGACTTGGAGATGGAGAAGTTAAGGCAAGAGCAACGAGTTCAGGGGTCAGACCGAGAGGAGCGGTTTAATGTTAGTCGGGAGTTGAGGTTAGTACCTCCGTTCGAGGAGACGGATGTTGATAGTTATTTCTTGCTTTTTGAAAAGGTGGCAGTGAATCAGAAGTGGCCCAGAGAACAGTGGGTGGCGTTGTTACAAAGTGTGTTAAAAGGGAAGGCACAGCGGGCATATACGGCGTTGTCCATGGAGGAGGAAGAGGAGGAGAGTTATGACCAAGTAAAGGCAGCCATTCTCCGGAGTTATGAGCTAGTACCTGAGGCGTATAGACAGAAGTTTAGAAATTTAAAGAAAGGGTGGAATCAGACGTATACCGAGTTTGCCTATGAGAAGGGTGTGCTCTTGGACCGTTGGTGCACCGCAGAGATAGTGGACGAGGATTATTGGCGTCTCAGGGAGTTAATTCTGATTGAGGAATTTGAAGGTTGTGTTTCGGAGGATATCCGGATGTATTTGAATGAGAAGCCGAATAAGTCCATCTCAGAATTTGCTAGGTTCGCAGATGAATATGCCCTAACCTACAAGACAAAGTTTTCCTCGAATAAAAGTTCCCAGAGAGACCGTGGGAACGATCGAGAAAGTCCGCCGGCTGAGGCAGAGGTCCCGCCGGGAGCTAGTGGTAAGGTTGAGGGGGAAAGGCCAGACGGCCAGAGATTTCCGGGCTTGACCTGTTTTAATTGTGGGAAGAGTGGGCATATTGCATCTCGGTGCTTTGCTCCGAGGAAAGAGACAGGAAAAGGGAAAGCAGCAGTCCCTATCGGATGTGCCGTGGTAATCAGTAAATCAACAAGAGAGCCCCGGGTAGACAGAGTACGAGAAGGGTCTGAGACTTGTCTGTCACACGGAACCGTGTCTGTGAGGGAGGGAGACACACCAGTTCCCGTACGGATCTGCAGAGACACGGGGGCTGAGCTGTCATTGATCAGCAGTAAGGTACTAGAGTTTGGTCGCAAGACGAGAATGGTAGCTGTGAAAGGAATAAGTAAAGGGACAGAAATGGTGCCCTTACATAAGGTCATTATGGATTGTGAGCTGGTGTCTGAACCAGTTGAAATAGGGGTGCGATCAGAATTCCCGAGAAATGACGCGGACATCCTTCTTGGTAACGATTTAGCAGGTGGTAAGGTTTGGGCAGCCATGACGCTGACAAAACAGCCTGTGAGTGTTGAGGCTCCGCCCCTAGATTCCAAGAGCTATCCCGCATGCGCGGTCACTCGCAGCATGTCGAGAGAGGCAACTGAGAACGAGAGCAGTTTAAATCTGGCCAGTTTCGATTTGGCCGAGACGTTTTTACCGACCCTGTACCACGAGGGTTTAGAGGGTGGTAAAACGAAGAGTAGTAAAGTGAAAGAGGGTAAGGGAGAGGAGGTAGATCTCCCCTTAGCGAGGAGAAAGGTTCTAGAGGCAGAAAATGAAGATGAGGAACCGTTAGAGTGGTTAAGAGGTCCAGAGTTGGACTGGGATGATCTGTCTGGTTTGGCAGAACTGTTTGAAGAAGTTGAAAATTCTAAAGGTGTTCCCGATAATGAAATGAGGGCAGTCCTAGATGAAAAGGGTGCCCTTGCCTTGAAGAAGTCTGCTGGGTTGGCAGATGAGGTTGTTTCAGCCCGCGGGGTTGAGTTTACTCCGGAAGGGAGAGCCCAGAGAGTAACTGGGAGGATCAGGGGAGCTTAGAATTTGAAAAGGGTACGGGTATTGAAAGCCTGGAAGAGGCCAGTTTGAGTGTGTCCAAGATGGGGATGCATGTGGTACTGAACCTAGTAACGGAGCTCAGAAAAAGTCTGAGGTATTTAATTCAGTTGAATGAGACGGCCGTCCTTTTGGGTCAGATAGACTTGGTTCAGTGAAGAAAGGGTTAACCTTGGTAATAGTGGGAAGTGAGAGTTCCCAGGTGTTTGTGCTCGAAGGTGTGTTGAAAGTTAATGCGGAGCTCAAAAATGGGGAGATAAATATTATTATTGAAGGAAACGGGAAATCTGTAGTTCCCAAATCGAATGAAGAAATTTTAAACCCTGCAGATCGCTTACAGATTAAGCCGGGAGATGACGGGGCCCCCCACGCTATTGTTATTCCAGAATGTGGTGTGAAGAGGCAGAATTTGAAATGCTGCTTGAACAAAGAGTTCGAATTAAAAACCAATAGCCTGAAGGGTCCTGACGAGAGGGCTAGCCACCTGTGTAAAATTAAAGAATTGGGTGGAAATGGTCTAAGTTTGGGACAGGGTGTTGATAAAATAACCCCTATGAAAGAGGTGGGCGGGAGTTTACCTCGCCAAATTACCCAAGTTCCCCACGTGGGAACTCACCGGAAAAGAGGCGACGGTTAATGGGGACGCCATTTTTTTTAAAAGCAAAGCCGGTTGTACGGGATTTCGACAAAGCATGTGAATAATAAAGACAACCCCCTGGAAGCCTGCCTGTTAAGTTTGAAAACGACCGAAAGATTAGTATTTACATAAGCTTTTGTAGATGCACGTAAGCTAAGATCCCCACTCCTTAGTTTTGTCACTGAGGGGAGGAAATAAAAAAAAAGGTGGTTATTAAATTGAAGTCTGATGCTACAAGACTTTAGTAAGGTACAAGACGTTAAGATATTAAAGGAAGTGACACTGTAATCATTAACTATTTAGATACTGAATTGACTGTATAACTGTATTACTCTGTAGTGAAAAGAAAAGCTTTTGTATTGTGTTAGCTTCCACAATCCTGTAAGACTCTGTACTACTTCGTTTTAACCGCTGGTAAAAACGCGTTGAAGAAAGGGGGTGTTATGCCTGCAGCCCCCTCCTTTGAGAGAATCGCAAGATCACTATTGGGTTGGGTCAGGGGACCCAAGAAATGAGAGAGAGACGTGCAGAATGCCTCGTTCCCCAGCGACGTAAAGTCACGAGACATGGCCATTGTCTCTTGGAGACACATTTGTGGATTGAGATGCTATGCTACGTTTACGCCCTCAGGCAAAAAGTGGGCTGGGTGAGAAAGAGATTGCATCACCCCAACCTGATTGACATCTATAACCCTGCAAGTCAGGATAAAAGAGGGTCTGTAGGAACAGCCCCTCAGACGCACCAGAAGAAACGCTAGTGATCCCGTAATAGCGGGAAGCCATTTGAAGGAGGCCATGTGCGTTCAGTTCCGTTGCTTGGAACTGGTGGCTGGAACCACGGAAAACGGCTTTTAGCTAGCAACGGGGAAATCAACTCCCCCGACTCAAAGGACTGGCATCATAAAAGACCTGGGCAAGTTTAAAACCGTCTCTCTCAAACCCAAAGAGCTGCAGCTTGAATGACAGTGACTTTTATATTTCCATCGGACAATACATTATCCCCTAGACAACAATAGAGCTATTTCTTATTGATTATTATTATACCCGCGCTTTTAGAGTTAGTAGTGACGAAGTATATTATCTGTATGTTTGCATTAATATTATTTTGTGTCTTTTTATCAATAAATACTGTTAAAAAAATAGTACCATCAGACTTCAACGGAGTGCTGGTAAGTGACCCAGTTACGGGGTACGTAACAGTATCCCTACCAGTCAACTTTGACCAGCTCCTCTCTCATGCCTCTGTAATTTCCTTTACTTCATTGCAGTACTGATACAGCTGACTTTACCTTCTCCCTCTCAAAGTGGAGGGGTGAATTCTATATTATGATCACTGCATCCTATGGTCTCTTTTACCTTGATCTTTCTAATCAAATATGGTTCTTTACACAACACCCAGTCCAGAACTGCCTTTGCCCTAGTGGGTCATCTTGTAGGCGCTCTAAAAATTCTCTCTCAGGATCCAGCACTAACCTGATTTTCCCAATCTACTTGCATATTGAAATTCCCCTTGAATATTGTAACATTGCTCTTTTCACATGCCCTTTCTATCTCTCATCATAGTCTATATCCCACATCCTGGCTACTGTTTGGAGGCCTGTAAATAACTCCCATCAGGTCTTTTTACCCTTGCAGTTTCTTAATTCTGACCACAAGGATTCTACATCTTCTGGTCCTATGTCGCCTCTTTCTAAAGATTAGATTTCATTTTTTGCCAACAGGGCAACCCATCCCCTCTGCCTACCTGCCTATTCTTTGGATACAACGTGTATCCTTGGATGCTAAGATCACACTTATGATCTCCTTTCAGGCACAAGCCAGTGATGTCCACAGTGTCACATCTGCCAATCTCTAACTGTGCTTAAAAGATTATCTACCTTATTCTGTATACTGTGTGCATTCAAATATAACACCTACAGTCCTGTATTCATCACCTTTTCCATTTTTGCCCCCATGTTATACTTCAACTCATCCCACTGACTGCAATTTTGCCCCATCATCTCCCTGTCCTTCCCCAGTCTCACTAAACACTGCACCTACTTATATACCAACTGCCTTATTCTCCATTTCCCAACAATTTAACTGTTGCAAAAAGAAACTAGCACTTTTACCCCTCTTTTTTTTAAACAAAAAAAATTACAAATGCACACAAATTTTGGAACAAATCTGAAACACTTAAGGAAAAGTGAGGAAAAGAAAACTGGCAGCAGTCTTCAAAATATACCAAAGGAAAGTAAGTACTTTCATTTTCCAAATAATTAAATGTGGGTTCTGGTTAGTTAGAATTTAGACTTTACAGCCTTCAACCATTTCAATACAAAAATAAATCTGACCTGGTCTATGACCTGGCAATTAATTTTAAGAACGACCACAATTAGGAATAGATAGTGGCATTGCAAAGGTTCCTTTATGTATGTGTGTACTTCATCTTAGTCACAAAAAGGGAAGACACCCATGTTAGACTATTGTTCATTGACTGCAGCTTCACCTTTAATACTATCACTCCACGAAAATTCATCACCAAACCCCAAGATCTGGAAGAGAACACTTTCTTTTGCAACCGGTTCCCTGGCTTCCTGACCAATAGACTGCAATCTATAAGGGTAGACAGCAATACCAACACCACCATCATTCTGAATGCTAATACTCCATAAGGTTGATCATCAGCAGCCTACTCTACTCCCTGTACACTTCTAACTGCATGGCCAGATTTCACTCTATTGCTATCTATCAGTTTGCAGATGATACCACCATATCTCAAATAACAGTAAGTCAGAGTACAGGAAGACCTGTACTCTGACCTCAGAGTCACGGTGTCATGTCAACAACCTTTCCCTTAATGTCTGCAAAATAAGCAGCTGGTCACTGACTTCAAGAAAGTGGTTAGTGCACATGCTCTTGTCTTCATCAGAAGTGCTGAAGTTGAATGGGATGACAGTTTAAAGATCCTAGGAGTGAACATTACCAGTAGACTGTCCAATTCCAACTACATTGATAATATGGCCAACAAAGCTCACCAATGCCTCTACTTCCTCAGGAGCCTAGAGGAATTACACAAGTAGTAATTCTTAATGGTGCATCCTCTCGGAATGCATCACGGCTTGGTATGACAACTGCTCAGCCCATGACTGCAAGAAGCCACAGAGGTTATTTGATTTAGACATTGTGTACCTAAATGTATCATCTTCAGATGCTTGGCAGTGGTGTAGTATCATCACTGACAGATGGATGTCATTACAGCAAAACAAGTTTATAAAAGACATTGTTCTGATAAATGCAGATATAAGAATCTATGATGTAAATATAAAGTGAAATAAGGTACGACACTGAAATACAGATACGATTGAGTTGATGTGAATATGTACAGATCCAAATGAATATAACGCTTCTGTAAACTGATCAGCTATCATTTCATTGCAGTATTTTAACCACATTTATAAATTAGACATGTTATGAAAAATTCAGTGTGAATTGTTTAAAACAGAAGTTTTTATTGTGGCAAGAAACCACAGATCACACCTAACAATAATTCTGAAAGTTCAACTTAATAGTATTAAGGAAAATTATGGATTACACCTGTGCTGTTACAGCATGAAAAGCATGGCAGAGAAATGCACCTCAAGATTGCATTTTCTAATAAATTATTTTAAAATGTTGCTTAAGAAATAGAAGTTCAAATGCCTGAAACAAATGCTCCAATTAGAACTCCTCATGGTAATCTATGAATTGAACACAAATACATGTGATATACAGCAATAAACATAAAATGGAGCTTTCTGACTTTGTATCCAAATTTAAAAGTAGATGTGTGTTTAAATGGCAGTGCAACTGAAGTTATTTTGCCTACCAATTGGACGATTTGCTTGATGCGTATGGAATTTGAAATAGAACAATCCAATATGGTTTCCAACTCCTTTTCTACATACCAGAGGGGTACGTTGTATACTGGCCAGGTACTGCAGTAAGCCCTTGGTATGGTAAATTGTTGGATGAAGTTCAGGATGAGGGTTTGACCACTGACGATTGAGATCTTCTCCACTTAATGAGCAACGATGGCTACAAAACAAAATTTAGAAGCATGAAAATACTTCTTAGTAACTGTACCTTCTTAGGTTTAGCATTCATCTCTTCACCTCTCATCACCATTAAGTATTCTACAAGGTGCTAATATAAAGGCTAAAATATCAGCCGCAATCCCAATTATAATCAAATGTTAGCATAATTTTAAAAATATAATTTTTGCTATCTTAATCTAGTGATTTTGTCTACAGTTAATGTAAATGCACGTTTTCCTTGAAATACTTGAGTGAATATCATCTGAAACAAAACTTTGTTGAATCCATCTGGTTTCTCAATTGTCATACAGTACTTGCAGACTTGTTATTGTTTTGGGGCACTTTTTTTCCTGTACTCAGCTTCCAAATAAACTCATGAATCTCACAGAAACAAAGATTAAACTCTCAAAGATGAGTACTAAAAAAGCTGGAGGAAGTGTTTCATACTGTGCTCATCCTATAGCCTGTGCTGGTAAATATCTGTAAAATACACAAATACCCAAACTCATCTTAGGTGCCTCTAGCTTGGTCCTAGCATGGGATGGATAGCAGTTTGAAAAATTAAATTACCACTCGAAAGTGACCAGAAAGTATGATGAAAGCAAGTCACTGAATTTTTAAAAAGTAATGCAGGGAAGATCACATTAACATATCATAAACCTTTCTGAGAGCCCTGAGAAACAATTCTATTCAACTAAATTTGAATACAGATATTTTAGGCATAGATAAGAAGACACCAGTTTGTTAAGAGCTTAATTTTTGTTAATATTCGTACAATGTATCACTGATTCTCTGTGTAAAAAGGAGAAAACTATGACTGTGCTTATAGGTGTTTTGGGCTGGTGTAGGTAGTCCCTGATGAAGTACTTATTTACAAGAGACACAACACAGTAACAGGTCGATAGCCCAGTGAGCCCACACCACCCAGTTACACTCATGTGACCAATTAACCTACTAACCTGTATGTTTTTAGAATGTGGGAGGAAACCCGAGTGGTCACAGGGAGAATGTACAAAATCCTTACAGACAGTGGTGGTATTTGAACTCGGTTCACTGGTACTATAAAGTGCTAAGCTAACCACTATGCTACCATGCCACTCTTAATAAAATTGTCCAGTTTAATTAAAATGTTTTGAAAATTTTCATTTAAAACCAAGGAGCTCTGTGTTGGTTTAAGCCTTAGCCCTAAGAAGACCTTGACCCCATCCCTGAAGATTACTGCTGCACTCACAAGCTGAGCACCCAATCCAAGAATTCCATAAAATCATTTTAACAGCTCTTATAGATACAGAAAACTTATTAACAACCTGGGTTTTGATCCAGCTGCCATGTTTTCTTTGATTACAAAATTAAATTAAAATAATAAAAAATACAATCCATAAAGTACAAACCATTGGAATAGTGTCTCGTCCTGTAAAAACTATGCAAATTCTTTCCTGGTCAGTTAAACCACAAAACATAACTCATTTAGAAGAAGCACAAGGCAACGACTGTCTGCTTTAAAAAAACATATTCCACTGCTGACTATAAAATGCCTCAACAATCTAAATAATTGTAGTTATTGAAATATATAGGGATTCTCTTTACAGTGAACCTCTGTAATTCTTCACTCAGAGACTTAAGAGATACAAAGAGGATGTAGATAATTTTTTCTAAGATTGTAGAGTTGTAGCTTTTTGGATCTCTAATAGACATGGAGATGAATCTTGGGGTAAAATCAGCTATGATCACGTTGAAAGGTGGCCTACTCCTGCTCCAGTTTTCCAGTGTGAATTACTGTGCAGATAACTCTACCCTTAATCCATCTGCGATGAAACAGTTTTCCACGTTTTGTTATCTCTAGAAGATAATCTTCGAAAACAGAACATTTGCTTCCTTTACAAACTTGGTTCAAAACTCTCCTGCCCAAATCTCATTCACTCAACACATTTTGGGAAATGGTACCGCAGCATAAGAGTCAGGACCAACAGGCTCCAGGACAGCTTCTTCCACCAGGCCATCAGTCTGATTAATTCATGCTGACACAATTATATTTCTATGTTATACCGACTGTCCCATTGTACGTACTATTTATTATAAATAACTATAAATTGCACATTTAGACAGAGACGTAACAAAGATTTTTATTCCTCATGTATATGAAGGATGTAAGTAATAAAGTCAATTGAAATTCAATTCAATTTGGCTCTCCAATTTTCAATAAGTTCTGATGAAGCAGTGCAGAGATTTTAAAACTCTCATTCTTTCTATCAAATCCAAGTTCTCAAACTTCTTTAGCCCTACAACCCTTTGAGAAATGACTGTTCCTTTATGCTTTAAATCATTATGCCATATCTCTTGATGCAAAAACTTTAAACATCACTGCTTTAAAATACTCCTCCATCCTAGATGAAGTTGCTGGCCATCTATAAATTGGCATATCAAATTTTGTTGACAATCCGACTGCAAAATATCTTGGTCTGTTTAGCAAGTTTAAAAGTACAATATAAATGCACAGGAATGTTGGTATTAAAGTCCAGGGTACCCAAACTCGAAAAGGCAAATTAACTCATATCTGTAAACTGCTTATACAATGTGATTCAATATTGGTAACCCATTTCCTAGGTCTAAACAGAAATTCTTAATAGCTCGTATTGTTAACAGTATATTTAATATCTTTCTTCCCAATATTTATCCCAACTAACGGATTTACATTTTGTTTTTGGGTATGCATTTAAGAACTGTCTTTTGTGGTTGGAACGTTCTCAGCAATATAACATTTAGTACTTACCTTAGTCTCCCGATTCATTTTTGGTATAAAAGTTACCTTATACCATCTCCCTGCTTTCTTATTGCAAGAGTATAATTCTTAAGGGGCTTGACAGAGTAGATGGAAAGCTGAAGTTACTCCTGGCTGGGAGACTTAAAAACAGGGTCACTGTCTCAAGATAAAGGATCAGCCACTCTGAGGACTAGCGAATCTTTGAAAATCATCTTCAGGAGAGTTGCAGAGGCTCAGCTCATGAATATATTAAAGGCAATAATTTTCAAATATAAAGAATCAAGGGAAAACAGAAAAGAAGCACTGAATTCTTTTAGTCATGATGTTACTTAATTCCAGAACAGAACAAGGAGCAGAATATTCTTCTTCTGTTTCTATTTCTTATGATTTATTTTAGAAATCTGGGTTGCAGGCTATAAAATCTAGAAAAATAAAGAAAAAGAAAAATAAAGAAACAGAAAATGGTGGAAATATTCCGCAGGTGAGGATGCTTCTGTGGTAAGAAAATCAGAGCTAAATTTAATCTTGACGATCATTGTCAGAAAACATGCAGATGTGATGTGTCAGCTCTGTTTTGCTTCCCAAAGATGCAGCCTGACCTATTGAGTATTTCCACCTGTTTCTGGTATTGTCTTTTCCTCTCCATCATTGTCCATACAACATGTGTGCATATTTTTATAATTTCAAACAAGTACATTGGAAGGAGGGATAGGTGTTCAGAGGAAGGATGTGACAGAAAAGTCCTAACAGAATTTGTTTTTTAAATTATAAAAATGAAGCACATGTTAGAAATATATTTCAGTAGTGATTGATCGCCACTTACTCATCAAACAGCAATATTATTCTAAACTTAAAATGTAGAAAATTATCATCTCACCTTCCATTAATGACTCCATCTGGGTTCAGCATTGGGACTATTTTAAAAATATACGAGTCCCGCAAGCTTTGAGCGGTCAAATTATTGCCCATTAAATATTCCAAAGTTCCTTTCATTACCCAGCTGGAGTTACTTTCCCCAGGATGAACGCGAGATGTTAAGAAAATGTAAGGTCGATTTCCTGCAAGAAACATTTATACATTATATTTTTAAAACACTGCTTTACTTACCTGTGATTATTTAGTATATTTAATGATAGAAAACAGGGATGTTCCAAAAAGTTTCAGCATCCCAAAGCAGCTTTGATGGACAATCATTTCAGGAAAATTGTGTAAGTGACCAGAAAACATGAAATAATATGGCAACATGACTCATAATGAAAAATCTGAAAATACAGTATGCTTTAATTTTATTAAACTACAAGAGGAGTCTCAGTACACATTTCTCTGGAGGTTTTGTCTGAGTACTTGACATTTAAACAAGGTGATCTTCTGGCCATTTGATGTCATAGCAAATCGGATACACTGCTAGTTCTCCCATTGTCAGGGATCCAACCGAAGTAAGTATAATATCATTTAATTCTCATGCTACTGTAGATATAATCACATTCTGCAGAGACTTTCTATTTAATCCCTTTGTACATTTGATAAAATATTTGATAGCATAAGTAACTAGACAAAAACTTGCACTGAGGTTTTTTTTTAATTCTTTCTTTTCAATGTAAACCTTTACACATACAAATTGGGGAAAATATGACTACAGAAGAATATCTTTATTTAATACTGAGCAAAGACTATGCCCGTACCTTGGGTTTTACCAGCTTGAGCTGAGAAAAATAAAAATGTAATAATAATAATAAATAAGCAATACATAGACAACAGGAGATAACAAGCCCTTGAAAGTGAGTCCTTGTGGGAATAAATCAGTGATGGGATGAGTGAAGTTGAGTTAAGTTATTTCTTCTGCATCAAGACCCTGATTGTTTAGGGGTAATAACTGCTCCTGGACCTGGTGATGTGGGTCCTGAGGCTCATGTACCTTCTTCCTGATGGCAGCAGTGAGAGAAGAGCATGTTCTGAATGATGATGTTTAAGGTTCCGAATTTAACTTTAGTTTTAGAAGTAATGAGCAGGCAATGCTTAAGGCTGGCAGTAGAAGGTTGGCAGGTACGCACACAACCAAATAGGAAACTTAGCCTATGTAATACTGTTGATCTGTTAGTGATCATAGGGAGAGTCAATATGGGAATAGGCCTTTTACCCAGACAGTAAATGCTGAACATCAGTCAACCATTTTCATACTAATCCTACCTTAACCCATTCTATTCTGCACACAGTCCTATCAACTCCACTATCATTCATCTACATAACAGCAGCAATTTATAGTGGCTAATTAATCCAGCAACCCATGGCTGGGATGCAGAATGATACCCAAGCGATCACGGGGACAACATGCAAACTCCCAAAGACAGCACTGGAGATCAGGGCTGAACCCAGATCACTCCAGCAATTCCACCAGCCATGCTACTGTGCTGTCTTGTTCATTTAAAATGGCAAGATCACAGGACTGTTACAAATGGGCATAAGCTGAAGGAGGAAACCGTTAATCCTACTTCCCATTGACAATAATTACAATAATCATTCCTAGAATATGCACATGCCAAAGAGGGAACAGAAGTGGACTTGGCTACACTAACTTATAGGTACTGTAATGTCCTTAAGTTAAGATTTCTACTGCTATGCTGTGAGGTATTTCCTTTTAGTAGTTTTCTGTAAAAGCAGTGTACCCTGCTAGTAAAATATTTTGGTTTCAGCTAAAGATAAGGGGCCATGTTGTTCAATTCAGGAATGTTGTGTCAGCCAATCAGGATGATGGGATCGGGAGAAGGTTCTGGAGAGAACTGGCGGAGAGAGATTTGTGACAGACAGTGGTGGAGTTCTTGGTCTTGGCAGGTGATGTGGCAAAGAGAAGATCAGGAGAAGCGCTCGTAGGATTCAATCGGATGGGAAGACGCGATTACAAGGAGTGCTTTGTGAGACGAAGGAGTCCAAAGTATGAACCTCGACCAGTGATTGGAGAAGACAATTCAGCGCCGTAAGTAATGGTTGTACCTAGCTTTTGGAAGAGATAAGCTTTAATGGTCATGTGCATATTTAGACTGGTCTAATTGTAATGGGCTCTTTATTTTTTAACCCCTTTCTTTTCTTTCTCTAAATAACTGATGAAGTTGAAATTGGTAAATATACTTTATTTATAATTTTATACTGGCGTTTGATTTGCCATTTCTTGGCGACTGGTAATTCAGTATGGGCAGTACTTACACAGCATTAGCTTAAACCAAGGTTCCATTAATCTGAACATCCCAACTTTCCTGTTTGGTTGAACCCGAAACCATACCGTCCCGAGACACATATTGTTATAAAGGTGGCCTTCTCACTGCTGAGTCACGTGGCTGTTAGCAGAGTTAGCATCAGAGTTCATCAGTCTGATGGCCTGGTGGAAGAAGTTGTCCCAGAGCCTGTTGGTCCTGGCTTTAATGCAGCGGTACCACTTCCCGGATGGTAGCAGCTGGAACTGATTGTGTTTGGGGTGACTTGGGTCCCCAATGATCCTACGGGCCTTTTTTTTTAAATACACCTGTCCGTGTAAATGTCCTGAATCGTGGGAAGTTCACAACTACAGATGCGCTGGCTGTCCGCACCACTCTCTGCAGAGTCCTGCAATTAAGGGAGGTACAGTTCCCATACCAGGCAGTGATGCAGCCAGTCAGGATGCTCTCAATATGTCCCTGTAGAAATTTCTCAGGATTTGGGGGCCCATATCAAACTTCCTCAACCGTCTGAGATGAAAGAAGTGCTGTTGTGCCTTATTCACCACACAGCTGATGTGTACAGACCACGTGAGGTCCTCAGTGATGTGGATGCCGAGAAACTTGAAGCTGTTTACCCTCTCAACCCCAGATCCATCGATGTCAATAGGGGTTAGCCTGTCTCCACAGCTCCTGTAATCCACAACCAGCTCCTTTGTTTCTGCGGCACTGAGGGAGAGGTTGTTTTCTTGACACCACTGTGTCAGAGAGATGACTTCTTTCCTGTAGGCCACCTCATTATTGTTTGAGATAAGGTCAGTCAATGTAGTGTCGTCGACAAATATAATTAGCAGATTGGAGCTGTGGGTAGCGATACAGTCATAGGTATACAGGGAGTAAAGGAAGGGACTCAGTACGCAGCCCTGAGGGGCTCCTGTATTGAGAGTCAGAGGGTTGGAGGTAAGGGAGCCCACTTTTACAACCTGCTGGCGATCTGACAGGAAATCCAGGATCTAGCTGCACAAGGCAGGGTAAAGTCCGAGTTCTCTGAACTTCTTGTCGAGCCTGGATGGAACTATAGTGTTTTATGTTGAACTGTAGTCCAAGAACAGCATTCTCACATAAGCATCCTTCTTCTCCAGATGTGTAAGGACAGTATGTAGAACAGTGGCTATTGTGTCATTTGTCGATCGGTTGTGTCAGTAAGCGAATTGTAGGGGGTCCAGTTTGGGTGGTAGCAAGCTGCTGATGTAATCCTTGACCAGTCTCTCAAAGCATTTGCTTATTATTGAGGTGAGTGTGACAGGATGCCAGTCATTCAGGCATGTTACCTTGGTCTTTTTTGGTACAGAGACAATGGTGGATAATTTGAAGCAGGAGGACACTCTACACTGCGAGAGGGAAAATTACAAATGTCTGTAACACACCTGCCAGTTGTGCTGTGCACATCCTGAGTGCTCGCCCTGGGATGCCATCCGGTCCCGCAGCCTTGTGACTGTCTCCTCGGTGGAAACATCTGCGTACCTCAGCCTCTGAGATGACCAGGTTGCAGGTTGTAGTGGTGGCTTTCCTCGGAGGCTCAGAGTTAGTGACATTGAACCGAGCGTAAAAGTGATTGAGAGACCACGATGTTGGCGGCACCACAATGTTTGGCTTTGAAGTCTGTGATGGTATGCAGCCCTCGCCACGTCGTGTGTGCTACTTGTTGTGAATCTTGACTGAATCTTGTCCCTATATTGTTATTTCGCAGCCTTGATAGCTTTGCATGCAGTAGAACAGAGTGATCTAGGAATAATGGTGCATAGCTCCCTGAAGGTGGAATCTCATGTGGATAGGGTGGTGAAGAAAGCTTTTGGTATGCTGGCCTTTATAAATCAGAGCATTGAGTATAGGAACAACAGATACAAAATGCTGGTGGAACACAGCAGGCCAGGCAGCATCTATGAGGAGAAGCACTGTCGACGTTTTAGGCCGAGACCCTTCGTCAGGACTAAGGGTCTCGGCCCGAAACGTCGACAGTGCTTCTCCTTATAGATGCTGCCTGGCC
Source organism: Hemitrygon akajei (assembly GCF_048418815.1). NCBI lineage: Eukaryota > Metazoa > Chordata > Chondrichthyes > Myliobatiformes > Dasyatidae > Hemitrygon > Hemitrygon akajei. Next base: position 41,488,468 of record NC_133125.1, read on the forward strand.
TGCTGTGTTCCTCCAGCATTTTGTGTCTGTTGTTTGAATTTCCAGCATCTGCAGATTTCCTCGTGATTGAGTATAGGAGTTGGGATGTAATGTTAAAATTGTACAAGGTATTTTAAGGCCAAATTTGGAGTACTGTGTACAGTTCTGGTCACCGAATTATAGGAAAGATGTCAACAAACTAGAAAGAGTACAGAGAAGATTTACTGGAATGTTACCTGGGTTTCAGCACCTACGTTACAGAGAAAGGTTGAACAAGTTAGGTCTTTATTCTTTGGAGCCTAGAAGGTTGAAGGGGGACTTGATAGAGGTATTTAAAATTATGAGGGGGATAGAGTTGACGTGGATAGGCTTTTTCCACTGAGAGTAGGGGAGATTCAAACAAGAGGACATGAGTTGAGAGTTAGGGGGCAAAAGTTTAGGGGTAACACGAGGGGGAACTTCTTTACTCAGAGAGTCGTAGTTGTGTGGAACGAGCTTCCAGTAGAAGAGGTAGAGGCAGTTTCGATATTGTCATTTAAAGTAAAGTTGGAGAGGTATATGGACAGGAAAGGAATGGACGGTTATGGGCTGAGTGCAGGTAGGTGGGACTAAGTGAGAGTAAGCGTTCGGCACGGACTAGAAGGGCTGAGATGGCCTGTTTCCCTGCTGTAATTGTTATATGGTTATAACTGCTTTTCTTGAGCTCTAGTTGATCGCCAGCGATGTAAGCTCGATGTTGCGCTCTAAGTGCTGCTCGCACAGAACTATTGATCCAGGGTTTCTGGTTCAGATGACCCACCGACTTCTGGGGGATAACGTTGTTGATGCACTTCCAGATGAAGCACATGACTTCATCAGTGAACTTGCAGACATCCTCATCATGGAAGACATTCCAGTCGACGTCATCAAAGCAGTCCTGCAGCATGGAGGCCGAGTCAACTGGTACTTAGGTGAGGTATCAAAGTAAACTGGTACTTGAGTGAAGTACCATACTTCCGGTAAGATGGCAGCACATATACATACGGCGGCCTCTCAGGAGTCAACCAAAGGTGCTTTTTTTTATTTGTTAAATGTGTTTTTATACACACTAAGACTATTCCTGACTTCAATAACTACATGTACAGCAGGTCTACTACATCAGTGAGCTGCTCATTGTTCGGAATAGCCAGCTGGTTGTTCACAGAAGGTGAGTCGGGCCACTGGGCCGACGGATTTGAATTGGGCCTTTGGACTGAGGCATTCGAGTCAGACTGTCAGGCCACAGGCTGGACTAGATTTGGGAGAGCTGACCTGGGTGTAGACCATGCTGCTGCCTGCTATCTGGAGGTTGGTGCCTTTGAGCTGGCCCAAAGGCGGCGTGTAGTAAAACCAGGAGTGATTCGCTTGGATATGTCTTTTGTGATCACAAGACCCTGTTGGACATTGATTGCCGCAGGCCTGCTTCCCTTATTTTGTGGTGAGACAGGCAGTGAGGCAGCAATGTTGCCTCATTTGTAACAAGCACTAAGCCTCAAGCCGTGGACTACCATTGCAGTGTGGCGTCCATGGTCAGTTGGAAGTGGCTCTCTTGTTGGTGCTGCCCTCCAGTGTTGGATCAATGGAATTACAAGCTGGACTGACAGGAATCATCAATTTGCTCAGGGTCTTGGACTAAAAGTGTGTTTCCTTACGTGACTATTGCCCCCCCCCCCCCCGCCATTTTGAATGAGTTTGTATGTTTTTGCAGCTTGATCCCAGAGAAATGGTGTCTCATTCAGTTGTACCCATGTATGGTTTAAATGACAATTAAACTTGATTTGATTTGAATGTCTGTGGAATGACACTCCTGAACGGTGAATGGATCTTCCTTTACACTGACTTAAGATATAACAAGATTGTAACTAAGATCAAATTCAAAATGCATTTACAGCAAAAGTGAATAAACTGTAATGGTGAACTTGAGATTATACATACAAATTACTTACTGAACTGGTACAGGTTTTCCCAGGACTTGGACTCTGGCATGGATGTAATGGTCAGTACAGGGCAAGGATTACCTCCCAAAGTATCACATACTGAATCCCGACGAAAATAAATTTGCTGAGGGTCATGTAGTGTCTCCAGTTTTTGAATATGCATCTTTGTTAGAAAGGAAAGAAAATTCTAACAATCATTTTATTCTTTTACCTTACGTTTCTATTCCGAATTTTCAATTCTTACTGCTGACCTTGTACTCATCAGGGTAGATTGCATATAGATGGGAGGAATACAGGTTTATCATTTTACAAAATGAAAACCCCAAGCAGGTTTCAGAAGGGAAAATGTGTACAATAAAATTCATGACTTTAATGTAAATCACGATTTAATATATTATCAAATTACCTAAGCTCAACACTAAAATATCAAACCCAGACATTATGCATGCTTTGTAGAGTTCTGAAGAAAGTAACTTCCTGAAACAAAATTCTGAGTGAGCATGCCAGGAGGTGGCTATGAAGTCTTTCTCCTTGTGGAGGAGTCCAGAGCAATAGGATAATGAGACAAGAGGGAACTATTCCCAAAGAGGATTGCAAATCTTTTGAAATTTTCTGCACCAAGCAGCAAATGACAATTTTTTAAGATATGGAAGACCAAGACTGAGAAAAGAATCAAGGATTATGGGGAAATAAGAAAGTGGAGTGGAGGGCCAAAGATTAGTCCAATTATGATCTTATTGAATATCATGACAGACTTGAGGGTCTGGAAGGCTGTTCCTGATTCTTATGTTTGTTACAGAAGAATCTAAGTCACAGATTTTGTACATCTTAATTGATATTAGATAATAAATAAGTTTATTTCATAACATCAATGTAAGATAATATACTTAATGTACTTAATATGCTTAATGTAGTGTATCTGGATTTCAGCAAGGCATTTGATAAGGTACTCCATGCAAGGCTTATTGAGAAAGTAAGGAGGCATGTGATCCAAGGAGACATTGCTTTGTAGATCCAGAACTGGCTTGCCCACAGAAGGCAAAGAATGGTTGTAATCAGGTCATATTCTGCATGGAGGTCGGTAACCAGTGGTGTGCCTCAAGGATCTGTACTGGGACCCTTACTCTTCATGATTTTTATAAATTACCTGGATGAGGAAGTGGAGGGATGGGTTAGTAAGTGTGCTGATGACACAAAACTTGGGGGTGTTGTGGATAGTGTGGAGGGCTGTCAGAGGTTGCAGCAGGACATTGATAGGATGCGAAACTGGGCTGAGAAGTGGCAGATGAAGTTCAACCCAGATAAGTGTGAAGTGGTTCATTTTGGTAGGTCAAATATGATGGCAGAATATAGTACTAATGGTAAGACTCTTGGGAGTGTGGAGGATCAGAGGGATCTTGGAGTTTGAGTCCACAGGATTGTCAAAGCAGCTGCGCAGGTTGACTCTGTGGTTAAGAAGGCATACGGTGCACTGGCCTTCATCAATCATGGGATCGAGTTTAGGAGCCAAGAGGTAATGGTGCAGCTATATAGGATCCTGGTCAGACCCCACTTGGAGTACTGTGCTCAGTTCTGGTCGCCTCACTACGGGAAGGATATGGAAACCATAGAAAGGGTGCAGAGGAGATTTACAAAGATGTTGCCTGGATTGGGGAGCATGCATTATGAAAGCAGGTTCAGTGAACTTGGCCTTTTCTCCTTGGAGTGATGGAGGATGAGAGGTGACCTGATAGAGGAGTACGAGATGATGAGAGGCATTGATCATGTGGATAGTCAGCGGCTTTATCCCAGGGCTGAAATGGTTGCCACAAGAGGGCACAGGTTTAAGGTGCTTGAGAGTAGATACAGAGGAGATGTCAGGGATAAGGTTTTTTTTACACAGAGAGTGGTGAGTGCGTGAAATGGGCTGCTGGCAACTGTGGTGGAGGTGGATACGATAGGGTCTTTTAAGGACTACTGGATAGGTACATGGAGCTTAGAAAAATAGAGGGCTATGGGTAACCTTAGTAATTTCTAAGGTAGGGACATGTTCGGCACAAGTTTGTGGACAGCAGAGCCTGTACAGTCAGTCCCCGGGTTACGAATGAGTTCCATTCCTGCGTCCGTCTTTAAGTCGGAACAAGTACATCCGGTATTATTTAGCGTCAGTTAGACAAATGTTTGTCTTAGTATATAGTATATATTTTACCTTTCTATGCATATAAAACACTTAAGAAACGTATGTATTCCAATAATTAAACCACTGCATTGCTTAGTAATAATTGTAGCTTCCATCGGGGCAGGGCCTTTCACATACTCCATTATTCTCACTTCATCCTTTATCCTTTAAAATTGTTCTGATTGACCGACTGTAGCCTAACACTTTTCCAATGACCGATGGCGTTTCACCTCTTTCCAAACGCTTTATTATTTCCACTTCATTTTCAATCGCGCTTGCTTTCCATCAACGGATCAGAAACACTGCGGGCGGCGGGTCCCGACCTCCACTGGGTCCTAATGACCACCGCACTGAATTCCCCAGGTCCTAAAGTCCACCGCACTGAAACAGGTTAAATGGGACAAGTGGGGGCTGTGCTGGGTTTGGGTATTTGATCCTCCACAATATTCCGCATGGGAATTTAAACTGGAGGTGACAATGTTTTTTTTTACAAGGTCGAGTTGCAAGCTCGACATCAACCCGGCACGGATGGGAGTTCAATGGATCAACATCAACCCGGCACAGGAGGGGTCTGTCGCTGGATTGAATTCGGGAACCTCCGTTCTCGAGCCCGGCGCTGATCTCACTGCGCCACCAGCCGACCGGAACGGGGGGGGTGGGGGGAGGTGGTCAGGGAGAATCTTGCTAAGAAAAATTTAAGCCAAATACAAAGTTACACACTCAACACAGTGTCAACCGTAACGACTTAAATGTTGGACGGCGTCGCGATCCGACTTAAAATGGCGGACGGCGTTCTCCTTCCTCGGTTCGTAAGTACGAGTTGTCCATAAGTCGGACATTCGTAACTTGGGGACTACCTGTATACTGCTGTAGGTTTTCTATGTTTCTACTTTCAGCATCTGCAAATCAAAAAAAACTAAACTTCCAACATCAAGCTAACACTTCTTTTAGGACTTAAGAATTGTATTTAGATTTTGAAGGCAGCAATGTATAACCACCACGCACTATACAACATGCAGGTAACGGCTGCATTATCTATTTTACAATTAACAATTGCAATTCAACATTTTATACACATTACCTGCAAGGTAGAGTACGTATATGGATAGTGATAAGCAAAGTAGCACACATCATCCTTATGAGTAAAAGTCATTGTAAATGTCAGTGTGTAATACGATTTTCCTTTCTGACCACCAGCTGCAATTGAGCTTCTGGAGAAATGATTCCTACAAAGGAAAGGAATAATTTATGTTAAAATATTTCGCAATTTGCACTTTTCAGTGCATTGACTGCAGATAGATAGCTAGATCATTGATTAAGTTTTAGTTGGATAACAATTCATTATTTACCATGTTTGGTTCAATTGGAACAGATTAGATAATCAATTCACTCATATCAGATTGAAATCTAATTTTCAGAAAGCTATTTCAGTTTCCTGATTAACATCTTGTACTAAATAAGTTACTTGCTCCTTTTTATTAAAACATATTTCCCTCTGCCTTGCAAAACTTCAGAAAAATTACCTTTTTCTGTTGGATTTTCTTAAGACTGATGTTCTGTTTAGCTTATAAACTGGCTAGGGAACATAGCAATAAGGAACTATGGCAACTTACTGGTGTTTTGTCTTTAAAGTAAAACTGGAAAAAACACTTCACACCACTGATTAGTGAATAAATTGCTGCCAATGGAAGCAGGAAGTCACGATAAGGAGCAAAAATCTGTGCATTTTAAAGGTCTGGCATCTTCTGATGTGTTGGGGTAATGATCTTTTTTCCAGTATTAATTCATTAATGGTTTCTACTTCTACCACTCTTTCACGCAGAGAGTTCCAGAGCCCTTGCCCCTTTACTGATATACAGCAGCTCTACTGATTCTTCCTAATACACAAAAATTCCCTGTTCTGACAACACCCTTGTATATATTCTTGGCAATATCTAAGAAGCTGGGAACTACAAGGTGGAATAACGTAAACACACATTTGACAAATTTAGAGACTGTTTCCAAGTAAATGAAAGGATGACAACTAGCAATAGACTTGCGATGTCCCAAAGCATCAAATATTTTGTGAGTTTAAATCACTAACAATCATGAAAACGTTACAGTCAATTTACCCACAAGAAGATCAATAAATTGAAATGTGGTAACACCAGACAATTAGCTAACTGAAGCTCTAGGAACCTTCCTCTCCTTCAGAACCTATACAACCTTTTAAGTTCACCATGATGGTAAAAGAAATTTTAGCTTAATAACTCATCTAAAGGAGCATTGGTATTTCAGCCTATATACTTGTGTTGAATTTATTGGAAAATGGAGATCGTAATTATCATTGGAAGAATTGACATGTAGCCAGGGGGTAAATATGATTAAAATAAATCCTGGTAAACATGAGATATGCAGCATTTTATTATAAATAATGGATATACTAGTGCACTAGAAAGGCAGGTTAATAATTATATTTTCTTTAATCATTACCAGTACCACGTATGTTAACAATATACCAGCAAAATAGAAACCGTGGAATCCAAACAAAAACTAATTGTGCTAAATTGAGCAGTTCAAACCACAAACAATTTATAATAAATTAGATACTGTGCTTCAGATAAAATTTGTGGTCAGTTGGAAAATACTGTGCCCAAGGTTTTTTTTGGGCTATAAACCTCCTCTAACATATTGTTGTGAACAGAAGATTAAAGTTCAGGTGATAATGTTGTACAGCTCCCATGCCAATTATATATGCTATCTAATTCTGAAGGTCTGGCTGTTGGACTTTTACTATCTCGAAGGGGAATACAATTCAACTCATGTACTGAGAAAGACAGAAGAGCAATTTTAATACTTGTAACACCAATTTACTATTTTGAGGAATATAATTCCACAGTTAAAACTGATTTGACTGTGGTCTGCAGAAGTTGTTAATGGAGAAAACAGATATTATTAAAAAGATAATTGTGCTGTTAAGTATTAGCCTTAAACTGAGTTGAAGAGAAAATCTGAGGATTAGGTGCACAAGTTCTTACAAATGAAACACTATATCTTTAATCAGATACTTTGAAAAAACAAGGGAGGTGGATCCTTTCTCATTGAAGATTAAAGGTCCCAAGTGTTAAAAGCATTTCTAGAAGCACAGATATTGCCTGATCTGCTAAGAGTTCCTCATGTGCTTCTTATCATTTTCTAATCCTCCTCAATATTAAGTTAAATCAACTTGATTATTGAAAGTGAAAAGACTCTAATGCAAGTATATCCTCTTAAGAAGAGTGGATAATGTTTACATCAGTCAATTACTGCCAACAATGATTAATCTAAACAGAATAGTTAAGCCTGTATGTGCTTGTGGATCTTAAATCATTGGAACTGGAATGTTGGTGACTAGTATTCTGCTAAAAAAAAAAGCAATTTTACTATTAACTGGAGTAAGGGCAATGGAGTCATAAGAGAGACCACAGACCACAGATGCTGGAAATCTGGAGTGACACAAGAAATGCTGGAGGAATTCAGTAGATTAGGCAGCAAATATGGAGGGAAATGGACAGTTGACAATTTGGGTCGAGACCTTTCATCAGGACTGGAAGGAAAGAGGTGAGATAGCCAGTATGAAAGGTGGGAGAAAGGTGAATCCAGATGATGGGAGTGACAAGCAGACGTGGGAGGGAAAGAGTGAGAATGACGTAAAAAGCTGGGAGATGATAAGTGGAAGTGACAAAGTGACAAAAGCCTAAAGAAGATGAAACCTGACAGGACAGAGTAGTGACCATAGAATAAGCAGAAGGAGGTGAGGAGGGGAACCAGAGGGCGGAATCCGTGTGTGATGGCTAGATCAAGAGGATGGGGAAGGGGAAAGTGGTGATGGGACCTCTGGGATAAGGGAAAGGAAGAAGCTCACAGAGTGTAGTGGAATTTACAGAAATTAATGTTCATGCCGTCAGATTGCGGACTACCAAGAAGGAAAGTAAAGTTCTGTTTCTCTTATCGGTGTCTAGCCTCAACTTGGTAATAGACGCGGCTGTGGACGGACATGTTGGTGTGGGCATGGGTAGTGGAATTAAAATTGCTGGCCACCGACAGAGCCTGGCTATTATAGTAGACAAGCAAAGGTGCTTGATGAAACAATCTCCCAATCTGTATCTGGTTTCACTGATATAAAGGAAGCCACACTAGGAACACCAGATGCAATAAATTATACCAATGGAGTGACATGTGATTACCACACTTGGAAGAAATGTTTAGGGCCCTGAATGGTGGTGAGGGAGGTGTAGGGGCAGGTGTAACGTTCAGCACAGTTGTAGGGATCAGTGCTTTGAGGGGGATTGGCAGGGTAGGTTAAACAAATAAAATCATGGAGAGAGTGATCACTATGGAAAATGGAGAGGGGATGGAAGAGAGTGGGAACTTATGCCAAATGGGGATAGTGGAACTAGTAAAGAATGAGATGCTGGATGTGAAGGCTTATAGGCTGGTAGGTGAGGACAAGGGAACCTCTATCCATGCAATGTCTGGTGAGGGTAGTATGGGGTGAGGACAGAACAGGAGGAAATAAATGTGATGCAGGTTGACTGATAACAGTTGGGGGGGTGGGGGGTGCCTGTTTTCTGTAAAAAGAGGAAATCTGAAATATCCTGGAGTGGATAGCCTCATCACAAGAATAGATGCAACAGAAATGTCAGAACTGACAGTAGGAAAATGTATTCTTGCAAACACAATGGACTCCTAAGATTAAGTAAACAATTTTATAATCAGAATTAGAATAAAGTTAAATTATCACTGATATCTTCTTCTTCAGCTGTCCATCGATTTCAATGTTGACTGTGCTGAGAGTCCAGTCTCTGCAGGCACGTTTATGGGCCACAAGACCAGACCAGCACTGGATCGACACTGTCTCCCACATCGGTTGCATTTGTGATTTGACTGGTCTAGCACCAAATGTCTGCGTTCATGACCTGCTTCATATTTCTTCTGTCTTTTCTCCTCAATAGCTGGGATTGACTTCTTGACAATGCAGCACCAACTTCTTCTGTCCAAAGCTTCTTTCTCCCAGGTGTTGACATTCATGTCAGTGTTCTTCATTTGGCGCTTGAGCACATCGTTGTAGCGCAGCTTCTGACCACCGTGCTTCCTCTTCCCTTCATGTAGCTCGCCATAGAAAACAGCTTTGGGTAAACGATCATCGCTCATTCTTGTGACATGACCAGTCCAACGCAGCTGAGAAGTTGTGTTGAGAGATTCTGCACTGACTGTCCCAGCACGTTTGAGCACCTCCACATCTGGTACCCTCTCTTGCCACTTGATGTGTAATATTTGGCTTAAATGCCTGAGTTGTGTCTTTGTCAATTTCTTGATGTGCTTCTGATACAATGTCATCACTTCAGTTGAATAAAGCAGAGATTGTAAACAGCTGTGTTATACACTTTGACCTTGGTTGCAATTTTAATGTCGTGGTAAGACCGAAGTTGCTTCTACTTTTGTAGCTGATTTAATTCTCCTCTCAACTTCCTGATCTGATGAGTTGGTGTTGTGAAATTTATTGTTTTGTGGCAGCAGTTCATTGCAACACATAAAAAACTATAAATTACCATGTAATATAGTAAAAAAAAATTAAATAAGTAGTGCAAAAAGGGAGCAGAAAAATACTGAGTGTTCATGGGTTTATTGTCCTTCTAGAAATCTGATGGCAGAGAGGAAGAAGCTGTTCCTGAAACGTTCAGTGTGTGACTTCAGGCTCCTGTACCTCCTCCTTGATAGTAGCAATGTGGACGGAGTTAAGATGGTGCCGAGTGGCCTCCTCTTCAAGCTCATCTGCAGAAACAGCTTAAATTCCTCTCTTTAATGTCTCTTTTTTGCCTCTTCTAGGTGGTTAGGGGTCGAGTGAGGTCCTGATCTGCAATGCCACTCAAACTGCATTTTTTTTTACGGCAGTTGAGTTCCTGCTCCTGGATCTCACTGGCCGGCCATTTTCTGACATTCTCTGGGCAGGTTGCAGATAACAGCACCTCCAGGGTGCGACTGATTCCAGGCCAATGTTGCCGACTGAGGTGTTGCAGGCGAAGGAACATCAGGACTTCACTGTGGCAGATGTGTGGACAGAGGTCTTTGTAGTCGAGCGATTGCACTCTCTCTCTCTTTCTCTCAATGGTGGGGAGAAATTGCTGCCGATTCTTGAGTAGGAGAATCTCAGAATAACGAGACGCAGCAGATTGTAGCAGCATAACAGTGACTGTAAGTCTACCCCTTTGCTGTGAAATGGGTGACATCTCTGCCCATTGTGAGTGAGAGAGAGCCTGTGGCATGTCGAACTGTCCGGTCGGTAAACAATAGATTTTGTTGACTGCAGATCATGCACTCTCTTTGGTGCTTTGCCATTGTTTGATGGGTGGTGGGCACTGACGCTTTTTGCTGAAATGAGCAAGAGGGAGGGGGTGGTTAATCTGTTGAAGCTTGCTGCTGCTTGCGTGGGGGGGAGGGAAGAGGGAACTTTGGAGTTCAAATACTTTTCTGTCATTCATTCTTTTGGGCTTTTTCTGTTTTTCATAGATGTCTGCCAAGACTAAGTATTTCAGGTTGTATACTGTATACATTCTCTGATAATAAACAGAACCATTTCAAATGAGAAGAGGGGATGCCTTGGGTGATGGGGGTCCTTAATGATGGATGCTGCCATTTTGAGGCATCGCCTTTTGAAGGCATCCTCAACGGTAGAAAGGCTGGTGCCCATGATGGAGCTGACTGAGTTTATAACCTCCTACTGCTTTTTCCAATCCTGTGCAGTGGCCACTGCATACCAGACAGCGATGCAGTTTTGGTCTCCTCAAACTCATCGTGAAGTATAGCCACTGTGGTGCCTTGTTTGCAATTGCATCATGTGGGCACAGGAACATCTGCCTTTTTATCACTGGTGAGTACACTTTGCACAGAGACAGGAGACTGCCTTTTCATTGCTGGTGCGATCGCTCTGCTACGAAGAGGGAGAATGCCGGGCAGATTTTCTGCGTTTTTGATGTGGACTTGGACTGTCAACCTTTTTTCAGTCTCGTGGTTTTTTTATATTCTGTGTTTTTCACCTGATTTTTCCCTTTTTTTGTGTGTGGGGGAGGGGGATTTGGGGGTCAATGTGCCTGTAGGTTTTAGTTCGTTTTTTTCTGCGGAGAGGAGGGATTTTGGGGTTCATGCCTTTTGTGATACCTTTCTTTTCTTTCTTGGTTTCATGACTATCTGGAGAAGAAGAATTTCAGAGTTGTATACTTTGATAATAAATGAACCTTTGAATTAAATTAATTGTAAACTCCAGGTAACACAGAAAATGCCACAAAATATAGTTTAATATACACCTACACACAGTAAACAGCCTAACTTCCGAGCTTAATATGAACCAACTTTCTACAAATTTTGTCAGTGAACTCTTAGTTAGATTCTAACAGGGTTTTTCAGCTAATTCTTGCTTTCCTTTTCTAATTACCGTAAATTAAATGCAAAGTGCATTATCCCTAAGAACCCGAAGGCTAGAAGGGAAGAATCCTCATCTTATCTGAAATCCTGAAGCTTCAGAAAGCTGAGATGAACCAAAAATGAAAATATTGTCAAGTTTTTGTTATATTAATGAATGTGACAGTGATTGTAAAATAGAGCCATGACCTTCACCAAGAGAGTGAACTGCAGATAAAATAACTATTTCTTGCTTGCAAGGAAGGCAAAATTAAACTGAATAAACTAAAAATCTATAATTTCATGATTAAGAAAGGAACAAATTTCAATGAGTCAGCAGTAAACTGAAAATAAAATAATGCAATGAAATATAGTCATGTATATTTCTGAACAACGAACACACACACACACACTCACGCACACGCACACACTTACTTGTAGTAACAGATGTCTGTTCCAGTTCTAACCCACCGTGGCCTTCCAAGCATGGCTTCTTGGACTGAATACATTAGGGGATGCATACCTTTCAAAAGAAAATGTGATTTCAGTGTACTTATGAATAGAAGTATAAATACCATTGCCCCTCAGTGCACTTCATAAATTGAACAATGTGAGATTTTCCTGTACTTTCTATTCTGTTGATTTTGTCACAACAATAAGACTACACCACAAAGAGAAATTTCTGATGGTGTTCAGAGCAGCTTGTGAACTGTATGTTTTTGGTCTGTCAAGAAAGAAGTTGGATCTGGTTCTGCGGAATGAAAGGGCCAACTGAAGCAAATGTCAGTGGGAAAATAATTAGGGAACATACTCTCATAAGGTTTAGATAGTAATAGAGATAGGTAAGAGGAATCTAAAGATGAACTGCAATGAAAAATGTGGCTAGCTAGTATCATGTGCAACTATGGATTGGCAAGTAAAATAGAACAGATGATCTATGAAAGATTGCTTCAAGTACAGAGTAGTTATATTTCCATAATGATAGAAGGTGTAGGAAATAACATTAGAACTCACTGGATGGCAAAGAAGTAGAAATAAGGAATGGGTAATTTTGAATAACACTTTTCAAATAAACAAAACTCATATGAAACCAACAAAGTGGCCCAGAAGCAAGCAGAAAAGAAACAGGAAGGCAGGTAGCACACATTGGGATCAATTATGTTGCACAGGTATGGATATAACAAGTAGATAGTAGCAAGAGCGATAGGGTCAGAGGTTGGTTGATAAACCTACAAGTCTTCCCCAGCTTATGTAAACCTGACTAATGTGTACCACTCATACATATAAACAACTGGCCGGATGGAATAGCCAACTGCTGCAGGGCTATAGGAATCTTCTACCATGTGGAAACTTGATTTGTGATCGAATTTCTGCTATGTGAACTGTTCAGATAACACACAGTTCACAGTATCAGAACCCTACCAAAACATGCAGAGGGCCTGTAATGAGCACTTTTTAAAATCAGTTTTCACTGAGGAACTTAATGCTGTAAAGATTTCAGCAGAAATGGAGACAGTTGAGATAACAGACAGGACATATAATTATAAGAGGAACATACTAGATAGGTAGCCAATGCTTAATGACACTTACACTGGATGGAGTACATCCATGGTTGCTGAAGGAAACAGAAAATTGTAGACAGGCCTGTCATTATTTTCACTGTTCCTTACATACATGGAAGTGCCAACCACCAGCAAACATGACACTCTTGACTAAAAAATGTGCAACTATCGTCTGATCAGTATAATTTAATAGTGGTTAAGATCTTAGGAACATCAATCAGGGAAAAAGTGGAAATATTGAGCAAATAAAAGAGAGCCCACACAGATTTGTAAAATACAAATTGTGTTTAACAGTCCTCCTGCAAATTTTTGATGTGGTAACTGAGAAGGCTGAATAGCTGGTCAACAAAATTGAAGACCAGGGATGAAAGTATCAATGGCAGCATGGATAATGAAGAGCAGAAGGCAGAGTTGTAAACAACTTTGTTTCCTTCTGGAGGGGCTGGCAGTCAGATCAGTTTTTTAATGCTTATTAATAACCTGAACATGGATTGTGCAGGGTAAAATTTCCAAACTTGAGATATAGATTGACAAGCAGAATTGGCAAGCACGCAGCAGATGAAAGTTAACAGTGACAAGTGTGAGGTGATGCAGCTCAGCAGAAAGACCAAGAGTTAATAAAGCATAAATGACGCAGTTCTGAATGGTGTGAAGGTACATGGTGAGCTGGATATGTGTATCCTTTCTTAAAGTAGCAGTATATATTGAAAGCACAGTTTGTAAAGCTTCAGAAAAAGCATAAAAGCAGGAAGGTTATGTAGAGCCTTGGTGAAACATAGTCATAGACTAATACAGCACTAAAACAGCCCTTCATCACAACTCGTCCATGCTAACCACTACATCGTCTCTTATAGTCCCAGAAACTCCAAGCTCCTTCCCTCCATGTATTTATCCAATTAACTCTTAAATGCTGCAATTGTACCCACCACAACCACTACCTCTGGCAGCTCATTCTTGCTACTCACTACCCTTTGAGTAAAGAAATTGCCACTCAGGTCTTTTTAAAATCTTGTCCCTCTTGTATCTGTGTATTCATGTTTAGGACTCCCCAACATTGAGGTGAAGTCTATGACCTTCCACCTCAACCATAGCTCTCATGACTTTATAAATTTTGTTAAGATCAGACCTCATTTTCCAAGCAATGAAGCCCCAGCATGGTCAAACTCTCCTTAAAACTCAGACCCTCTGGTCCAGTTAGCTTTCTCATAAATCTCTTCTGAACCCTCTCCAATTTGAAGCATTTTTCCTGTAAATAAACTGTACACAAACTCAGTGCAACCTCACCAACAACTTATATAATTGCGCAAAACATCTCTATTCCTAAACTCAATGCTCTGACTGATGAAGGCCAGCATGCTAAATGCCTTCTTCACCGTCCTGCCTACTGTGCAGCCTTCTTCAGTGAACTGTGCACTTGTACTCCCAGTCATGCTGTTCCACCAACACACCTGGCCATTCACTCTATAAATTCTCTCCTGTTTTGACTATCAAAAAAATACATCATCTCACTGTTATCTAAGTTTAAATCCATTTGCCATTCCTCAGTCCATCTGCCCAACTGATCAAGATCTCTTTGCAATTCATTATAATCTGCTTCACCATTGACAAGGCCTCCTAATTTAGCATCATCAGCAAATGTGCTAATTATGCCATGTACATTCATATCCAAATAATTTAATATACACCATGAATAACAAAGGTTTCATCACTGACCTTTTCTTCCAATCATTGAGCAAATTCTGAATTCACCTTGCTATCTTCCCCTGAATCCCAATCAACCTAACCTTCCAGATCAGTCTGGAGGCAATCCGTGCCTTAGTTTTTCTATCGTACCTGTTCAGGTATGTGCATTGAAACAGATGCAATTTAAACCAGTGGTTCTACCTGCCCTTTTTATGTAAACGTCATTATCATGATTCTTAGGCTTACACGCTTAGGTTGTAGCACAAACCCCTATATTCTCACTGATTTCACTATCTCATCCCACCCCCTGCAAATCTTGTTTAAGCCCTTCCTCATGGGAAAAGCAAATTTCCTTGCTAAGATATTGATCCTAATGCCCCTCTTGTACAGGGTGCCTCTACTGCGAAAGAAATCCCAATGATACAGGAACCCGAATACCTGTCTCCTGCACTAACTCGTCAGCCACACATTCATTCGGCCTACTGTTGTACTCTGGACTCACTAGCATGTGGCACCAAGACTAATCGGAGATTACTACTCTCGTGGTCCTACAATCTACGGATCTAGGGTAGTGCACCCAATACTAGTTACCACACTTGAGAAAACACCTGAAGACACAAGAATAATTTCAGGTAAAAGGCTCAGCTGGGGAATATGGGCTGCTCTCCTTTTAGTAAAGGCTAACAGGCATTTTGATAGAAATGTACAAGATCAAAAAAGGCTTAGATAAGCCAATGTACAGAATTGCAAGGAGGATGGACCAGTGCACAGATTTTAAGTGATGGAAAAAAGATGCAGGGCTAGGTAGAAGAGCAGAAAATGGGGGAAGAACCTTTTTTGCTGCATACAGAGAGTGATTATAATCTGGAATTCTATGTTTTTATATTAACTTGTGGCCTAATGTTACATGCAAAATAAAGATGAACTACACTATCTCTTAAATGCACTGCTACATGTAGGTTGGAGAGGTCTAGAATAAATATTTTGAGAATGTGTGCACCGTACAGAACGTTGCTGTGACAAGTGTGAATTAGTAAATGGGGCTGCTGGCAGTATATTATAGTTTATGCCCTCTAAACTTATTTCAATAAATATGATAGGTATTAAAAACCTCAAGGCAGTTATGACAGACATGGGATTCTGCTGATACTGGATATCTTGATCAGGTTTTGAAGCTGATAATGATATCCTTGTATGAAAACGGTGGGATTTTCCAGATTTAGATACTTGACAAATTTATTTTGCTGAGGATGTAAGTGGATGGAGATCCACACATTGGACAGCCATGGCAAAATAGTTGTTCCACTATTTAACAGCCATTTGAAATTCCTCAGAAAAAAAGATAGTTAATGATTTTGTTCTGACACAACCTGAGACAAATCAACTACTTCCAAGGTGTAAAGAGAATCCACAATTGTTGGAAATCCAGAGGAACACATACAAAATGATAGAAGAAGTCAGCAGGTCAGGCAGCATCTATGGAAAGCAATAAACAGTTGATATGTGCCAGGAGGGACAAGAAGGAGCGATCCCTGTGGAAAGTGGAGAGATGCAGGGAGGTAAACATGAGTTTGGTGTAAGATCTCATTGAAGATGGCAGAAATTGTGGAGAATGATGTGCTGGATTCTGAGGCTCGTGTAGTGGTAATTAAGCACTGGAGAAACTCTATCCCTGTTGAGGAGGCAGGGAGATGATACTTCCAAGGATATTTAAGAAACAAAATCATTAAATCAAAAAACCTATCTATATATTAAGTTAAATTGTTAAATACCCTCATGCAGTATTTGGCAACAATATCTGTACAAAGACAAATAAAAAGATTTAGTTGGGATTTAGCAACTAGAATGATTTGAATCAATCATCTTTGAATACTGACAAAAATGTTCTAAGATCGCATACGAACTTATTATCACTGACAATTGTGAAGAGTACAGATTTCAGATTCTATATTCTATACATCCGCTGATATTAAATGAACCTTTGAAACTTTGAAACAGCTACCGAGGAATATTTAACTGCAGTTCAGTTCAATGTCATAAGAAAAATTAATATGCTTAAAATATGAACTGGAAAACCTAATCCAAATTACAAGAAAGTAATTGCAGTGATTAAGAGATTGCTTATTATCTATCACCATGTGGGCGTAAAATAAAATTGTGGCATAATCTGAATCTCCTATCTAAACAGTGACTGAATGCTTTAAAAAAATGAACCTTGTTCAAATTTGCCAGGTCTGCATTTTGACCAAAAAGATAATTAAGTATTTATAACATAGTTAGCTACCAATAATTTAAAAATGTAATGTCTTACCATAGTTGAATTGACTATTAGATTTTTCACAGTTGATAATATTGAACCGATAAGGAATAGCATTCCTCATTCCACTCACTTCAAAATAAAACCATTGGTGATGATGATTGCTGTTTATATCAGAATTAAGGATCAGATCATATTCAAACCTAGAAACAGACAGAGGAAATTGAATAAATTTACCTAGCAAGCTTCAGACAAAAGAGACATCAAGGGAAAGAAATGAGTGTGAAATGAGCTCACAGTTTCTCAAATTCAGTTCTACAGATGCTGGAAATCCCAAGCAACACACACAAAATGCAGGAGGACTTTACATTGTCATATCATGCTTCCAATTCTTAGATTAATTAGAAAATGTACTTCAAAGTATATTTTACTGAAAAGCATTTTCAAATATCCTATGTCATGAATGTCAACTATACCCATTCAGGACTGAATTACTTGACTCAAGGAGCTCCAGTGAGTATGATGCCAACTGCCAGTCACAAAAGAGAATGGAAGATGAATTACAAACATAAACAAAAGAATTAGGGTTAGAAGTGGAGAAAATGGTGTGACAGTGCTACTGGTAGAGGGGGGTTCAAAGATCTTAGGGTTTGGAAGAAAAAATGCCCAGATTCACTGAAGGGGAAACCTTCAGTAGGGTTCTAGCTAGTAATTTCAAAGGAGTATCATATTAATTCTGAATGCTATCTTACTCAAATATTATGGTTTTCCCCACCAATGGAGAATCAATGCTGCAGGTAGATTAAAGAAAAGTTTGCACTGTAGCAATTGGAGTTGAGAAGGGAGATGGGGTAAAATGAAACCCCACTGCCTGCGTATTTTAAAACAAAGATTTTATTCCATTGTCTCTCACTCATCACCACAAATATTCTGTCCATTCCTTAACCTTTCTGATTCTAAATACCTCAGCTTTAGAATTTAGTTTTATATCTTTTGGAGCTTCCTCTGTTCATGTTGAGTGTAGTACAAGTGATCAAAACAGTTATTGTTATCTCCTCACTTATTGTACAGAAGCTGACCATAAAGGAACAGCAGGATTAGTTTTACAATCAGAATTAACAAACAATGATTTACTTTAATTGAAGAAATATATAAAAAAGTAGAAGATTAGTTTGATTAATCCCCTTTTAAATAATGAATTGGCAACTCATATTTAACATATCCAAAATCAAAAGAAATAGAGAATGGGGAAGAAAATTAGACAGGATATTAGTACACAGTGTGATATACAGCTTTTGACAAATTTCCACATAAAATTATCAAATAAACTTCAGGATTGTGGAACTTCAGAGAATATCATGTAAAGGGAAAAGAAATAGCTTTTGCCAACTGTTAATCACAGCATTTTACATAGAGCTTTTATGTTACTTTAAAAAAAGCAAGTACAACAATAGATTGCTCGCATCATAAATGGAGACCTCAAATTGTGGTGTTGCCAATTTCATTACAATATTTGAAGTAGTTTTGGTGGGTGACAGTAAATGAAATAGAGGGAAGGATGTTAGAAGGGCTAGCTGTCTTAAAGCTAGCCCTTCTAACATCAATCACAAACTATGAGATATCTGAGAGCAAACGTCATCTCCAGACTCAGTACTGCAAATCCCTAAAAGAACAATTACATCAAATTATTTTAAAAAGTATATAATTCAATATTTAGAAATATCCTAGTTATTTCAAATGACTGAATTTGTTTCTGCCTGCTCCCAAAACAAAATCATCATTCTTACTTTCTAATTTGAACTACTTTTCGAAGATTTCCAGACTCGAATTGTGAATTGAACCTCAGAGTTTCTCCATCTTCGGGTATAGGATAGCTAAGGGAAAAAGGACAATAAGACAGCATCTACTTAGTAACATCATTAGTGAACATTAAACTACATATTTGAAAACTCACAAGCTTTATTGAACTCACCTTAGAAAATCAAGATCATACACAGTTTTGTCAATAATGTCATTTGCATGAATTAGTCTCTCAATATCCTGGAATATTTTTGTTCTGTAGAAAAATAATAGTTATATGCAATTTTTGCACTTATTTGTTATCAGCTTCTTTTTAAAAGAATATTGTTTTAACTGATTATTCAGTTTAAAATAAAGAGAATTAGGAAAAGTAAAGTATTCAAACAAATTCAAGCATTTTCAAAAGCATCCCATGGATCTAAGTTATTTATTTAGTTTGAAGTTTAAATAACTAGGGCACTTCTTTTAATAAATACAAATAACTAATGCAGTTCATAACAATTAATAAAAAGTTAATGAATTACAATTCATCTTCTAAGAATGTTGTATGAATGACAATTTTCTTTGTTTAATCTTGGCCTTCACTTTATGATTGAGACTTAAGAATTAAACTAGATTTGAAGATAACTGATATCCATATTTTATCTTTAAGAAGAAAGATTTATACTGATAATTCTGTGTATGACCAGTAATATAATTATTCTAATATATGTATATTTTGCATTCCTGAGAGCTATAAATTATATTACGCTCTATTTATTTATCATCTATAGAAGAATTTGTGTGCATTACATCATACAAAGTCTTTAAAGATGAGACAACTTCAATCTCAAAATTTTTCTATTCTTCCAATTTAATGCTAAAATACAGGACTGTTAACTTTTCCAAAAATCCAGCTAGTGATCACTTTAAATATAACCATACTTTCCTTTCAGTCTTCCCCTCTTTTTAGAGCATACTGACATATGAATCCATATTTTACATTGAGATTGCCTGATTTATCATTTTTCTTAGTCTGGCAGTGCCTTCTCCTTTCAATGAGGTTTCTCAATGCAATGCTTTGAGATAGCAATCACTTGCATGCTCACCTTTGAACACCGTAGGGTCTTTCTATGAGAGGTTCCTTGAATGGAGGTGGAATATGGCCAAAATAATCAGGATAAGCCACTTCACCATATTCGGGAACAGATTTAGTCTTTTTAACAATTTCAATATAAAGATCAGGGTCATGAAGTGGTTGCAAGACCCCTGGCTCCGGTAATTCTGAAAATCCTGGTTCTTCAGAACTTAAAGAGGAGTCATCCTCGGCATCAGTGTCAAAGCCAGAACAGCACAATTGACCTAGCTGGGTACCAACCTGTTGCCAAGATGGAGGCTGACCAAATGATGAAACAAATAAAGACTTTCCACACCCTGAGATCTGCTGACAAGTTTTGCTGCAAGTTTCTCCCAGGGTCAAAAATCTGGGTTTGTTCTCAAGTCCACTCTCACACCCAGGTTTGCAACATTTAACATTTTCAGAAGCATTATTACAGTGCAGTGACATACTGTTGAAGCCTTTGGTAATCTCATGGTTTAGGCATTCCGCAGGTGGATGCCCATTTTGTTTAGAATACTGACAGTTGACATTGTTTTTGCTTTTCTCTGTACTGTGCTGATCCATGTGTGTTACAGGTTTATGATCCTGTCCAGCTCCTTGATATACTTTAGGTAGAAAGTGCTGGTTTTGTTTAATATCACTTTCTTTAACACTTGCTCTAACTGTATTACTATTTGATGATGGCTCCTCGGCTGTGGGCACAATAATGGGTCCTGTCCGCTTAACATCAATTGTTGATTGATTGATGTTGCTTTTTTCAGCAAAATTATATGCCTAAAACAAAAAATAAATAAAAATTAATATTCATTCAACTGAATTGGAGAATTGTTTCATATAAAATTTGTAGACCATAAAACTGGGTAAAACTAAGGTAAGTCATGACTGAACATGCCTCTATTTAAATCTATTTTTAATTGTATATATATTCCACAAGTTAACAGTAATGCCAACTTTTCTTTGATCTACCTGAAACATTGGTGGAGTAAACTATAATATTTGGTTTAATGGAAAGCAAGAATGTGGATTTCTCCAGACTCTATAAAATCCCCTGACCATCAGGTAGTTTTGCATCTAACTAACAGTTTTTTAAGATATAGTTTTACATTGCAGCCTATTCCAAAAACTAATCTGTAAAACAAGGTTCTAGAAGGAGCAAATGAAAGAATAACCAGTTTCTGATCAATCCTGTGTTGCAGCTGCTCATATTATAGAAATTTGTCCTTACAGGATCACAAATCACTACACAAAATTTTGAGATAGAGAATAAAATTCACTCTCATTGAAAGTTTGGAAAAAATTAAGTAAATCAACTCAAAAGTTTTTTTTGGGATCACTCTAAAAATAAAACTGGTTAAAGTTGCATTGGTGGCTAGAGTTTGAGGTACAATTTTTGTTCTTTTCAAATAATGTCAAAAGAAATTCACACAGCAGACAGGGCTATAATTTGATAGTACTGAAGGCCTTTAGTACAGGGAAAGCCCTATTAACTGGATATTGTATTACTACACAAAAATGTCTGTCTAGCAATTTCCCATGACATGACTGCACAACTATCAAGAAATGAGAGTTTTCCTATTTCTGAATTCATAAGGGCAAATTTCCATTACTTGGACTGCTGTATTCAGATATAGGGTTGCCTGTAAACTGTTTGACACTGAACAACTTCTCCACTTCCATCCTTCAAATAAAAGCTGTTTCTGCAGTAACCCACGTATGCTTGATTCGTTCAAGAATATATAGAGAATTCTTTATTCCTCTTTCATCTGTTTTCTGCTAAGCTGATAACAGTATTTGTACTACATTCTACTTTTGCCCTAAATCAGAAAATTTCATCAACTTTGCTCCCAGTTTCCACCTTTACCCCATCTTCATGAGGTCCATCACTGAGATTGACTCTTTCTTACCTTGACTACACTAAGTGAATAATCAGCAGCAACACACATTTCAGCTGAGCACAGCACAACGGAAGTGAAAGCATGAGGGAATTTCACCTATTTTCGGCTCAATAATCACTTGATTGTTTAATGTTGAGGACCACAGAAAATAACCTGCTAATTCAATGTTTCAATACATACATTTTATGTCAGAGAAATGTATACAATATACATCCTGAATTTTATTTCGTTGCAATTCTTAATTCATTAGTTTTATCATCCAGTGAAAACAATTCTTAGTTCTTGCCATGGATTTACTTGGCAACCACTACAAAGAATGCTAGACAATAATGGTTCACTAAACTTCAGCTTATGTGAACTAAATAGATGTTAGAGGTAATCAAGCAGTATTGGCAATAATAATGGGTCAAACAGAGTGTTTCGAGTTTTCTCTCTCTCTCTCTCTCAAGGACTTTAAGATCATTTTATTCATTATTATTTGGAAAAAATAATAGAAACACTAGTAGATTAAAAAGGAAACCATTGCTCACATTTTCTGTTCTTTAATAGTCTATAATTATTTTTGGAAATTATTATTTTGTCCTTTCAGATTTTGTTTGACCCTACAGGGTAATATGCAAGAAGCAGATAAGAGAGAACAATAATCAAAGGCACAAGCATATTAAAAAAAAATCCCCCTGGAAGCTAATCATAGATGTCAGTAAAGCCAAACATTAAACTTTACATCAACAATCACTACATCAAAACAAGTCAACAAGAATACCACACAGAACTCTGGACCTATTCACATTACATCACCCAGCCTATACAAGTGAAGTCAACTTTTATTGTCATTTCGACCATAACTGCTGGTACAGTGCATCGTAAAAATGAGACAACGTTTTTCAGGACCATGGTGTTACATGACACAGTACAAAAAACTAGACCAAACTACGTAATAAAAAAAACAGAGAAAGCTACACTAGACTACAGACCTACACTGGACTGCATAAAGTGCACAAAAGCAGTGCAGGCATTACAATAAATAATAAACAGGACAGTAGGGCAAGGTGTCAGTCCAGGCTTCGGGTATTGAGGAGTCTGATAGCTTGGGGGAAGAAACTGTTACATAGTCTGGTCCTGAGAGCCCGAATGCTTCGGAGCCTTTTCCCAGACGGCAGGAGGGAGAAGAGATTGTATGAGGGGTGCATGGGGTCCTTCATAATGCTGTTTCCTTTGCAGATGCAGTGTGTAGTGTAAATGTCCGTGATGGCAGGAAGAGAGACCCTGATGATCTTCTCAGCTGACCTCACTATCCACTGCAGGGTCTTGCGATCCGAGATGGTGCAACTTCCGAACCAGGCAGTGATGCAGCTGCTCAGGATGCTCTCAATACAACCCCTGTGGAATGTGTTGGGATGGGAGATGGACTTTCCTCAGCCTTCGCAAAAAGTAGAGACGCTGCTGGGCTTTCTTTGCTATGGAGCCAGTGTTGAGGGACCAGGTGAGATTCTGTCAGGTGAACACCAAGAAATTTGGTGCTCTTTATGATCTCTACCAAGGAGCCATAGATGTTCAGCGGGGAGTGGTCGCTCCATGCCCTCCTGAAGTCAACAACCATCTCTTTTGTTTTGTTCACATTAAGAGACAGGTTGTTGGCTCTGCACCAGTCTGTTAGCCACTGCACCTCCTCTCTGTAAGCTGACTCGTCGTTATTGCTGATGAGACCCACCACGGTCGTGTCATCGGCGAACTTGATATGGTTCGAGCTGTGTGTTGCAGCACAGTCAAGGGTGAGCAGAGTGAACAGCAGTGGACTGAGCACGCAACCCTGGGGAGCCCCAATGCTCAGTGTGATGGTGTTGGAGATGCTGCTCCCAATCCGGACTGACTGAGGTCTCCCAGTCAGGAAGTCTAGGATCCAGTTGCGGAGGGAGGTGTTCAGGCCCAGTAGGCTCAGCTTTCCAATCAGTTTCTGAGGGATGATTGTGTTGAATGCTGAACTGAAGTCTATGAACAGCATCCGAATGTATGTGTCTTTTTTGTCCAGGTGGGTTAGGGCCAGGTGGAGAATGGTGGCAATGGCGTCATCTGTTGAGCGGTTGGGATGGTACGCAAACTAATTCTGGGCTAAACATAGTCAACATGATTTTAAAATAGAAGTCATACTTTTACTCATTAACTAATGATATGGCTCGTTACCTTAGTTCTCCATTTCAATTCCAGTACCCAAGCATGGACCAAAGCTCCAAAAACACCTGGAACAAGTGGTCCTGAAGGCAGCCACCCAGATCATCATGTAACATAGTATTGATTAAATGGTACTTGATATTACTATTGACACAGGAGATAAACGTAAATGCTGGAAGTCCAGAGAAACTCAAACAAAATGCTGATGGAACTCAGCAGGTCAGGCAGCACGTACGGAGAGGAATAAACAATCAATGTTCGGGCTGAGACCCTTCATCAGGGCTCACTAATAACAACTCATTTCATTACACATAATGGTTGAACTTTGGGATGAAACTGTTTTGCTTTCAATAGACAGGGGACACTGGTACAATTTCACACATTGCTACATAGATTCCAGTATGATAATTCATAGAAACTCTTTAGCTAGGAATCCAACTAGTTTAGGAGCACAGAATGTCATCACGGGAGCTAGGATTTCATGGGGCCATGACTTAATCTATACAGACAGACAGACATACTTTATTGATCCCGAGGGAAATTGGGTTTCGTTACAGCCGCACCAACCAAGAATAGTGAAGAAATATAGCAATGTAAAACCATAAACAATTAAATAATAATAAGTTAATCATGCCAAGAGCAAATAAGTTCAGGACCAGCCTATTGGCTCAGGGTGTCTGACACTCCGAGGAAGGAGTTGTAAAGTTTGATGGCCACAGGTAGGAATGACTTCCTATGACGCTCAGTGTTACATCTCAGTGGAATGCCCACATATTTGAGGATGGCTGGGTTAAATCTATTTTTATTCTGTTGCAGCATTTATAATGGTGGTTCTAACTCATAGGCCTCATGGAACTTGATATAAGTTTGTCATTTTCACTAAATGCTGCAGGTCAGATATGGCAGATATGGGTTAACATCAAGCAAGGAGCATGCTGCAGAACCAAGCAGCACAAATATAACATAATTTTCCCATTATCTAATCCTCGTGCTCATGTCCTCAGTTCCTGAAATGTGTGCCACATACATCTGACTGAAAGTATCAAGCTGCTAAAGTTTACTAAAGACACTTACAAGATCTGCTCAGACAACTGTTTTCAGTCATTTCTGATAGTTTTACGTTCAGCTCCCAACACCAGGAATTAACATCAAGGAAAATGCATCCTCAAAGCAGCGTCATCCTGATCATTTTCATCTCTCTGCCACATCATTCAGTGTAGAATATAATGCACTGCAGCTTTACTCAATAGGTGTAGGTGTCGCTGGCTGCTCTAATGGAAAACAAAGACTGACGCATGCATTGCTGCCTAGTTCTGAAATGTTTAACAGAGAAGTGCCCAAAGCAGAAAGGGTTGTTTTTACCTGAAAGTCCTCCATGAGCTCTGGGAAAAACTGCTTGTATATTTCCAATTCTTCTACTGGCCGCCCTAAATCTTGCACTGGCTTTAACTTGCTAAGGTCAGTTTCAATATCATCGTTCTGGGTAAAAAGTATAAAAAGCATGATTTATTTCTTATATTAATAGAGCTACAAATGTTTCTGCAGTCAAACAATGCTCATTTTTTTAATATCTAACTTAAATACTTTTGCACCTTGTATGCATCCTGTTTAATGTTTCTGGAAATATTTATCAAAATGATTGCTCCCCCCCCCCACATATTCTGAGTCATTAAGTAATATGTTTTATAAGCAGTGCTTAAAGAATGTGATTAAAATCATCCACCAAAATTTAAAATCTCTAGGGAATGTGACCGAAGAATTCAATCTAGAAATTCCATCAAACTATCTTCAAGAGTGCTATCTTGCATTGAAAATAAGCTGCTTCCTTTGGAATAAAGACAGTGACAAAAGTAGAAATTCTGAAAGCTGTAGATTATACTTTAACAAAACAATTCACCAAATGATTTGAAATACAAAAAAAAACTAACTTCATTACAGGTTATACCACGAGAAATGTTAATGGATACAAGTATAATAAGAATTGTAAAATATTCACATATGTCAGAAGAGGTGCATTCAGAACTAGATTTCTGTAAAAAAAAAGTCTGCTTTCACTACCTTCTGTCATTGCAGCTAAAGCTGACAGTGAAATGGGCTTTTCTGATACAAGTACAAGTTAACAACAAAAACGTGTTCTTGTAATACTAAAAATAGATAACTCTCTCTACTATAAATCAAGGGAAAGAGTTAAATGGATGAAAAATTGAAGAACTTATGAACTAACATCCCTACAAAGTATCTTGTCAATACAAAACATTGCTCTGTGAGGTCTAGGTAACATTTTCCATGTTTGCTTAGCACAACCTCTGAACTGAGAAATACAAATGTATATATACATATTATCAACACCTCACAAACATCTCAAACGATTATTTTAAGAAATAATATGTTTCTACATTAATCCCATGCATATTCACAAACCATTAATTTCAATAAAATGTTAAAAAGACAATTTAAAATTTGAGCTGCTTCCTCCTTGATTGTAAGAATCCTTCAATGAAATTGGAAGCTCTATGAGCTTGATGTATGATTTTACATTTGAAATATTTCCCACTTCCATTTATTTAATTCATTATCACCACACATCAGTATGGAAAATTTTATTTTCGCGTCAACTTTCGAATCAGTTCATCTTGTAAAATGTTGCTCGAGTACCTTCTGGTTTTCATTTGCTTCTTCTTCAGTTTCATTGTCTATTTCCACTTCAGTTTCATCAGTATCATCACTTTCATCTAAAACATCATCAACTAAAATAGAAGAATTTTTTTTTAATACATATACTTTCAAATACATTTCCAGTTACTTTTATTTTAGGGCTGAAGAAAGGTGTTGCAAATAGTGAAAACCTACCTTCAGGAGCTAAATTATAGATCTGTGCGACAGGACCACTTATTGGGATCACTGGCAACTGGAACTGGTAAACACTTTTAATAGTTGGAATGGGAAGACGATTTTTAGGGAAACATTTTCTCATAATGAGGCTAGAGATATTGACCAAAGGGTCTAGGGTTCTCACTGAAAGACAATCCTGAAAAACAAAATAATGCATCAGTCAACTCTCTCTTTAAATGTATTATAATCCCAGAGTGCAGTTATTAATTCATAAAACAAAGTGCTAACACATTTGTTTAGTGTGACTGTTAAATGCATTAGTGATAAAAAATAACCTTCAATATGAAACATTTAAATTATAAATTGCTTTACTTTTCAAAAGTTCATGCAGTAAGCCTACGTGCAACACTGGAAAGTAATACCTCAGTGTTACTACAGAAAAAAAAAATCATGATCAAAATAAACTGTCCTTGTCAATATCTAACTCTCCATTGACCGGCAATCTCTTTATCCTACAGAAAATGGATCCCTCACCTTTCATGCACAGACTTACAAGGTACTAATTCAGAAAATGAGGTCGCAGGAATTGGTCAAGTTGCCAGCTTGAAACCAGGGTCCAGAGAGAATTAAGCTCAGCACCCGTTTATTAAAACTGAATAAAAAATAATTGAAGGTAACATACTTTGTTGAAAGGCCAACTTTAGTTGAAAAGCCTGTTAATCTTTACTGATTGGGGACGTTATTTATGAACATTAAGAACATTATTTATGTAAGGTCTCCACCATCCAAGAAATCATGAGGTGGCACAGTAGCATAGTAGTTAGCACAGTACGGGTGCTCTAGGTTCTTTTCCCAACGCTGCCTGCTTGCACGTTCTATACGTGCCTTTGTGGCTTTTCTCTGGTTGCTCCACCCAGAAAAATATACCGTTTGGTAGGTTAATTGGTGACTGTAACTTGTCCCAAGATTAGACTAGCGTTAAATTGGTGGGTTGCTGTGTGGCATGGCTTGAAAGGCCAAAAGGGCCTACTCCACACTGTATCACAATAAATAAATAAATATGCAGGTTTGAGACATTGTGATTTGCTCTTCGGCCATCCTTCGGATTCAAAGATAATTGTTTCAAAAAATGCTTTATATAATTGACAATTTGTTTTTATTTTCTAATCTATGCCCTTTCTACACTAATGTGTCCAAGCAATTTCTATGGTAGTCAATATCCTCCCTTCAATTTCCAAACTCAGGGTCTTCTCTGATATAGAAAATGCTTTTTTCCAATTTAAATATCTGTGCAGTCAATATAAATTGCAAGGAAATGTGTCTCAAATCCTGAATCTTCTTGTACACCTTACATCAGCTCACTGCTTTCTGTTCTACATCCACCTGGATATCTATTCTATTATTTATCTCCCTTAACTCCAATTGCATGCATTCCTCACATAGTACATTATCAAAGGCTTTTTGCAATCTTCAAAAATTTGCATTTGCTGCATTACACAGAAATGAGCAGGATCTATGGAAATGAATAAACAATAGATGTTTCGAGCCGAGAACCTTCTCTGACCCAAAACATTAACTGCTAACTTATTTCCATAGATGCTGTCTGATTTGCTGAGTTTCTCTAGCATTTTGTGTGATTTGGTTTGGTTTTCCAGCATCTGCAGAATTTCTTGTGTTTAATTTACTTCATTATTCTAAATGCTCTCTGTTATTTTTTTAACAAGTTAATGAATTTGGTTCAGTATGACCTTCATATCCATTTTGGTTATTCATTTTTTTTCCCCAAAGTTTCCAAATCACTGCTATTTTTTTTATTTTTGTAGGGATTTTTGTTCTAGAACTAATATTAGACAGACTCACCTTTGGTCATTGGCCATCTTCTTGGAGCACCAGCACAATGTTAGGCATGCAACGCATACAGGTCTAATTTTATTTTCTTTCCAAAATTACATGGAAGATTGCTTTAATATCTACATGCATTAGAAGAGTGCTGGAAATTATGTCACAGATTACTTACTGATGGGTTCTTTAGTCACTAAAGATTTCATTATGGCAGCACGTAAAAGATTTTATGTTCACCATTTAATAAGTTTAAAATTTCTAGACATATTTGATATATGTTTATTACTGTATTTTAAGACCATAAAATCTATGAGCAGAATTCACTGCCTTCCAGATACATCTGTGACTAGTACCTCAGCCAGGCTCTTAGCAATTTCATCCCTAGCCTCCAGCACTTTTCTTGGATATACCTGGTAAAGCCCTGGATATGTGTGTACTTCATATATTTTAAGATGTCAGCACCTCCTCTCTGTACTATAAATTATCCTTAGAACACCATTAACTTTCCTGAGTTTTAATGTATTCAGGTCTTTCTCCACTGTAAGAAAGGAGGAGAAATATTCTTTGAACACCTTGCCCATTTCTTGCAGCTCCGCACATGGATGTCTACATTGGCTTCTCAGGGGCCCTTTCTCTCTGTAGTGACTCCTTTCCCCAGATGAGCTCAATACCTTTTATGCATGCCTTGACATTCTATGACATGACACACGAGCCCACATATTTCCAGTTGACCCTGTAATTTCAGTCTCTAAGGCCGATGCTCGGGCGTCCTTCAAGAGGATGAACCCACAAAAGGTGTCTGGTCCAGACAGCATATCTAGTTGAGTGCTATAGATCTGTGCAAACCAATTGGCTGAGTACTTACAGACGTGCATAATTTCTCGCTCCTGCATTCTAATGTTCCCATCTGCTTCAAAAAGACATCTGAAGTACCAGTGCCCAAGGAAAGTGTGATGATGTTTCTCAATGACCACAGTCCAGCACTGCTAATATCAACCACAACAAAATGCTTTCAGAGTTTTGTTATAGCGCGAATCATGATGGCAACCATAGGTCACACCTGGATTTCTTGTAGGGTTCTGGATCTCAAATGTCTGGTCTTAACTTCCACAGGTCTAACCCTCAGCAGACTGTGAACCTCCTGGTTCATCCGAGGCTTTTGGTTTGGGAAAACCTGGTATGTTCTCAAAGGCACACACTCATCCCTGCAGCTCTTGATGAAGTTGCTGATGGCCATGACATATTCATTCAGATTTCAAGACGAGTTCTTGAAGATGGTCCAGTCCACAATTCAAAGCAGTCTTGCAAGCACTCCTCTGCCTCCCTTGACCGTGCCCTTACTGTCCTCAGCACTGGTGCTGCAATCCTTAGTCTCTGCCTGTATACGTGGAGCAGAAGCACAGCTGGGTGATCAAACCTGCCAAAGTGTGGGCATGGGATGGCATGGTAAGCATCCTCAGTGGTGGTGTAACAGCAACCAAGTGTGTTGGCTCCTCTGGTCAAAGTTCCTTTGATGATCGGGAAGGCATCACAGTGCACTGTCTTGTGACTGTTGATCACAGTGCTTAGCTCCTCCTTATGACAGCTTGGCACTTTCCACGGGTGAAACGTACACTGTTATCAATACGACAGTGGACATTTCCTCAGCACATAGACACTTGACCACCAGATGTTCCAAGTCAAGGGAGCAGGACTGAGTTAGAAATGCCACATCTGTACAGCTCTATGCATTAATCATGAAGCAACCACTGGTGCCTCTGCCTTTACCTGATACTACTGTCAAGTCCAGGAGGTGGGTGGTGAAACCCTTAGGCAGCAGTTCTGTGTCCGGAGTTCAAATTCAGATTTATTTATTTATCAATCAAATGTACATCGAAAGATATAATGAAATGTACCATTTGCATTAATAACCAAGACAACCCAAGGATGTGCTTGGGGCAGCCCACAAGTGTCACCACACATTCACCAGCCAACACAGGATGCCTACAATGCTCAGCAAAACAACACAGAACACAAGCAGCAACTAAACAACAAGAAAATGACCCCTTTTCCTTCCACCCACGCACTGACGCATCCACTCACATACACAGATAGTCCTTTAACCTCAGAACCGGGCTCCAAGCCTCTAGCTTCCAGTGGTCTTACAGACAACAGGCCTCTCAGACTCGTAGTTCTAGGGCTTCCACCACCAGGCTTTGACTTGCGGACTTCCGATCAAACTTGTGTCATGTCCCCCTATTGGCTCTAGTTCAGAGGTGTCGGGGAAACAACATAAAAACAAGTCCACCCTTAGTGTAGTGTGTTGTTCGTGCTGGGGAAAGGACAAGGCAGACGAAGGCAGTCCTACTTGTAGTATAATTACATTATTGGCAGACACACCGTCTTAGTCCATGAGTTAGTATTATTTTTGTTGTAAAGTTGAGACAAGTTTGTTCCTGTGGGTTGGGGTGTTATGTGCATGTTACGCCCATGTGCGATTCCAGTTCTAGCCAATGACAGGACCCCACACTCCAGGCCTTAACACAACAACTCACATACTAGGGGTCATCAGCCCTCATGCCTCCTGCTCACAGGACATCCAATCCCAGGACCCACCAACCTGGTGGGCCAACAGACCTTGAACTCACTGGTGCTTATCCACAATGCCTGAAATCTATGGACGTCTTTTGTCACACATTCTTGTCTAGCCTTTGACAACAGAGCAGAGGCCTCGACTCTGGATGTCCTTCGTCACATCGCTGGGTTTTGAGCACAGAGCAAAGGTCTAGAATCCAGGGATCCTTTGTCACCTGTGGATGTCGTTGGCTGTGATGTCCCTTTGATCTTGTTATGAGGTCTTCCGTTTTATTTTCCTGAGACAGATGGTAGGAAGGGGAGGTTTTAGGACTGTGTTTCAGTTTTACCTGGAGCCTCTCCTGGCAGCCACGTTTCCTGACACAATGGAGAGGATCTCTGAGCTTCCAGCTGCTTTCCTCTCTCCTAGATAGTCTACAGTTCCAGAATCTGTCAGGCCTGACAATTGCTAGCTCTCTTACATGACCTGAAACAATGTTACTTACTGCTGTCTCCGTGACTACAGATTTCAGCTGTAGCAGTTGTAAATGGAAGCATTGATAACTCCCTTGACAGCTGCACACAAGTTCGCCACTCTCCAGCGCTATCTTGTAGACCTTACAGCCCCCTTTGCAGTCCTGTACACTTTATAAACAACCAGAACAGCAATGTCAAGTGTAACTTTGCTGACCAATGGTGGTGATGAGTCAGAGTATGGGAACGAGGTAGGAACTTGATTAAGTGGTGCCACAACAGCCTCTCACTCATTGTCAGTAAAACTAAAGATTTCGAAAAAAAGGAGGGAGAAGATGTGCCAGTCTACATTGTGGGTTACCAGTGGTGGAGAATCAGCAGCTTTAAATTAAAACATCAGATGACCAGTTCTGGGCCCAGAACATTGATGTAAACACAAATAAAGCATGCTAGAGCCTTTACATCTGTAGAAGTTTGTTACTCTCAGAAAGTACTGCTGAAAGTATTCTGACTGACTGTCCCATATTCCGGCATGGCAATTTGTATGTGCAGGGGCATAACAAACTGCAGAGAATAGTGGACTCTGCCCAATATGTTATATGCCAAGCCTTATCCTCCATCATTAGTACCTGCATGTTCTAACAGTGTTCTTTCTCATAAAAATTATTTATAATTTATATTATATTAATTATGTTATATGGAGCAGTGTCTCAGAAAGGCAGCGTCCATTATTAAAGACCCCCATCACCCAGGGCTTGCCCTTTTCTCACTGTTACCATCAGGTAGTTGGTACAGAAGCCTGAAGGCACACACTCAGTGACTCAGGAACAGCTTCTTCCCCTCTGCCATCCGATTCCTAAATGGACATTGAACTCATGAACACTACCTCACTTTTTAACATATTATTTCAGTTTTTGCATGATTTTTAATCGATTCAATATACATACACTGTAATTGATTGATTGATTGATTTATTTCTTCTATATTATGTACTGCATTGTACTGCTGCTGCTGCGAAGTTAACAAATTTCATGCCACATGCCGGTGATAATAAACCTGATTTATGTTTTCCTTGTGAATGCTGCTTATAAGATGCTATGTTTAAAATGAGTCTGCAGATCCGAACCCTGGAACAGCCCAGGGTTGGCTCAAAACCTCGCTTATCAGTTCATCACATCAGCAGACACAGAGGACAGCAGCCGGGGCAGTCTTCATAGCCTCAGCGCCATAGAGATGACCATTACTGAGAACGAGCAAAATCAGCTCTCGTCCCGACCAACACCCTGTCTTTTCAGTCTATGTGGGCCGTATTTAAACTGACCCAACAATGGGACAGGGAAAGGCTCCAGCACCCTGGAGAGAGGAGTGAAGATCATGGAGTACAAGCGAAATCAGCTCTTGCCTCCGATCTGGACTGGCGTTTAAACTGTCTAAACAGCGCATTGTACCTAGCACTTGGACCCAGACACCCAGGCCACGTGCCTGTGATGCTGCCTCATGTAGGTTTTTCATTGCATACATGTACTTGTGCGCAATACAATAAAATCAACTTTGATATACTTAAAAACTCTTTGGATTCTCCCTAATCTTCTCTGCCAAAGCTATCTCATGCTCTCTTTATACCCTCCTGATTTCCTTCTTGAATATACTTATATTATACATGCATACATTAGATTAAAACATGCAAGTATTAAATTAAGCAAAGTAAAATAGACTGAAAAATTAATAATTCTTTCATTTACTGGTTCAAAATATTTTATATAGTACTTTTAAATATTAACTTTAAATAGCTGGTGATTGTAATGACAACCATTTAAAATGCAACATAAACTCTTGTATTCAAAGACTTATTAAGTGAGATGCTATCTACTTTTCATCACAGCACTCTAAGGTTTGCATTAGCTCATCATCCATCAAGGTACTTACCTGAGACGTATTATACAAGATTTTTATCCCTTCTGCATCTACAAAAGCTTTCCTTCCCAACTTAATACTTGTCACATTTTTGATGCAGGTTAAAATTCCTTTACGAATCAGCATATGCCGATGTCTTGTGTCATGCCTATGCCAATCGATATATATTGTAATAAGAACAGGAAGGTACCCCCTCTCCACTGATCTCCTGGCATTGGTTTCTACAATAATAAAAACACATATTTACAAAATCTTACCTGCAAGTAAGGAAATGCATGAATGCTGTTTCTTAACTATGTGTACTGATTTGTTGTGATTATGCAAAGAGCAGAAAGAAGTACAGAAACCATCTTCTGAAAAAAATGTTGTAACCTTAATTGGAGAGATTTCTCATATTTGGATATTGGGATAGATGAGGTTAAAATTATTTTTAAAGTATATTCTGCAGAAAACTGCATAGTATTTCTCCAAAGGTGCCCCTTTTAAGGTTTACTATTACAAAATCTAACACATGAATCAGTTCTTGATTTATATGGCTTCATAATGCTGTCAACTTAAATTCATATAGCAGTTTTGTGCAGCTACATGTGGTTTGTTTACATGGCAACTGCAAATGTTCCAAACTATTTCATCATCATGTTATTATCTGCAATATCTGAAGTTGGACGATTGCTTATAATTAACAGATGTTTTAGAACAAGAATTTGCATATTTGGCCAGCTATAAGAGAATGAAATAAACTTGATAAAGGGCCATTACTTCATCCCAATATCAAGCATTAAGGCACTAAATTATCCATGAATACAACTGAAATCAAAGATTTCACTTTAAAGAAAATATCCCACCATAACCTGACCCCCATTAGCAGAATTTTGATGTTGCCCAGGAATGAAACAAATCAAATGCACAATAATTATGAAAGTGGTTGGGATGGGTCAGTCGGATCATGCAAGTGCTGAAGCCAGAATGTGAAGTACATCAGGTGGAATCAGATCAGATGTAGTTGTTACTTAACAGCTTGGAGAAGAAGTCAAAACCGACAGGATCTGGCTTGTTTAGGAGTGTAACCGCAAAGGTGAAAAACAACAGTACATTAGGTCAATGTTTAAAAGGGAGTTTTAGCACTGTAGAATTATGTGCTTGAGATGAAAAGGACAATAAGAGAAATTGTACAATCACACTGTAATCAAAGAAAACACCTATTTTTAACAATTAAATTACATAAGCATCTAAAACACTTACTCGATTTTAACAATGCTGCCAGTGTGTCTAATGCGACCCTGTGGAAATAACAGAGTTGATAAGATGCAACCATTAATAAATTGCTGCAAGAATTAAAGAAAAAAATCCCTTCAAAAACATTCCATTTATGCTAATGAGGAAACAGATACAACAAATTAAAAATATACATTTGTTATTTTACAATAAACTTTAAATCTGCTTCTGTTGATGAATGAAGCTGACAATGTAGTCTATTTGATAGTATAAAAAGCTGAAAATTTGCATGTTGAATTGAATTGGATTAACTTTATTTCTTACATCCTTCACATACATGAGGAGCAAAAATCTTTGTTAGGTCTCCCTCTAAATGTGCAATCATAGTAATTTATAATAAATAGAACAAGTCAAGGTAATATAGAGCACACTCAAGTCAGCATGAGTTAATCAGTCTGATGACCTGGTGGAAGAAGCAGTCCCAGAGCCTGTTGGTCCTGGCTTTTATGCTGTGGTACTGTTTCCTGGATGGTAGCAGCTAGAATAGATTGTGGTTGGGATGACTTGGGTCCCCAATGATTCTACAGGCCCTTTTCACACACCTGTCTTTGTAAATGTCCTGAATCATGGGAAGCTCACAACTACAGAAATGCTGGACTGTCTGTACCACTCTCTGCAGAGTCCTGCGATTAAGGGAGGTACAGTTCCCATACCAGGCAGTGGTGGTCTTAATTATGCCCTGTAGAAAGTTCTTAGGATTTGGGGGCCCATACCAAAATTCCTTAACCGTCTGAAGTGAAAGAGGTGCTGTTGTGACTTTTTCACCACACAGCTGATGTGTACAGACCATGTGAGGTCCTCAGTGATATGGATGCTGAGGAACTTGAAGCTGTTTACCCCCTCAACCCCAGATCCATTGACGTCAATAGGGGTTAGCCCGTCTCCGTTCCTCCTGTAATCCACAAACAGCTCCTTTGTTTTTGTAACATTGAGGGAGAGGTTGTTTACTTGACACCACTGTGTCAGCGAGATGATTTCTTCCCTGTAGGCCACCTCGTTATTGTTTGAGATAAGGCCTATCAATGTAGTGTCATCAGCAAATTTAATTAGCAGATTAGAGCTATGGGTAGCGACATAGTCATGGGTATACAGGGAGTAAAAGAGGGGACTTAGTACACAGCCCTGAGGGCTCCTGTATTGAGAGTCAAGAGGGTTGGGAGGTAAGGGAGCCCACTCTCACTTGATGCAATCTATTTAAACAAACTGGAAATTTTACTTGCAGACCTTGCTCAACCAAACCTTGTACATTAACCTCTTTTGCATGCAACACACAAAATGAGACCCTTTGGCAGGTCTCGGTCCAAAATGCCAACTGTACTCTTTTCCATATATGTTGCCTGTCCTGCTGAGTTCTTCCAGCACATTGTGTGTATTGCTTGGATACATAAAATGCTGGAGAAACTCAGCAGGTCAGGCAGCATCTATGGAAAAGAGTACTCTTCATCTCACCCTGAAATGTTTATTCTTTCCATAGATGCTCCCTGGCCTGCTGAGTTTCTCCAGCATTTTGTGTGTGTTGCTTGGATTTCCAGCATCTGTAAATTTTCTCGTTTGTAATTGGTTAATCACATTGTCACATTGGCATTAAAATTGGAAACTTACTAAATTATCTGATAATGAATAGACTAACTTACAATATCAAGCCAATAACAAAATGGACAGAAACCATTTGGTACAATATCTGAAAAGTTTGCAGCTTCAATCCTGTGGTTTATTTATTGGCCTTCTCTCCTTCTCTGCATAGGTGAGACTGGACAGACTGGGTAAGCACCTTTGCTCCCTCAGCAAACGTCTCCCAGTGGCTAGCCATTTCAATTCCACTTCCCATTCCCACATCGACACATCTGCCCATAGCCTCTTCCACTGTCAGGTCGAGGAACCTCATTCCGTGCAGGCAGTCTCCAATCTTGTGCCATGAACATCAAATTCTCAGACTTTTGATAGCTTTGTTCCTTTTACCCTTTTTTCCTTACTGTCTTCTTTTGACCCCCATCATCCTATCTCTTTCTCTTCTCTCACCTTTTCCATCTGTCCATCACTCAGTCTCCTCCCACTGGTTTCCTTCCCCACCCCCCACACTTAGTTCATGCTCCACCTTCCTCTCCATCACATTCAGCCCTCTGTCTTTTACATCTGTTACTTCATAGCTTCTATCATTTCCACTCTCCTGACTCCTCATTTACCTATTGTCTCCCTCGGCTGGATCCTCCTATTACAGTCAGCTCTTGTGCCACCTCTTCCTTCTACCATATTATACTGGCTATCTCTCCCCTCTCTTTTAGTCCAGATGAAGGGTCACAACTTAAAACATAGATTATCCATTTCCCCCAATAGATGCTTCTTGACCTCCTGGATTCCTCCAGCACTCATGTGTGTTGCTTTGTATTACAAATATGCTCCCTTGATCAAGTAGATATGATCTTCTCTTTTAACCACCAAATTAATTGAAGCTATAGTCTTGGTATTAAGGAAAATTGTGATTCCTGTGCTAATTAAAAGGTCTTAAAGAATTAAACAACACAAAAGTAACTTGGAAAATGGGTATTAACAAAGTGTTGCTTATTTATATTTGCATAAGAACATGTAGAAAATAAACATTCAATTTCATTTAATAATTGTAAAAAGATGCTGAGGTGAACACCATAATAAAGAACACACTTAATTTCATAGCTTACGCTGATTGTAATGTTTTACTTGGGAAGCAAGTAAAAAATGGAATCTGACAAATAAAATTTAACCAAGAGTTCACTACTGATTTAGAAAAGCGGTGGCAAAATCCTGAGGCTAGTTTAGGAAAACAATGTGAAAACAACATGTTCTGAACTTCCACTGACTCATTAACACATCTCCGAACAAGAAACTGGACATCAATCAGTACATAACAGCAATGTTTCAGAAAATAAATTTGGGAAAAAAAAACTTTGAATTCAATAATTAACCTTGATAATAATGAAAAACTGTAGCTTCATGCAGTTTTATTTTGCTGAAAATGGATTTATCATAAAAATGTATTTTTAATGGTAATCTCTACTCCAAAGCAAGAGAAGATTCATTTATTACTATAATGGCTATAAAATATTGAACTATTCCATTTTGGAGTTATGATTGCGTATACTAGTTAATTTCTTAGATTAAGAACAGAATCATTTAAAACATTTCTTTTATAATGTGTGGGGGGAGGGGAGGGAGAGGGAGGAGGGAGATAATTCCATGATGAAAATAAATTCAATAAACAAGTTGACAATAAAAAGTTCATACCTATATAAGAGAAAAATAACTAGTCACTTGTAATAGAAAATGGAAATAAAAATAACTCCAGGAAAAATGCTTGGCACATTTAAGGATAATTGTACAACTATGTATATCAAAGTTTGTCCCATAAATTTCAAAATGCCACTCAGGTACAAATTGTTTGTCATACGTTAATGCTTGGATGATTATTGTGCTGTAAATAAAACTACACTAATAGTCTAAAACAAAATATGCTTATTCAAAATGTAGCTGTCTTTGCAAAATGTCATTTGTTGGCTTTTGCTAATTTCTTCTTGAACTATCATACAGCCAATATAGCAAAGACACTCCAGTGCAAAGGAGGGGAAACTTGGTGAAAGAACTACCCAGTACTTGTTGCCCCAGAGTTTCACCCACATTAATCTCTACATACTTCATCCGAATCTACCCATTGACATCCGTAGAGAACATTTCCGATTCACTCTTCCCTCTGCACCAATCAGTGCCTTTCTCACAGTCCTTTACCAAGCTGCTGCAAGAGGTGCATACCAGCCCTTTTTCATCTTCCATTTCTATCCATCCAAGTAAAAATCCTTGTATGTGAAGCAGTGCAACACTTGTATTTAGTCCAAATTTGTGCTTTACATTTGGCATTCTCCTCAACATTTGGGAAACTAAACACGGAATGGATGACTGTTCTGTGAAAACAGCTCTGCCTAGTCAAGCTTCCAGCCATCTACCAATTTAATTATTCTTCCCATTTCTATTTTGATTTCTCTGTTTCAATCAACCCCAGTACAAGTTCAAGCAATAACAATTCATCTTCCATCTCAAGACTCATTCTTAATTCAATGATCAGCCATTCCCATTGTGCCAGAGCTGACCATTTCTGAGGTAAGGTCATCCAGCTGCAATATTATCCGCTTTTCTCTTGCCACCAGATACACATAATTGCTGAGTATTTCCAGTATTTGCTACTGGTTTAGTTTCCAGCAACCGCTGTGCTTTGTTTCTCATGGTTCCAGCATGTTTTTTTTCCCTTTGTCTTCGTTGCCCTTACTCATCTTCCTCTGTTTACACTCCTCCAAACAGATCAGCCATGATTAATGTCTGTTAGCCAATAATCAGTTGATACAGCCCAGATGGTAAAAAAAATCCAGCTCTGCAACTCCATAAATTAATAAATCAATCTCTGACCCTATCACTTAAATGGTTTATCAAGAATGCAGCTCCACCATGGAGGTGTTAACATTAGGTAAATTAAGAGCCCACTGAACATTGCAGGTGACTAGTCAACACTGCAGCAAATGAGGCCATGAGTAATAAACATCTGATGTTAAACAGATTGGCAAAACAAATCAACTTTAATTTGGAGGTCACATGCAATCACATTGCAGAATAACATGGAATAAGATATGATACTCAGCTGTTACAATTCACATAATTTTGAATATTCATCGAAAATATTACAAAACAATGTGTTTCAAATCAGAGTCCAATATGTAACCTGCCAATTTATAAGTCAAATCAAAGTAAAGTTTATTATCAGGGTACATGAATACGTGTCACCACATACAATCCTGAGATTCTTTTTCTGTGGGCATACTTAGCAAATCTATAGAACAGTAACTGTAAGTACAAATATAAATAGCAATAAATAACAAGCATGAAGTAACAAGTTAAGAGTCCTTAAATGAGTGTAGTTATATCTTTTTGTTCAAGAGCCTGATGGTTAGGGGGGTCGTAACTGTTCTTGAACCTGGTGGTGCAAGTCCTGAGGCTCTTGTACCTTCTACCTAAGGGCAGCAGCAAGAAAAGAACATGGCCTGGGTGGTGAGAATCTTTGATAATGGATGCTGCTTTCCTACAGCAATGTATCATGTAGACATACTCAATGGTTGGGAGGGTTTTATCCGTGATGTACTGGGCTGAATCCTCTACCTTTTGTAGGATTTTCTGCTCAAATAATGCAACCAGTTAACACACTTTCCCCCACACACCTATAGAAGTTTGCCGAGGTTTTTAATGACATGCCAAGTCTCCACAGACTCCTGAGGAAGTAGAGGTGCTGTTGTGTTTTCTTCACAATTATATTTATATGATAGATCCAGGACAGGTCTTCTGAGATAGTGACACCAGGAAATTTAAAGGTACTGACCCTCTCCAACTGTGAGCATCCGGGACCAAGGACCTCTGATTTACCTCTCCTGAAGTCTACTATCAGTTCCTTGGTCTTATTGACATTGAGTGAGAAGTTGTTATCACACCACTCAGCCAAATTTTCTATCTCCCTCCTGTATGTTGATTCATCACCACCTTTGATACAACCCACAACAGTGGGGTCATCAGCAAACTTGTATACGGTGTTGGAGCTGTACTTAGCCACAGAATCATGGGTGTGAAGTGAATAGAGCAGGGTCTAGTACACAGCCCTGAGGTGCTCCTGTGCTGATGGAGATTGTGGAGGAGATTTTTTTTGCTAATCTGGATTGACTGGGGTCTACAAGGGAGGAAATCCAGGATCCAATTGCACATGGAGTTATTAAGGCCCAGGTCCTGGAGTTCACTGATTGGTTTTGAAAGAATGATGGTGTTAAATGCTGAGTGGTAATCGATAAAAAGCAACCTGATATATGCACCTTTACTGTCCAGATGTTTCAGGGTTGTGTGAAAAGCCAATGAGGTAGTATCTGCTGTAGACTTGTTGCTTCTTATATATATATAAAAAAAAGCTCTTGCAAAATAAATAAATATTGGTACTTTCATAAAATGTGCACTTTTTCATACTTATTTGAAATATTTTAATATTTCCTTTCGTCACATGCAGGAATCTGGAACAGTACTTTGAAGTTCCAACTACACAGTTGATGATTACTTGGATAGAAGAATATCTGCAATTACAGACAAAATTCTGAACATAAATCTCTGCTTCAGTTTTAGAAGACTAAAATTTTAAAAATATAGTACTGTGCAAAAGTCTTAGGCACATGTAAAAAAATCTGTATAAGCTAAGATGCTTTCAAAAACAATGAAATGAAAAATTTCTAAACATCAAAAAAATTACTATAAAGAACAGTAAATAGTAAAAAACTACATCAAATCAATATTTGGTGTGACCATCCTTTGCCTTTAAAACAGCATCAATTCTCTTAGGTACACTGTCATGCAGTTTTATAAGAAAATCAGCTGGCTGGCTGCTCCAAACATCTTGGAGAACTTACCACAGCTCTTCTGCAGACTTTGGCTATCTCGCTTGCTTCTCTCTCCCAGGTAATCCCAGAC
Organism: Hemitrygon akajei; assembly: GCF_048418815.1. NCBI lineage: Eukaryota > Metazoa > Chordata > Chondrichthyes > Myliobatiformes > Dasyatidae > Hemitrygon > Hemitrygon akajei. Next base: position 41,529,844 of record NC_133125.1, read on the forward strand.
AGCCTCAATGATGTTGAGATCAGGGTACAAGGGAGGCTGTACCATCTGTTGCTGAAGATAGTTCTTTATGACCTTGGCTGTATGTTTGGGGTCATTGCCCTGCAGCAGAATGGAGTTGGAACTGATCAGACGCCTTCGTGATGGTATTGCATGAGGATGAGAATCAGCTTGTACTTCTCAACATTCACGATTCCATTAATGTTACCAGATTAACAACTCCATTTACAAAAATGCAGCCCTTAACCTGCAGAGAAACTCCGCTGTGCTTCACTGTTGGCTACAGGCACTCATCCGTGTAGTGATCTCCAGCGCTTCTACAAACTGCTTCCTGTTTGAGCCTAAAATTTTAAAATTTGACTCATCAGTCCAGAGTACTTGCTGCCAGTGTTCAGCACCCCATTCCTTGAGTTTTTGTGCCTAGGTGACATTGTTGGCTTTATTTCCACTTCAGAGAAACATTTTTAGGTAGTAACTCTTCCATGAAAACCATTTCTGCCAAGACTTCTCCAGACAGTGCAGGGGTGTACTTGAGTTCCAGTTCAGAGCTGAAAGCAGCGTTGTGCTTCTTCTGATTTAGAAGGGACGTACGTCAGTTTGATGTATCTTGTTTGCTGCACACAGTTTCCATGGCCAACCACTGGATTTCTCATCCTCAACCTTGTCCGTTTCTTTGTGGTTCTTCAGAAGAGCTTGGACAGCACATCTTGAAACTCCTATACCTGCCGCAAAATTTCTGCTTGGGAGAGACCTTGCTGATGCAGGATGATCACCTTGTGTCTTGTTGCTATGCTCACTTCAGCCATGATGTAAGATTTGATGATTTGAAGGTTAAGGTGTCACATCTGCCACACTCTCACCTTTTAGTTTGGTTGTCCTTCTCTCAGTTTTTATTCCTTCTACACCCAGTTCTGTTTCAGTTAACCAGCTTAGTTCATTCAACTCAATATGTCATTGATCATTAGCATGTTTGTTATCTTTGTTTAATCATGCACCGGGCTATATACCTACAAAGTAATCAAGCTTCTTTAACAAAATTCAAAAATATTTCTGTAACATTTAATATTTTGGAAAATGAATGTTTGGAAATCTAGAATTTGCTCATTTCCATTGACACACTGATGCAGAAGACAAAAATAAACACTTAAAACAAAACTTACATTAAAGTTCAGAACGCCTTAGACTTTTGCAATAATCTGCATTATTAACTCATTCAATCATCCTAATTAAATCACCCAACTTACATTCAAGCAAAGACAAATTTAACCCATGTAACATATTCTCTTGAGGTTGTTCTACAATTATTTGCTGAGGTACAATGCTCATAAGTAAATGCAGAATTTAGATATTGTCACAACGTATTTCTGTATACTGCAGCACAATTTCCATCCTTGGTTCTCCAGCCCTAGGGACTAGGCTAACATCCAATTAACCTTTAATATTGTTTTACGCATATGCACACCAACATTTAATCATCTCTAATGTGAACTCCAAACCCTCCTGCTAATACACAGTACATATCTCCATGAACTTTTGAAAATACTATGATTCATCTTAAGTCCTGAAATCAAAAAATCGGTACTCATACAATAGGATTCAGGTGATCTACATGGAAGTTTGAAATGACTTTCAAAACCTACCACAAGGAATATAAATGCTGCAAAACAGTGCAGCACTTCAAAAGTTACTTCTAATTTCAGTGCACTTATGCATAAACCTTACTTATATTTTCAATGTATTTATGCCTAAACTATACATTAATTATGAGTACCTACTTTACAAGGCTTGTGTTCTTCTTACTGAAAGGACCAATAATCTTGAACATAAGCTCCACAACACCATTTTTGCCCAAGGAAACAGCATTGACAGCTAAAAACACAAGTGGCAAAATGAAGAATACAAAATCATACATTGGTTACAAGATTTAAGCAAATTCCAGAAATGTTTCAAAAGCAAGCATAACAAGGTGTACAGTATATTTTGAAAGATGATTTTGGAACAACTTAGATTTTCTTTAATCTACTTCAAATAGTTTACATTGAAGGTAGGTGAGCTTACATTAATATTTCTACCTGAGCCAATTCCAACCATAAATCAAAAGAAAAAATATTCTATAGCCCCCTCCCTCCAAAAAATGCAGTTGTTTTCAAAATTAACAGTTATTAATGTAATTGCCTTAATATTATTATTTTACTTAATGTGTATTTATTGATCATTTTTAATAGTTAAAACCTAGTTAATATCTGGATGAGAACTTTCAAACATGAATGTTACCAAAGTCAGCCCAAGAACCCTTCAGTGAAATGAATTTGACAAGTGCCCTACTCAATACTTACCATTGTTAGAATACACTCGCAACAAATGCAAACAAGGTAAAATTAGCTTGAAATTCTGCAAGTTTTGTTTCACTAAATTCAAGGTAATGCCCAAGGCTCCATTAATCCTGGCTTTGACTCCAAACTTTTTGTCTAGTAAAGAAAATAAAAAGAATGATGTAATGTGAACTTCAGCGCATTCAGCTGAGATTCTTCCAGTTCTTTTCAACAGATTTCTGACTGACTTTTCACTACTTTCTAATGTACTTATCATTCAAATGTATTAAAATATAATATTTAAGAATAATTTCAAATTAACATTCAAAGTATGATGTTGTTCATTTCACTTCTCATGTATGCAGGCAATTCCCTCCCCACCATTGCGACATCTACATTAAATGCTGTTGCAGGAAAGCAGCATCTAGAATCAGGGATCCCCACAACCCAGGACAGGCTCTCTTTGTGTTGTTGTTATCAGGAAAAAGGTGTAGGAGCCTCAGGACTCACACCACCAGGTTCAGGAACAGTTATTACCCCTAAATCAGCTTGGCTCTTGAACAAAAGGGAATAACTTCATTTGCCCCATCACTGAAAAGTTCCCACAACCCATTGGCTCACTTTCAAGGTCTCTTCATCTCATGTTCTCAACATTTATTGGTTATTTATTTATTATTTTTATTTATTTCTTTTTGTCGTTGCAGAGTTTGTTGTCCTTTGCACACTGGTTGAGTATCCAAGTTGGAGTGGTTTGTTATGATTAATTATTTTATAGTATTATTGAGTATGGCCACAAGACAATGAATCTCAGGGTTGTACTTCATTTTCTATGACCACCTCTAAGTTGCTTTTATTAGACGCACAAAACATACATTCTTTCCAGTACCACAATACATTGGTAGGGAAGGAAGTTAATGGGAAAAAAATCAGGTACCTCTCAATGTTTTTCTTCCTAATATTATGTTTCTTTTCATGTTTTTGTAGTGCAAATAATCCTTTTTCTCTTCAGTCATACTTCAAAGAGATTGATTTATTCTGCTCTCAGCCAAATGCCCCAAAAATTATAAATTTATTTATATTTAAAAGTGCTACATATAAAAATACTGTAACACTGATGTCAATAAAGTGTGTGCATGAAACTGCAGAATAATAAAATTCAAAATGGCTGAGCAATATCTTTAGAAGGAAGTCTACCATCCTTATCTAGTCTGGAATAATGCAACTTTGGCATATGATAAGATTCCATTCCAGAGATTTTAGCACAAAAATACTGCAGTTCAACTCCAGTGCAGAGTTTGAGAGAGCTGAACTGTCAGAAGTGCTGTTATTCAGATGGGGTATTAAAATTAGGCCATTTTCTCTCCCTCTTTCTCCCAATGATGGTTAAACAGATTGAGAAACAGAAAATCTAATCGTCTATTTAAGAAAGGAAGGAGACAAGGGTACTGAAAATTGCAATATCATTCACATGATAAAAAGGAAAGTGGAAAAGCAAGTTGAGAGAACAATCCAAAGAGTCTTGAAGAGGATACAGAAAATTTAGCTACGTTAAGTGAATGGGGGATAAGAATAGTAACTGGAATATAATTTTGGAAAATGTGAAATTATTGACCTTGGAAGAAAGCAGAATATTGTTTAATTGGAAACACACTAAAGAATTCTGCTACACAGAGAGAGTTAACAATGAAGAAGGCAAATGGAATAAAGATATTGACCTTGTTTACAAAGGGATTTGAATACAAAATTACAGAATTCTTTATCTGATGCTGGAGAGACTGTTCCTTGTGTAATGTGTACAGCTAGAGAGAGTTATCAGGTTGATCCCTCCAATAATGATAGGTTGAACAAGCTGGAATTGAATGGTGAATGTACAGAAAGCTGTGAGGGAACTTGGTAAGTAGGAAAGGACCATGTCCGTTTCATGAGTGATCGAAAAACTGCTTGCATACTTTCATACTGAAGAATCACACATTAAGGGCTGACATGAGGAAAAAATTTCTCTTAGGGTTGTGAATTTTTGGAATTTTAAATAGTTAGATTTCACCATTTTAATATATTCCAGTCTTAGTTAGATTAACATGTTTGAAAAAAACAAAGGTACTGGAAATTTAACAAGAATAAATTGGAAACAATCAGGTTAGACAGCATCTGTAGAAAGAGGAACACTGTTAATGGTTCAGGTCCAAGACTTTTGTCAGATCTTCTGTTATTATCGAAGTTGACAATCCTGAAGAACTGCCACTAACGTAACTGATCCTAATGAATGGTGGGAGGATCAAGGCCTACTCCTGCTCCCAGCACTTTTGTTTTTGCATGTTTCAAAAGCAAATTGTTAGCAGCAATAAAAAGTTTCATTTTGGACAATATTTGATGAAAGCCAACTGCATTTTAACATATAATAATCACTTTACAGGGCATATACAGTACTGTGCAAAAGTCTTAGGTACATATAAATAGCTACAGTGCCGAAGTCATTTGCACACTACCATAGTAACTTCACATATTGTACTGTACTGCTGCCGTAAAAACAAAAACAAATCTCATGACATATGTGAGTGATGATAAACCTGATTCTGATATGGGTCTTTGTTGTGGACTGAGTGTGGGAAGGGAGGAGATAGAGGGGATTCATGGTTGGGAAAAAGGGAAGGGAGAGGGGAGGATGTGGGAAGCACCAGAAAGTGTAATGATCTATAAACCAATTATTTGGAATCAAGTGACCTTGCTTGGTGTCTCAGGGCAGCATTTTTCTACACCTGTGCCACTCCGCACCGCCAGCACTCCTGCCCCACAGCTCTCCTGTGGTGCTCTACTCTCACCGTTCCCAACATCATTTCCTCGCACCAGATTTACAAACTCGCTCTCCGCTCCATGTTGACAAATACTGTACTGTGCAAATATCTTCAGCACTGTGGCTATATATATGTGCCTAATGCTTTTGCACAGAACTACAGTAGCATAGGGAAATAGTTGCCTATTTAAACCCCTAATTGAACTTGTACGGTGACTTTAGCTTCCAGCACATTTTGATAATGCTTAACAGGGGAAAATCTGTTTGATGCTTTTTGACAATCACAGGTGTATCTGGAACTTTATGCAGAGTACACACCACGCTAGGTTGTAGCAAGAATGGAACATCATATTGGCCTTTCCTGCCCATTGTATTTGTTTTTCAATAAGAATTGATTTTCTGCAGGATTGTTCCATATTTAGCAGTCAATCTGCAAGCATGTGATAATGAAGTACAAGATCATTGTATCTAAGTCTACACCGCCCACATTTAAAGTTCATGAACATACGTTACAATATTGACTGATGTTTCCTTGCAAACACAAGGACACTAAGGCCAAGTGTAAATCATTAGATCAAGCCTTGGGCAGTATTTATCTATTTGCCTCAACTATTGGGCATTTTAACTAGCCATTAATATCATAATTTAATTATGATAAACTATTTGCTAATTTCCCTTAATCTTGAAAGAGTTGACATTTGCATGCCTGTGGTTTATCATATTGATTTTCAGAGAAAAGTCGTCCCACTGACACCATGTGTAAAAAAGAACCATAAACAAGTCAAAAGTACATTGATGCAAAATCACCATTATCCAAAATTACAAAATCAATGTTGCATTTTGTATGACGAATGTATTTCACTAAAATATTAATCAGCACAAAAGATGTGCTGACCTCAATAATGTATTATTTATAGATTCATGCTCCTTTGCAAATTCTTTGGATTGCATGCTTGAATTGTAAAAGAAACCTTCAAACAAAATTTCACGAGTTCTATAAAACAGGCAATAAACTTAGATTTAAACATCCCTGTGTATAAAAGGCATTTATTGCACATAAAGAGAAAATAAAGCATCTTATTAAAGAAAAAGTTACATGGAAAATATGTTTGATTGCATAACCCATGGGACAGCATGACAATAATTAGCTAAATAGTTGGACTAAATGAGTACAGCTTTGCTCATTATATAGCTCTATATACAAATCATGCCCTGATCTAAAACTAAAATACAGTATTTTGTCTACCATGTGCTGAAGAATAAATTATGCTAATTAAATACTTTACAAATACATTGTGAGTTTAGATTACTTTATACCAAGAGAAATTAATTTTGGCATCTTGTCATTGAGTAAATCTTTTTTTTTAATTGAATTTTCAAATAGGTTACAGAAGGAAAAAAAAAAGATCAACCCTTCCCCCCTCCCCCCTAACATATCCCTACAGAAAAAAAAGAAAGAAGGAAAGAATGTCTGGATATCAGAAGATCCCCACATGCTCCGTGGAGTTCATAATAGCTTTAATATGTATATTTATTTCTTTCCGCAGATAACCAATGATTTTATCTTCGGAGCACCTATATATTTAATCCTATCTTTTGTAAATAAGGGTGCCAAATTTTCAGAAATATTTCATATTTATCTCTTAAATTATAAGTAATTTTTTCAAGTGGAATGGAGCTAAAAATTTCATTCTCCCAATAATCTACACTTATGTATGAATCCGATTTCCAAGTAACTGCAATAGCCTTTTTGGCTACTGCCAATGCAATTTTTATGAATTCTTTCTGATATTTATTCAATTTGGATTTCGATTTTATCCCTTCAATATCGCCTAGTAAAAATAATGTTGGATTATGTGGAAGTTGTATTCCAATAATTTGTTCCAGTAAAACTCTTAAATTTGTCCAAAATGATTGAATTTTAAAACAAGACCAAGTAGAGTGTAAAAAAGTACCAATTTCTTGATTACATCGAAAACATTAATCAGATAAATTTGAGTTTAATCTACGGTATTTATTTTTTGTGGTGTAATATATATTTGATGTACAAAGTTATATTGTACTAATCTTAGTCGAACATTTATTGTATTTGTCATACTGTCAAGACATAATCTTGACCAACTTGTTTCATCAATTTTAATATTCAAATCAGTTTCCCATTTTTGTCTTGACTTATGAATTCCTTGTTTAATTGCCTGTTTTTGAATCAAATTATACATACCAGAAATATTTTTTTTAAGTTTTCCTTTATGAATTAAAGTTTCTATTTCATTAGGTTTCGGCAATAACATTGTTTGACCCAGTTTATCTCCTAAATAAGCCCTTAATTGGAAATAACAGAAAAGAGTGTTATTTGATATTTTATATTTATTCTTTAATTGGTCAAATGACATTAATATACCTCCTTCAAAACAGTCTCCTATATATCTAATCCCTTTGTGAAACCAGTTATATAAAAGTTGATTATCCATTGTAAAAGGGATAAGTTTATTTTGAATTAAAGGTCTCTTTGCTAATAAAAGATTTCTTTATCTCATCATCAACATTTATCTTATTCCATAAATCAATCAGATGTTTTAGTATAGGAGATTCTTTCTTTTCCCGTATCCATTTAGATTCCCATTTATATATAAAATCTTCTGGTATATTTTCTCCTATTTTATCTAATTCTATTCTAATCCATGCCAGTTTATATTCATCAAAAAAAGATGCAATAAATCTAAGTTGATTTGCTTTGTAATAATTCTTAAAATTTGGTAATTGTAACCCTCCTAGGTCAAATTTCCATGTCAATTTTTCCAACGGTATTCTTGACATCTTACCTTTCCAAAGGAATTTCCTCATACATTTATTTTACTCTTGAAAGAACTTCTGCGGTAATTGTATTGGTAGTGTTTAGAATAAATATTGTAATCTAGGGACTATATTCATTTTTACAGCATTGACTCTACCTATTAATGTTATTGGTAACATCATCCATTTATCGAGATCCTCTTCAATTTTTTTCAATAATGGCAAATAATTTAGTTTATATAAATTCTTTATATCATTATCAACTCTTATACCTAAATACTTTATACCATTTATCGGCCATCTAAACTGAGTTAGTAATCGACAGTGACTATAATCTCCTTTAGTAAGGGTTAGAATTTCACTTTTATCCCAATTTATTTTGTACCCTGATATTTTCCCATATTCTTCCAATCTAGAAGATAATTTACGCAACAAATGCAATGGGTTAGTTAGACAACTCAGAGCATCATCAGCAAATAAGTTAATCTTATATTCTTCCTGATTAACTCTGAAACCCATAATATCTGAGTCAGTTCGAATTAATTCAGCTAATGGTTCTATCGCCAACACAAATAAAGCAGGTGATAATGGACAACCTTTTCTTGTTGACCTTGTTAACTGAAATGATGTTGAAATTTGGCCATTTGTCACCACTTTAGCTTTCGGGTTAGTATTTAAGGTTTTAATCCATTTTATAAAAGATACTCCTAATCCATATTTTTCCAATACCTTAAATAAAAAATCCCATTCCAATCTATCAAATGCTTTTTCTGCATCCAAAGCAACTGCCACACTCATTTCTTCCCTCTTTTGTGCCAAATGAATTATGCTAAGTAACCGAGTTACATTATCTGCCGATTGTCTATTTTTAATAAATCCTGTTTGTTCCGTGTGTATTAATTTTGGTAAGTATTTAGATAATCTATTAGATAAAATCTTTGCTATTATTTTATAGTCCGTGTTCAACAAAGAAATAGGTCTATATGATGTTGGCTTTAAAAGATCTCTATCTTTTTTTGGCAATACTATTAAAATAGCCGTCGAAAAAGATTCTGGAAGTTTATGTGTTCTTTCTGCTTGGTGTATTAGCTCCATAAAAGGAGGAATTAATAAATCTTTAAACTTTTTGTAAAATTCAGGCGGAAAACCATCTTCTCCTGGAGATTTATTACTCTGAAGTGATCCTAGAGCTTCTTCGACCTCTTTTCATGTAAAAGGCACATCTAATTCCTTCTGTTCTTCCGAATTCAATTTTGGGAGAGTTATTTGTGATAAAAACCTTTCTATCTCAACAATATCATTTTGTGATTCTGATTGATACAGTTCAGAATTAAAAAATTTTAAAGTTTCATTGATTTCTAAAGGTTTATAAGTAATTTTATTTACACTTGTTCTAATTGTATTTATCGTTTTGGAGGCCTGGTCTGTTTTTAACTGCCAAGCAAGAATCTTGTGTGATCTTTCACCTAGTTCATAATATCTCTGTTTAGTTCCCATAATTGCTTTTTCTGTTCAGTATGTCTGAAGTGTATTATATTGTAGCTTCTTATTAACAAGTTGTCTTTGTTTTTCTTCTGTCATACATCTTTGAGATTCTTTTTCTAATTTTGTAATCTCTTTTTCCAATTGATCTATTTCTACCATATATTCCTTCTTAATTTCAGAAGTATAACTTATTATCTGGCCTCTCAAATATGCCTTCATCGCTTCCCATAATATAAATTTATCATCAACTGAATGTGAGTTTGTATCTAAAAAAAACTGAATCTGTTTTTTCATAAAATCACAAAAATCTTGACGTTTTAATTATATTGAATTAAATCTCCATCTGTAAATCGATTCCTCCTTATCCATCATTATCATTGTCATTATCAAAGGGGAATGATCTGACAATATTCTTGCTTTATATTCCATATTTTTCACTCTGTCTTGAATATTCGCTGATAGTATGAAAAAATCTATCCTTGAATTAGTTTTATGCCTATTTGAATAAAATGAATAATCTCTTTCTCTTGGGTTAATTCTTCTCCATATATCAATCAAATTTAAATCTTTCATCAATGATAAAGTTAATTTTGCTACTTTTGGTTTTGTAACAACCTTTGTTGATCTATCTAAAACTGGGTCTAGACAAAGGTCTCCACCTATTAATATTTTATCGTGTGCGTCAGCCAAATTCAAAAAAGCCTCGTATAAATTTTACATCGTTTTCATTTGGTGCATAAATATTCATAAGAGTCCATAGTTCTGAAAAGATTTGACAATGTATAATTACATATCTTCCCACAGAATCAATTAATACATTTTGTATTTTAATTGGTAAAGTTTTGTTGACCAAAATTGCAACTCCCCTCGCTTTTGAATTAAATGAAGCTGCTATAACATTTCCGACCCAATCTCTCTTTAATTTTTGATGTTCTATCTCTGTTAAATGTGTTTCTTGTATAAAAGCTATATCTATTTTCATTTGCTTAATGGATGTTAAAATTATTTTTCTTTTCACCGGTCCATTAAGCCCATTAACATTAAAACTTTAAAAAATTTAGTAAATTAGTCATTATTTTTAACAAGGTTACTCCAGTCTATAATAATACATAATATTTCAACTCTCATAGTACCTTGGGGAATTATTTTAAAATTCTCCATGTTGCTATGTGTCTCACCTCCGATCATCCAGGCAAAGAAAGAAAAATAAAAGAAAAATAGATAATAAAGAAAAAATAACAAAAAAACCCCCTGCTAATGTTGTGAATGAAAAAAAACACAACATTACCCCCCTCCATTGTGCGGGTCATGGCAAACGCCATGATTACACACGTGAATCCCGTAGCGATCGATCTGAAGTTCCCCCAGCTCTCCCGTAACATGAAAAAAGTACCGTAGATTCCGGACTACAGAGCGCACCTGATTAAAAGCCGCTGGCTCTAATTTTAGAAATAAAATCAATTTTTTAATTGTAAAGGCCACACCGGATTTTAGGCCGCACCGGATTTTCGGCCGCAGGTGTCCCACGTTGTAATATGAGATATTTACACAGAAAGATATTACACGTGAGGATTTTTTAACTTTTAATTAAATCCATATGGTAACAAAAACAAATACATATTGCAAATGCTTTTTTTCGAACCGTGCCCGTAACGCGGCTACTTTTAAATATACGTTGCGTATACTTCTTTACTGAACAACATTCCAATATCTCCTAACGACTGGTAAAAAATATATATACTGCAGCCTACCAGGAAAAGTTATTGATCGCCTTTAACTTAAAAGCAGCTTTTCGCTCGGGTCTGATGCCGCTCCGCCGCTCGACCCCCTCCTTTCCGTTTATTCGCAAACGGCATTTTTCCCACAAGACACCGCGAAACCGGGTGTGACGTCATAGCATCCCGCGATGTAGTACAGAAAACAAATATAGTTAAAACTCTTCTAACTTTAACTAGAAAATGAATTACTAAGCGAAAATATTATAAACTAAATAACTGCCATAAGGCAGCACAATGCTTCGAGTGTTTTCCATGTTGATGAGGGTGAGTACAAATGACTGATTTACAATAATTTAATTGTGAAAGTGCGCTTGATTTATCGTACAATTTCATTGGACCTCTGTGAACTACTCATCAATTTTATTGGTCTACTGTTATGAGGCAAAATGTTTACGAGGCGGCATGAAAAAAATCATGTATTAGCCGCTCCGGATTAAAGGCCGCAAAGTTCAAAGCTGTTCAAAATGTGGGAAAAAAGTAGCGGCTTAAAATCCGGAATCTACGGTATATATAAGAGAAGAAAAAATAATATCACTATTCTCGATTAATATTTCTCAAATTTTTACCTTTCTCCCCCTGTATCATATAATTAAAAGTATAGTTAAATATTCTTCTGTCCTTAATGGCCATCAACTCACTTCACTCTCCCCGTCTTCATCTTTAATCTGTTTCACTTTTAAAGATTTACTGTGTCTAGCGAATATTTGGGAGTTCTTGTGCAAACTCCTCTGCATCCCGATGATCAGTAAAGAATCTTCTTTCTCCGTCATCCAAAAAAATTATCAGTGTTGCCGGGTGGCGCAATATAAATTTATAACCCTTTTCCCATAAAACTTTTTTTGCTGGATTAAAATCCTTCTTTCTCTTCAAAAGGTCATAACTTATATCAGGATAGAAAAGAACTGCTTTCCCTTCTATCATCAATGGCTCATTTCTCTTTCTGGCACATTGGGCAGCCGCCTTCAGGATCTTTTCTTTATCTTGATATCTTAAGCATTTTATCAAGATTGGTCGTGGGATTTGATCAGGTTGAGGTTTTGGTCTTAAGTCTCTGTAGACCCTTTCGATTTCAATCAACTGGGTTCCTCCTCCCATTTCCAAATTTTCCAGGATCCATTTTTGAAAAAATTTTATTGGATCCTCTCCCTCTATCCCTTCTTTAAGACCAACAATTTTAATATTATTTCGTCTACTAAAATTTTCAAGCACGTCTATTTTTTTCAACAGTCGTTTTCTTTCTGATGTCCAGGCAAGAATATTTTCTTCCATTTTATTCACTCTATCAATAGTTACTCCCGTTATTTCTTCCAGCTTTTTAACTTTCTTGTCCATTTTCTCCTGTTTTTTCACCATTTTATCAAACATAGTCTTCATATTTTTAATATCTTCTTTTATTATTTTTAATGTTTTTAATTCTTTTAATTCATGCATTATTTGTGCCAAAGCTTTTCTTATGTCTCTAGAATATCTTCCACCTCCAACCTCTTCCTGTTGTTCTTCTTTTACCTCATCTTCAACTGTATGATCCAGAGAATCCGAATCCACCTCGGATTCATTCTCACTTCCGCTTCCAATCGTAGCTGGGATTTGTAGTTCAAATTGCTCATGTTTCCGCATGCCCTTTCCTGTGCACACGCGCAGTTCCTGTTGTTCCTTCTTGGAGACAGTTGATGTTGCCGCCGATTCCTTTTCTGTATCGCCGGAGGTAAGATGCACTTGAGTCCGAGGCTTCTTCATGGTGGCCGGCCCAGCTTGTACTGTCTTCAAAGTAGTAGTTTTCTTCTGCGTCTGTTTAGGAGGCATATCTAAGGAAAATCCTGAGTAGTTTAGACGTAGTTTTTAGAAAATATTTACTAATTTTTCTTCACTTAAACATTATTAGTTTTTTACGGGAGAGCTGGATTTCCACGTCTCGATCCTACGTCATCACGTGACATCCCCCATTGAGTAAATCTTCTAAAAAACATTTGTCATGTTAATAATGTGAATCAGAATTGAAGGGTGTCTGAGATCATCATGGTGAAGCAATATATTAAAAAATGGAACAATTTATCCATAATCCAGAGAATAGACATGGAAATTCAAGATGGAATTGGCAATCTTTTGTTTGGATCCATTTATGTTATCACACTATCACCCAATCGTTCATCTAAAACACAATGGAGAAAAGGATTACAGTTTTTTTTACTTTAAAATTAAATTGTCAATGAACTTCATTGACAGAACTTTCGCACAGCACTTAAAAGAAACCTTAAATAACCTATTCAATCATACGATGACAATTCTTGATCTAATTACTGTAGGTCTTCAAATAAATCAACGTGACAATACTGTGTGGAAAACGGAAGGGCTTGTATGGTGCAAAAACATAGAATGCAGATAGAAGACAAGGATTAAAAGAGTGCAGAGCTTGGTAAGTGGAGCTGGGGAGTGGGGATGTATGGGAGATGCTGGGGGAATTATTGTATTAGAAGAGGTCTAGAATTTGGGAATATTGTGGCCCAGTGAGGGGGGGGGGGGAGAAATTAATCATAAATATTAGGGAGTAAACAGCTAAATCGGAGTAGTGGACATAGTATATGCCAGAATACAGTCAATCAAGGTTATAAGTTAATTGCTAGAAGATGGAAGATGCAAAGCTTGGAAAAGACAGAATTAACAACAGATACTTTGTGTGGATAGGCCTCCATCAGCTTTGCACATCTGGATACTGCAATTTTTCCCCATTCTTCTTTACGAAAATGCTGAAACTCTGTCAGATTACAGGGGATCATGAGTGAACAGCACAGCCACAAATCCTCAATTAGGTTGTGGTCTGGACTCTGATCTGGCCACTCCAGGACATAAAATTTGATGTTTCTAAGCCATTCCTGTGTAGCTTTGCTTTATGCTTGAAGTCACTGTCTTGCTGTAAAACAAATCTTCTCCCAAGTTGCAGTTCTCTTGCAGACTGCATCAGGTTTTCCTCCAGGATTTCCCTGTATTTTGTTGCATTCATTTTACCCTCTACCTTCACAAGCCTTCCAGAGCCTACTGCAGTGAAGCATCCCCACAGCATGATGCAGCCACCACCATGCTTCACGGCAGGGATGGTGTGTTTTTGATGATCTGTGGGGTTTGGATTCCGCCAAACATAGCTTTTAATCTGATGGCCAAAAAGCTCAATTTTGATTTGATCAGACCATAGAACCTTCTTTCAGTGGACTTCAGAGTCTTGCACATGCCTCCTGGCAAACTCTAGCCGAGATTTATTGCAAGTTTTTATTCAAACAGTGGTTTTCTCTTTGCCACTCTCCCATAAAGCTGTGACTGGTGAAGCACATGGGCAACAGTTGTTAAAGTCATATCCTATGTGCGTGTGCTTTAATTTAATATACACGTAGTTGTACACAGACACAGCAAATTGGTGATGAGCACGAACCTGTATGTCAGTGAATATCACAAATGGCACTGATAGTTATGGGACGAAAGTTAAACAGCACAGAGAAAGCCGATGGATGCCTGAGTAACAGTGAAAAACACGCTGAATTTAAAGTGAAAATAATGTGGCGATGGCTTCAGTCAGGAAAGTTGATGAATTTGATAGTGCGAAATGAAGGCCGGGAGTCGTATATCAAGAGGGTTGAACTATATTGTAACACGAACAATGTGGAGGAGCAAAAGAAAACCACTACACATACGACTGGCCAAAATTACTAATTTAAATTTATACCCTGTGATTAAGCAGTCATTACGAATTTGGTTCCAGTTTTGTAATGTTTTTAATCTCAAAAAATTTAAACTTTTTAGTTTACTTTATCAAAATTATTTATTTAAACCTTCATTAAGTGATCCTACCTTTCTTCTTTGGAGGAATAAAGGAGTTTATTCCTTCACAGATCTGTTCCAAGATGGTTGATTGATGTCTTTTGAGAAATTAGTAACTAAATACTCTCTCTTGTATTCACATTTCCTGCAATATCTTCAGGTCAGACACTTCCTACAAGAATACTTAAGTAATTTTCCATATATACAGGATTCTGACCTGTTAGGTATTATTTTAAAAATGAATCCTTTAGTGAAGGGTTTTACTGGGAAAATTTATAATTTATTGTTACAACAGCACAATTACCCTTCACTTAAGATTAAGCAAGATTGGGAGAGAGCGTTTAACATGACCTTGATAACAGAAGAGTGGTTGCGGATTTTGAAGTTGGTTAACTCTTCTGTGCCAGTCACTCTTTATTTCAATTTAAAATTGTACACTGTTACTATTTGACAAAGGAGAGACTGTCTAAAATGTTTCTTAATGTTGATAGTCAGTGTGACAGATGTAAAACCGAGACAGCCACATTGACATATATGTTTTGGTCGTGTTCTGTACTGAAACATTTTTGGAAGTCTATTTTCTCTACAACTTCTAAAGTTTTAAAAATTAATTTACAACCTAATAAATTGACAGTTTTATTTGGTAAAATCCCTCAGTACATTCATGGTACTTCTCCATCAGACCAACATGTAATTGCATTCGTTACATTATTGGCCAGAAGGGCTATTTTGTTGAAATGGAAAGATGCTTCTGCTCCTACTTTGATACAATGGTTTTCTCAGATGATGCTATGTCTTAGTTTGGAGAAAATCAGAAGTCAAACTTTTGATCCTCAATTTGATTTTGAGAAAAGGTGGGGTTCCTTCGCCCACTACTATCATCTGATTTGAGTTAATTAATATGGTTTCCTTCCAATTTTTCTTTAAGGGGATTTGAGTCGGCGGATTGATGTTTCTTTATAGAAGCTTGTTTGATGTATATCTCCGGGGTTGTGCTTCCAATGGTTTTTTTTTTGTTTTTTTTTCAGTTAGTAGGGGTTCTTTCTTTTCCTTCCTTTTCCTTTCAAAAAAAATTCTTAACACTTTATTTTTTTGTTTATTATTGATATATTGCTTAGCTTTGTTAATCAGTTATTTGCTAATTTAATTCTTTATTGTACATAATGACATGTTGACTTAATGTATCTTTTTTTGGTTGATCTTCAATAATAATTAATGAAAAAGATTTTAAAATGAAAGCCCCTACACTTCTTAGCTTAATGGGTGCAAGGACGTACCATCTCTTACACAACTTAGTAATCTCTGAAAAGCCAGCAAGCAAGATGTTCAATGAAATTGTTACAATTTTACAAAATCACTCGAGTCCTAAACTGCTGGTAATCGCTGAGAGATTTAGATTTTACAAAAGGAACCAGTCAAAAGATAAAAGCCTTTCTGAATACATTACAGAACTACGCAAACTTTCTGAGTACTGTGACTTTAGAAATGGCATTTCTAAAGCATCAAGGGATAGGTTTGTATATGGAATGCATAGTCAAAGCACTCAAAAGAGGCTACTGTCCAAAAGAGACCTAACCTTAGAACGGGCATTGACCATTGCAATATCGTTAGAGACTAGCAAAGGATGCAGCAGAACTACAGGAAAGGAAGTTAGAATGTAAAATACACAAGATGTCCCTGAATAGTGCAAAAAGCCAAAAATGTTATTGATGCAGGAAATCCTTCCATGGTGCAAAGAAAAAGTCTGCAGAAAGTATCAGAGACAAGGTCACATGGAGAGTGTACAAGACAGACAAAAAGCACAACCTAGTGAAAAGTCTCAAGTACAAAACTAAGCAAATACATAAAGTTATTGAATGTAAATCAGAATTAGACCACACAGAGTCTGACAAAGGTGAACAGTCATACCTAGAACTGCATAGAATTACCACAGTATGATATGGATCATAATAGATGTGTCTGGCATAAAGACAGAAAATGGAGCTGGATACAGGGTCAGCTGTGTCTATAATTCCAGAGGCTGACTACAACACACTGTTTTCTGAGATCTCATTAGAGAAGACCTCAGTGATGCTGACACAGGTGAAAAATTGTCTTCCAAAGGTAAACTGAAGGTGAATGTGATGTGTGGAATACAAAAACAGCATTTAGAACTTTACGTATTGGAAAGTAGAGGGCCAGCACTTTCTGGATGTGAATGGTTGAGAAATATCCAACTGGACTGGCACTTAATCAATATGGCATCAACAGGCAACTGCAGTCCAAATCGTAGCACTAAACAGAGGCTGTCATAGCTGTTTAATGCTAATCAGAAGGTGCTTGAGAAGGAAACATAAATAGATCGAAGACTTGGCCGAAAGCTGATTGGGGTGCCAAGAAGATCAACCTGCATCCCCACAGGCAGTGTTACACCCGTGGGCTGCCTTCACCACATATTGACGCTGCTGGGCCATTCATGGACTCCGTGTTCCTGATTGCTGTGGATGCTCACTCAAAGTGGTTGGAGGCCATACCAATTAAGTCAACCACCTCAGCAAAGACTGTCTCCGCTCTGAGGACTATCTTCATCAGAAAGGGCTTACCAAAACAAATTATGAGTGACAATGGACCACAGTACATGTCAGAAGAATTCCGACTGTTCATGAAGAAAAATGGCAAAAGACTTTCAAGTCAGCTCCTCACCACCCAGCAACCAATGGACAAGGAGGACATTTCTCTACAGCACATGGTGGAGAACTTTTTTGTGTATCGGAACTCTGTTCATGTAACAACAAGTCAAACACCTGCAATGCTGTTAACGAACAGGAATCTGAGATCTCATGTAGACCTCCTGAAACCAGATCTGTGGAGGAAAGTGCAGAATAAACAGTTCAGCCAGTTTCCAAGTGAAGTAGCAAGGAGCTTTGAGATTGGACTGGAAGTCCAAGCATGTGATTACCAAGACGGTAAGTAGACACCCAGTAGAATAGTTACAAGAATTGGACCGCTGATGCACACAGTGGATGTTGGAGATCAGGCATGGAGATGTCTGTGAACCAGATACTGGATGCACAACCGAAACACACACTGAGTTTTGAGTTAACTGCATCCAACAAGACAAACACATTACAGTCACTGGACTTACCTCTCAGTGATTGTGTCACTGACAGGAATGTGACACAGGAAACCGAGAACAATGTCTTAGACAAGACACCTACCAAACTTGATATCACCCCACAGGTCCAGGGGCGTAACAAAAATGTTACTGTTGACAAGACACCTGCTAAACTTGACGACACTCCACAGGTCCAGAGGCACTATCCTGAAAGAAACAGAGTGCCACCAAAAAGACTGAATCTTTAGAACTGTGAAGTTAGTTATGTGCTGTTATTGTGAAAGCGTGTTTATTTGGAATATGGGTTTATGAAAGGGAAATGGAATGCTTTGTACATATACAGTTTTATGTTGCATTAATCCAAAGGGCAGGGGAAAGTGTAATGTATGGATCTATTTTTTTGAGAGCAATGGCACCCCCCACCACCTTAGTACTACATATTGATTTGTTGTCTGCGCATGTACTATTGTCTCTGCATGTGCATTGCTCTCTCTCTCTCTCTCACTGCAATGTGAATACACCCATTAAAGCCATCTCCCGTGTGCATGCTTTTATGTAATATACATGTAGTTGTGCACAGACACAACAAAAACTTCCAAGGGGGTTTGAATACTTTTTATAGGCACTGTATAATGCACTGTGTGTTAAATGGAACCTGAACATGATTCATAACTACGTAATACTTCAAGTGAAATGCACTTTCAAATAATTTAATGTGACTGACTCTTGATATCAGCAGAGTCCCACAAATACCTGAGATTCCTGACTAAATCATGTTTTACCAACTGTGTATCAGCCTGGCACCATGGTAGTTTTAAAGTGACTGGATCAGTCCCACTTCAAGATTGGAAGACATGAACTTCACACCTGAAAACTTTGCATTGTTAAAATCACCATGGAATACAGCATGCAAACAGGCCCTTCAGCTCAACTCATCCAAAGATGCGTTTCTAAGCTAATCCTATTTATCTACATTTGGCCCATATCCCTCCAAACCTTTCCTATCCATGTACCTTCCCAAATGCCAATACAGGTAGTCCCCGAGTTACGAACGTCCGACTTACGGACAACTCATATTTACAAACCGAGGAAGAACGCCGTCCGCCATTTTAAGTCGGATCGTGACGCCGTCTGCCATTTTAAGTCATTGCCGTTGACACTGCGTTGAGTGTTTAACTTTGTATTTGGCTTAAATTTTTCTTAGTAAGATTCACCGACCCCGCCCGCAACCCCCCCCCCCCGTTCCGGTCGGATGGTGGCGCAGTGAGATCAGCGCCGGGCTGGAGAATGGAGTTTCCCAAGTCTGATGCAGTGATAGACTGTTCCCGTGCCGGGTTGATGTCGATCTAGTGACTCCGTACCATTTGTGCTGGGTTGATGTCAAGCTCGCAACTCGACCTCATAAAAAAAACACTGCCACCTCCAGTTTAAATTCCTACACGGAATATTGTGGATGATCAAATACCCAAACCCAGCACAGCCTGCACTTGTCCCATTTAGCCTGTCTCAATGCGGTGGTCCCTAGGACCCAGCGGACCTTGGGATGCCAGCAAAGATCAGGAGCCGTCGCCCACAGTGCTTCTGTTCCATTGATGGGAAGCGATCGCGATTGAAAATAAAGTGGAAATGATAAAGCGTCTGGAAAGAGGTGAAACGCCATCAGTCATTGGAAAAGTGTTAGGCTACAGTCTGTCAACGATCGGAACAATTTTAAAGGATAGCGGATAAAGTGAGAATAATGGAGCACGTGAAAGGCGCTGACCCGATGAAAGCTACAATTATTACTAAGCAACGCAGTGGTTTAATTATTGGAATACATACGTTTCTTAAGTGTTTTATATGCATAGAAAGGTAAAATATATACTATATACTAAGACAAACGTTTGACTAAGTGACGCTAAATAATACCGGATGTACTTGTTCCGACTTCCGTACAAATCCGACTTAAAGACAGACTCAGGAACGGAACTCGTACATAACCCAGGGACTGCCTGTACCATCTCCTCGGGCTGCTCATTCCATATATGCACCTCCCATTGTGTGGAAACTCTTGTCCCTCAGATCCCCTATAAATCCCTCCCCTCTCACCATAAACCTATGGCTACTTGTTCGCATCTCCCATAGGCCCACCTACCTTTACCTATTCTGTTGCAATACTAGATGAGCTCAAATACTTTTTGTCTCACAATCAAGATTTTGTACATGAGATTTTGCTGGGTCAGAAGTCACTGCCCCCCTTGACTACATAATAGTGAACACATCAAAACAATTAACTAGCAATGCAGCACTTCAGAAAACTTGAAAACATAATGCCATTGTGGAATACCTGCAGACTGTTTCAGTAGATTCCCTTCCCTCAGAGCCTTTACAGATTTGGCTGGATTTCAGTTACAATGTTGCAGCTTGAATGGATTTCCTAAGCTATAATCAGCATGCAAAATAGATAATTTATTCAGTTCACTTTTGTGGCATATCACATGATTTTGATTGTGTTACCACTACAGAATCACCTTTGTGCAGAGGATCCAAAGATAAATACTAATTCTGGTACCACAGTAATCACTGAAATAATAATTAGGTTAGTTCCACAACTGAAAGGCATTCTGTTTTACTAGTTTACTGGTGTCTGGTGCTCTACAGGCTAATATGCAATAAGTGAAGGCCAAGGAGCTAGTTAATTATCCAGATGTATACTGCAACGAACATGGTGTTTTTTAAAAGATCACAATCAACACAATAAAGGAAACACTGTGTCAAAAATATACTTTCTTTGAGCAACTCATCTTCAAGTTTGGTTCAATGATTAAAACAAAAACAAACCTTTTGGTCCAATCTTTGCCATAATAGAATGTAGTTGTATCATAATCTCTTCATTTGGTGGAAAATCCTTACTGGCACTAAACAGCAATTGAAGCAGAATCTGACTCCCTCCTTTGGAGACCAAAATGCTACACCTGCGCCCTCCACCTGGAAAATATACATTACTTTCAGAAAGTAATTAATCTATATGGAGCATGTTGCAAATAAAACCTCGATGTATGTGTTATTTTATGAATGGCAGGAATCTAATTTTCTGGATTTCATTACACAATTATTTTTACACAAAGATGTTTGTTTCTATCAATAACATTAAAAATTACAACAAACATAAAACACCATCATGATATCCAAAACAAGAGTCTTTGTTACTTGTTGTTAATATTCTTCTGCAGAATTAACAACATCTGTAAAAATTTTTCTAAAATTCTATTTCACACCAGGAGTGGCCCACCACTTCTTCCTCGAACAGAGACCTAACCAGATCCTCTCCACCAATGCAGTCACTCACCTGGTTGAATTTGACCGCATGTTGAATAACAATTCCTCCTACTCACTTTTCACAGATCAAAGATATATCTACAGGCACTTAAATGGACCCAAGCTACGTTGTTTTTTGTTTTAAAAGGTCCAACATTCACAACTCTTTTTATGGTACATCAACAACAGCAATGGTACTGCTTCCTCCAATTCAAAGGTTCAAGGGTTCATTTTATTGTCAAAGCACACATGTACGGTATAACTCTGATATTCAACTTCTCCAGGTAGCTGTGAAATACATAAAAACCATGGGAGTCGTTGAAAGAGAAGATGTTAACACTCACCCACCTTCAAGATAAAGAAACAAGACTCGCAAACCCCAAACCCTCCCTCACTCAAAAAGCAGATCACCCACCCAGAAGATGGCAGCCCACACTCCACACCACCTCCCTTACAAAAACGAACAGCCCCAACATCACCAAACCCCCAATCCCCTCTCCTACATGAAAAAACAACAGATCGCCCATGCCAAAAAAACACCAAGAAAATCAGACCCCAAATCTCCACCTATTCCCCCACACCAAAACCAACACGTTGCCCACCTGGAACCCCAACTCGCCATAACACAGAAAACTGAAGGAGAGCAATATAAACTATAATCCAATAATCACATAAATCTCTCAATTTCAAAACATCCTCCCACCAGAACCGAAGAGAGCAGCCACTCGAACTCAGTCCTTCCACGAAGAGTTGACCACTGCAGTCAACCTGCGGGTGTCTAACCACCGCGCCACCAACCTGTAGAGAGCAACCGCTGACCTCCTCCGCATTCACATTCATGCTTCAATCTTCCTGGCGCTTCAAAATGGAGTCAATCATGGCATCCCGTCTTTGATCTTCTGCACGAGGCAGCTCTTGCTTGCGATCCTCTTCAAGGACAGCAGAGCACCAGATCACTCAATCAACTCCAAATTGCACTTCACAGACTCCAGTAGTCTCCGAAACACAATCAAGACAAAGCAAGCAAGCAGAAGGCTTAGAAAAAGTGAAGTAACTGAAGAGATTTGCAATCTGGAAGATGTTGCCCAAGGAATCGTTGTCCACTGGCACCCGAAATCTTGTATGGAACTCAAAAATTTCATCCCTCGTTTTTAATTTCCACCCTGCTCTTGGCTTATCATGGTCCATCTCGAACTCTTCCCTTCTTTTACTGGTTCTCTCCATCTCTACCTTAGGTGATGGGTGAGACAAAAGTCCAAAGATTCCCTTCAGTTGGAGGTACCAATTATAGGTATCAATAAGTTTTTATCCCCCCCCCCCATAATTCCATTTGAATTCCCAAACAAACAAATGGTCTATGGAGGTTTATTGAAATGCCAAACATTAACTTCTTCACTTTTCACTTGGCTTTCCACCCCTACTCCACTGTTTTGTTAACAAGTGCTGACATGGATATCAAACACTGTTGGAGTGCTGATATTGAATGGATCAGACTAAAGAGATAATTGGTGTAGCTTTGCTTTTGTGTGGTGTCTTACTGAGACTTAAAGCAATGGCATTACACAATTATTAAGATACTTTAATAAGAGATACATTTTTGTTCTCAATTTTTACATTAATCTCTAAACACCAAGTTCACGCTGAGCAAGCAGCACTTTTCTGCTCTTAAATGGAAAAAACAAGCAAAATTGTCAACTGGTAGTTTTAGATCTCTTAAAACCCTAGTTCAGCCAATCTAATGCCAAAAACCTATTAAGAAATTAATTGGAAGTTGCATGTTCTCCTTGTGACTATTTGTTCAGGCCCTCTGGCTTCCTCCCACATCTCAAGGGCATGCTGTTTCATTTGCTTCTGTGAACTGCCCGTGGTGTAGGTGGTGCCACAAGAATCAGAGAGATTGATGGGGATGAGAGAAAGAATAGCTTACAAAGAAATGCGCAAGAGAATGAGATTGATTAGAATACTCAAGAAGCTAACAGAGTCAATGCAGTTCTCCTATTTATTAAGAAAAAACATCAAACAGGAATGAAAAAAATCACTTTTTTCACTTTAATAGACTGACATTATTGTATAAACATATATCGATGTGGGATTAGCTTGTATTAAAAAATTTAGTTAGAATGATTGACGAAGGAAAGCTAGCAATTCTGCAATGAAGAGAACTGTTTTAGAAAAGTTTTTATTCATTGCGCCCCCATACAGAAATACAAAGGAAGTGAGCAAAGTTATTGATCCTAATACAGCTTTGATATCCTATATCTGCATATGCATGTAAACCTATTTATCATAATTCAGAGTACATTACAGGAATTCTGCTCACTTCGACTTCATCCCAGAACAATATATTTCCTTCCTGGTGGTGTTTTTTTAACTACCTGTTCGTTCAAATTTCAAGACAGAAAAACATGATTTAATTTAAGAAGATTCGGGGAGACAAAACATTAACATTGGAAAATTGGTAGGATAAACAGATTTTTTTAAACTTGTAAATACTCATATCAATACAAGTGTCATATATCACTATAAAACATCACCATATCCAACTGTGGGGTAAGGCACTTTGGGAAGTCAAGTTCTGGAAGAACATGTAGAGCAAATGGAAAATAACACTGAGAACTTGGGGTGCAATTCCATAGCTCCATGAATGCAGAGGTAGAAATGCATAGAATAACTATGTAATTTGGTAAGCTTACTTTCATAAGCCAAGATATTGTATAAAAAAGTTAGAAATTCATCTTGCAGCTGTATAAAATCTTCAATAAAAGAGGCTTGGAGTATTACATACAGTTCTGGTTGCCACTCCAGAGGAAGGATGTGGTAGCAATAGAGAAAATGTAGAAGAGATTCATCAGGCTGTTATCTGGAATGGAGGGTGGTAGTTATAAGGCAAAACTATATGGAAACACAGAAAACCTACAGCGCAATACAGGTCATTTGGCCACAATGCTGTGCTGAACACTAAAGTTACCCATAGCCCTCTATTTTTCTAAACACCATGTACCTATCCAGGAGTCTCTTAAAAGACCCTATTGTATCTGCCTCCACGACCATTGCCAGCAGCCCATTCCACACACTCACCACTCTGCATAAAAAATTTACCCCTGACATCTCCTACTACCAAGCACCTTAAAAATGTGCCCTCTCGTGCTAGCCACTTCAGAAAAAGCCTCTGACTATCTACACGATCAATGCCTCTCATCATCTTATACACCTCTATCAGGTCAGGTCACATCTCATTCTCGATTCACTCAACCTATTCTCATAAGGCATGCTCCCCAATCCAGGCAATATCATATAATATAATCATCTAACAATCACAGCATGGAAACAGGCCATCTCGGCCCTCCTAGTCTGTGCCGAACTCTTAATCTCACCTAGTCCCACCTACCCGCACTCAGCCCATAACCCTCCACTCCTTTCCTGTCCATATACCTATCCAATTTTACCTTAAATGACACAACTGAACTGGCCTCTACTACTTCTACAGGAAGCTCATTCCACACAGCTATCACTCTCTGAGTAAAGAAATACCCCCGTGTTTCCCTTAAACTTTTGCCACCTAACTCTCAAATCATGTCCTCTCGTTTGAATCTCCCCTACTCTCAATGGAAACAGCCTATTCACGTCAACTCTATCTATCCGTCTCAAAATTGTAAATACCTCGATCAAATCCCCCCTCAACCTTCTACGCTCCAATGAATTGAGACCTAACTTGTTCAACCTTTCTCTGTAACTTAAGTGCTGAAACCCAGGTAACATCCTAGTAAATCGTCTCTGCACTCTCTCTAATTTATTGATATCTTTCCTATAATTCAGTGACCAGAACTGTACACAATCTTCCAAATTTGGCCTTACCAATGCTTTGTACAATTTTAACATTACATCCCAACTTCTGTACTCAATGCTCTGATTTATAAAGGCCAGCATTCCAAAAGCCTTCTTCACCACCCTATCTACATGAGACTCCACCTTCAGGGAACTATGCACTGTTATTCCTAGATCTCTCTGTTCCACTGCATTCCTCAATGCCCTACCATTTACCCTGTATGTTCTATTTGGATTATTCCTGCCAAAATGTAGAACCTCACACTTCTCAGCATTAAACTCCATCTGCCAACATTCAGCCCATTCTTCTAACCGGCATAAATCTCCCTGCAAGCTTTGAAAACCCACCTCATTATCCACAACACCTCCTACCTTAGTATCATCGGCATACTTACTAATCCAATTTACCACCCCATCATCCAGATCATTTATGTATATTACAAACAACATTGGGCCCAAAACAGATCCCTGAGGCACCCCGTTAGTCACCAGCCTCCATCCCGATAAACAATTATCCACCACTACTCTCTGGCATCTCCCATCTAGCCACTGTTGAATCCATTTTATTACTCCAGCATTAATACCTAACGACTGAACCTTCTTAACTAACCTTCCATGTGGAACTTTGTCAAAGGCCTTGCTGAAGTCCATATAGACTACATCCACTGCCTTACCCTCGTCAACATTCCTCGTAACTTCTTCAAAAAATTCAATAAGGTTTGTCAAATATGACCTTCCACGCACAAATCCATGCTGGCTACTCCTAATCAGATCCTGTCTATCCAGATAATTATAAATACTATCCCTAAGAATACTTTCCATTATCTATAATTGCTAGGCTTACTTCTAGAACCCTTTTTAAACAATGGAACCACATGAGCAATACGCCAATCCTCCGGCACAATCCCCGTTTCTAATGACATCTGAAAGATCTCCGTCAGAGCTCCTGCTATCTCTACACAAACTTCCCTCAAGGTCCTGGGGAATATCCTGTCAGGACCCGGAGATTTATCCACTTTTAAATTTCTTAAAAGCGCCAGTACTTCCACCTCTTTAATTGTCATAGGTTCCATAACTTCCTTACTTGTTTCCCACACCTTACACAATTCAATATCCTTCTCCTTAGTGAATACCGAAGAGAAGAAATCGTTCAAAATCTCTCCCATCTCCCTCGGCTCCACACATAGCTGACCACCCTGATTCTCTAAGGGACCAATTTTATCCCTCACTATCCTCTTGCTTTTAATATAACTGTAGAAACCTTTCGGATTTACTTCCACCTTATTTGCCAAACCAAACTCGTATCTTCTTTTAGCTTTTCTAATCTCTTTCTTAAGATTCCTTTTACATTCTTTATATTCCTCGAGCAATTCCTTTACTCCATGCTGCCTATATCTATTGTAGACATCCCTCTTTTTCTGAACCAAGTTTCTAATATCCCTTGAAAACCATGGGGCTTTCAAACCTTTAACCTTTCCTTTCAACCTAACAGGAACATAAAGATTCTGTACCCTCATAATTTCACCCTTAAATGACCTCCATTTCTCTATTACATCCTTCCCATAAAACAACTTGACCCAATCCACTCTCTCTAAATCCCTTCGCATCTCCTCAAAGTTAGCCTTTCTCCAATCAAAAATCTCAACTCTAGGTCCAGTCCTGTCCTTCTCCATAATTATATTGAAGCTAATGCTATTGTGATCACTGGACCCGAAGTGATCCCCAACACATATATCTGTCAGCTGACCTATCGCATTCCCTAACAGGAGATCCAACACTGCCCCATCTCTAGTCGGTACTTCTATGTATTGTTGCAAAAAACTATCCTGCACACATTTCACAAACTCTAAACCATCCAGCCCTTTTACAGAATGAGCTTCCCAATCTATGTGTGGAAAATTAAAATCTCCCACAATCACCACCTTGTGTTTACTACAAATATCTGCTATCTCCTTACACATTTGCTCTTCCAACTCACGCTCCCCATTAGGTGGCCTATAATACACTCCTATCAGTGTTACTACACCTTTCCCATTCCTCAATTCCACCCAAATAGCCTCCCTAGAGGAGCTCTCTAATCTATCCTTCCAAAGCACCGTCATAAGATTTTCTCGGACAAGCAATGCAACACTTCCTCCTCTGGCCCCTCCTACTCTATCACACCTGAAGCAACTAAATCCAGGAATATTTAGCTGCCAATCACACCCTTCCTGCAACCATGTTTCACTAATAGCTACAACATCATAATTCCAGGTATCAATCCATGCTTTAAGCTCATCCATCTTTCTTACAATGCTCCTAGCATTAAAATAGATACATTTAAGATACTCTCCACCTCCTCCTCTCTTTTCATCCCTAACAATGCATTCAAATTTATTATCCTTATCTTTCTTCTCCCCTACATCTTCGGGCTGAGCGCAACCCTTCTCCATCACCTGCCTTTCCTCCCTCACACACTGTCTATTTACCTGCTCTACTGGTGAACTAACCTCCTCTCCCATAGTTTCCTCAAATTGATTCCCGCCCCCCCAATCTTACTAGTTTAAAGTCTGCCCTGTAGCCCTAGCAAACCTCCCCGCTAGGATATTGGTCCCCCCAGGATTCAAGTGTAACCCGTCCTTCTTGAACAGGTCACGCCTGCCCCAGAAGAGGTCCCAATGATCCAGAAACTTGAATCCCTGCCCCCTGCTCCAATCCCTCAGCCACGCATTCATCCTCCACCTAATTCCATTCTTACTCTCACTGTCGCGTGGCACAGGCAGTAATCCCGAGATTACTACCTTTGCGGTCCTTCTTCTTAACTGCCTTCCCAACTCCCTATACTCTCGTTTCAGGACCTCTTCCCCTTTCCTACCTATGTCATTGGTACCTACATGTACCACGACCTCTGGCTCCTCACCCTCCCACTTCAGGATATCTTGGACGCGATCAGAAACGTCCCGAACCCTGGCACCAGGGAGGCAAACTACCATCCGGGACTCCTGATCACCTCCACAGAACCGCCTGTCTGAACCCCTGACTATCGAGTCCCCTATTACTATGGTCCTCTTTCTTCTATCCCTACTCTTGTGAGCTACAGGGCCGTCCTCTGTGCCGGAGGCCCGGCCACTGTCACTTCCTCCAGGTAGGCTGTCCCCCCCAACAGTACTCAAACATGAGTACTTATTGTCAAGGGGTACAGCCACTGGGGTACTCTCTAGTACCTGCCTCTTCCCCTTC
The DNA here is from genome assembly GCF_048418815.1 of Hemitrygon akajei. Lineage (NCBI taxonomy): Eukaryota > Metazoa > Chordata > Chondrichthyes > Myliobatiformes > Dasyatidae > Hemitrygon > Hemitrygon akajei. The sequence continues at coordinate 41,558,242 of NC_133125.1, forward strand.
CTGACCGTGACCCACCTATCTGCCTCCCGTGGCCCCGGAGTGACCACCTGCCTGTAACTCCTCTCTATCACCTCCTCACTCTCCCTGACCAGGCAAAGGTAATCGAGCTGCAGCTCCAGTTCCCTAACTCGGTCCCTCAGGAGCTGCAGTTCGGCGCACCTGGCGCAGATGTGGACGTCCAGGAGGCTCGGAGACTCCAGGATCTCCCACATCCGACACCGAGAACAACAAGCTGCCCTCACACTCATACTTCCCGAATAACTAAAAATAACAAGGAGAACTAAAAGATAAGCCTACTGTGCCCTCTGAGCCCAAGCCCTACACTCTGCTCCCGGCTCACTCCGCTGCCCACAAACGAAGCTGCCCACTGCTTAAGGCTGTGTTCTTTTTATATCTTCCATCCTTCCCAGGCCTCCTTCACGCGCCTGCGCAGTCCCGCCTCTCAGAACTCCGATCTGAGAAGCAATTTGAAAATGGCCGCCGCCACACTTCCTCTCAAAGCCTCGCTGTCTCCTTCCAAAAGACAACTGTATCCTTGTAGATCTCCTCTGCACCCTTTCTATAGTTTCCATATTCTTCCTGTAGTGAGGTGACCAGAACTGAGCACAGTATTCCAAGTGGGGCCTGACCAGGGTCACAGAAACATAGAAAACCTACAGCACAATACAGGCCCTTCGACCCACAAAGTTGTGCCGAACATGTCACTACCTTAGAAATTACTAGGCTTACCTGTAGCACTGTCTTTTCCTAAGATCCATGTACCTATCCAAAAGTCTCTTAAAAGACCCTATCGTATCCGCCTCCACCACCGTTGCCGGCAGCCCATTCCACGCACTCACCACTCTCTGAGTAAAAAACTTAGCCCTGACATCTCTGTACCTACTCCCCAGTACTTTAAACCTGTGTCCTCTTGTGGCAACCATTTCAGCCCTGGGAAAAAGCCTCTGACTATCCACACGATCAATGCCTCTCATCATCTTTTACACCTCTATCAGGTCACCTCTCATCCTCCGTCGCTCCAAGGAGAAAAGGCCGAGTTTACTCAACCCATTTTCATAAGGCATGCTCCCCAATCCGGGCAACATTCTTGTAAATCCCCTCTGTAGCCTTTCTATGGCTTCCACATCATTCCTGTAGTGAGGCAACCAGAACTGAGCACAGTATTCCAAGTGGGGTCTGATCAGGGTCCTATATAGCTGCAATATTACCTCTCGGCCCCTAAATTCAATTCCACGATTGATGAAGGCCAATGCATCGTATGCCTTCTTAACCACAGTCAACCTGCGCAGCAGCTTTAAGTGTCTGATGGACTTGGACCCCAAGATCCCTCTTATCCTCCACAATGCCAAGAATCTTATTTTGCCATTATATTTGACCTACCAAAATGATCCACCTCACACTTACCTGGGCTGAACTCCATCTGCCACTTCTCAGCCCAGTTTTGCATCCTATCGATGTCCCACTGTAATCTCTGACAGCCCTCCACACAATCTACAACACCCCCAACCTTTGTGTCATCAACAAATTTATTAACCCATCCCTCCACTACCTCATCCAGGTCATTTATAAAAATCACAAAGAGAAGGGGTCCGAGAACAGATCCCTGCAGCACACCACTGGTCACCGACCTCCATGCAGAATATGACCCATCTACAACCACTCTTTGCCTTCTGTGAGCAAGCCGATTCTGGATCCACAAAGCAAGGTCTTCTTGGATCCCATGCTTCCTTACTTTCTCTTACTTGCATGGGGTATCTTATCAAATGGCTTGCTGAAATCCATATCCACTACATCTACTGCTCTACTTTCATTAACATGTCTAGTCACATGTTCAAAAAATTCTATCAAGCTCATAAGGCACGACCTGCCTTTGAAAAAGCCATGCTAACTATTCCTAATCATACTATGCCTCTTCAAATGCTCATAAATCCTGCCTCTCAGGATCTTTTCCATCAACTTACCAACCACTGAAGTAAGACTCACTGGGTCTATAATTTCCTGGGCTATCTCTATTCCCTTTCTTGAATAAGGGACATCTGCAACCCTCCAATCCTCCAGACAATCCCCATTGACAATGCAAAGATCATCACCAGAGGCTCAGCAATCTGCTCCCTCACCTCCCACAGTAGTCTGGGGTACACCTCATCCAGTTCCGGACACTTATCCAACTTGATGCTTTCCAAAAGCTCCAGCATATATTCTTTCTTAATGTCTATATGTTCAAGCTTTTCAATCTGCTGTAAGTCATCTCTACAATCACCAAGATCCTTTTCCGTAGTGAATACTGAAGCAAAGTATTCATTAAGTATCTCTGCTATCTCCTCCGGTCCCATATACACTTTTCCACTGTCACACTTTTGATCCTATTTTCTCTTGTTTATCCTCTTGCTCGTCACATACTTGTAGAATATCTTGGGGTTTTCCTTAATCCTGCTCGCCAAGGCCTTCTCATGGCCTCTTCTGGCTCTCCTAATTTCATTCTTAAGCTCCTTCCTGCTAGCCTTATAATCTTCTAGATCTCTATCATTACCTAGTTTTTTGAACCTTTCATAAGCTTCTCTTTTCTTCTTGACTAGATTTTCAACAGCCTTTGTAAACCATGATTCCTGTACCCTACCATCCTTTCCTGGTCTCACTGGAACGTACCTATGCAGAACGCCACAAAAATATCCCCTGAACATTTGCCACATTTCTGCTATACATTTCCCTGAGAACATCTGTTCCCAATTTATGTTTCCAAGTTCTTGCCTGATAGCTTCATATTTCCCCTTACTCCAATTAAGTACTTTCCTAAATTGTTTGTTCCTATCCCTCTCCAATGCTATGGAAAATGAGATAGAATTGTGATCACTATCTCCAAAATGCTCTCCCACTGAGAGACCTGACTCCTACCCAGGTCCATTTTCCAATGCCAGATCAAGTACAGCCTCTCCTCTTGTAGGCTTATCTACATACTGTCAGGGAACCTTCCTGAACACACCTAACAAACTTTACCCTATCTAAACCCCTCGCTCTAGGGAGATGCCAATCAATATTTGGGAAATTAAAATCTCCCACCACGACAACCTTGTTATTATTACACCTTTCCAGCATCTGTCTTCCCTATCTGCTCCTCTATGTTCCTGTTACTATTAGGTGGTCTATAATGTTACGAATGTGCCACAGCTCTGAGGGGCCGAAGGGTGCGGGGTAGCCCCCCTCCTTTGTGAGAATAGCAAGATCACTATTAAGTCAGTTCAGGAGACCCAGGAAATGAGAGAAAGACATGCAGAATCCACAAAGAGTTGGAATGTGTCCTGGCCTCCGAAAGGCGGACCCATTGATACCGGCTATTGTCTCTAGGATTCGGACTTGTGTATTGCATCCTGTACTATGCATCGAAGCCCCAGGCAATGAACCGAGGGGGAGGTTGGTGGAGGGATTGCATCATCCCAACCTGATTGACACCTGAGACCCTGTGAGTCAGGATAAAAAGAGGGTCTGTGGGAACAGCCCCTCAGACGCACCAGAAGAAACGCTAACGATCCCGTAATAGCAAAAACCAGTGGAAGGCCACGTGCGTCCTTTTCCGTTTGCCCCGGAATCGGTGGGCCCTGTACCACAGCAGAACGGTTTTTAGCTAACAACGGGGAAATCAACTCCCAACGACTCTCGAAGGATTGACATCATAAAAGGAATGGGCATGTTTTAACCCGTCTTTCTCTCCAACCCAAAAGCTGCAGCTTGAATGAACTGAGTGACTTTTATATTTCCATCGGACAATACATTATCCCCTAGACAACGATAGAGCTATTTCTTATTGATTACTATTAGACCCGCGCTTTTAGATTTAGTATTGACGACGTATATTATCTGTAAGTTTGCCTTGATATTATTTTGTGTATTTTTATCAATTAATACTATTAAAAATAGTACCATCAGACTTCAACAGACCTCTCTATCTTTGCTGGTAAGTGACCCAGTTACGGGGTACGTAACAATAAAAAGACATCCAGTAGAGTTACTGACCCTTTCCTGTTTCTAACTTACACCCACAGAGACTCAGTAGACAATCCCTCCACGACTTCCACTTTTTCTGCAACTGTGACACTATCTCTGATCAACAGTTCCATGCCCCATTACCTCTTTTGCCCCCTCCCTGTCCTTTCTAAAACATCTAAAGCCTGGCACTCTAAGTAGCCATTACTGCCCCTGAGCCATCCAAGTCTCTGTAATGGCCACAACATCATAGCTCCAAGTACTGATTCACGCTCTAAGCTCATTCGTTTAGGTTTAGGCTAGGTTTACTCTCACTGGCACATAGCAGGCTGAGTGATGACCTTACGGATTTTCTTAATATTATCAGCAGCATAGGATAGAAGTCTGAAGTCCTTTCCCCAGCGTAGTAAAGTTGAAAATTACGGATCACAGGTGTAGGGTTATTATGGGAAGAACTTTAAAGAATATCCAAGGAAGTTTTCTGACACAGGGTGACCAATAACTGGAATGGAGGTGGTAGAGACTGATACTGTTAAAATAATTAAAAGGCTTTTGTACAGGTGCTTAAAAAGGAACATTTGGATATGAGTCTAAAATAGGCCAATGAGATTAGCCCAGATACGCATCATTGTTTGAATGGACAATGCAACCTGTTTCTGTGCTTTATGATTGAATGATTCTATGAAAGTCTGAAAATATAATTTTTCTGTGATTTTAATTCCATTGTTTAAGCTACCATCTCCCAATTAGGTTTAGTTTCTCTTGCAAGGTCCTCCTGAAAGAATACCCAAGGTAGGTCTGGAGTTTATTCAGAATCATCAGTGACCTTGCACATCCTCAACAATTATAACTGATGAAAAAGGATTGTGTTTTCCTGGCATATATGATGAATAAACTATTCTCGGGTTTCCAGCCAGATACAGATATCGATTTTAACTTATGTTTCGATGACAAACTTATCTTCATTATGGATTATGTCTACTCTGTTTATTTTTTTTAAATAAGCCGTAAGATATAGGAGCAGAAGTAGGTCATTCGGCCCATCGAGTCTGCTCCACCATTCAGTCATGGCAGATCCAATTCATCCAGTCATCCCTACTCACCTGCCTCTCCCCATATCCCTTGATGCCCTGGCTAATCAAGAACCTATCTATCTCTGCCTTAAATGCACCCAATAACTTGGCCTCCATAGTCGCTCCTGGCAATAAATTTCACAAATTTACCACCATCTGACTAAAGTAATCCCTCAGCATCTCTGTCCTAAGTGGATGTCTTTCAATCATGAAGTTGTGCCCGCTTGTCCTAGAATCCCCTACCATGGGAAATAACTATGCCATATCTCATCTGTTCAGGCCTTTTAATATTTGGAATGTTTCTATGAGATCCGCCCTCATTCTCCTGAACTCCAGGGAATACAGCCCAAGAGCTGTCAGACATTCCTCATAGAGTAACCCTTTCACTCCCAGAATCATTCTTGTGAATCTTCTCAGAACCTTCTCCAATGTCGGTACACTCTATCCTTGTTATATGTGGGGGATACGTACCTTGCAGTCGACGCATAATGTGAATAATTATTTAAATGGAGGAAATAGGGATGCGTTCTGGAGGGCTTCCTAACTATGTTTTATCTGTAATTTATTCACATTTTCATACCGATACGACACAAAAGCAGTACCACAAAGCAACATTTGTATTATATTTCATCAATTTAAGGTAAAATTCAATGTAATAAATCATAGAAAGTTAACATACTAGGGTGTAGAGCATTCACCAACAGTGGCAGGTGTGTTCACTCCGGGAAATGAGAGGTTGTTGTGGTGTCAGGCAGCTTTACATGGATGAGGTGGATGGTTGTGTGTCATCAGGATCATCAAGGAGTGAAGGAAGACTCACAGAACTCTCAGTACTGCTGGCAGCAGGAGATGACACCAGTTTGAAGAAAGTGGTGAGGGTTGTTTGCTTGGCAGCATTTTTGTTTTTCAGCATAAATTTGCTTGTAGGGAAGAAGACTCGACTGCAGGGAGTGTCTGAAATGCTGACTCCGTTCTAAACTTGGGTCGACGGCCATCGCCATTTGTGCCAAGTGTTCCACAGCCTTAAAAAATTCTGCCAGTTGCTTCATCATAAAATTCTTCCCCTGCAACTCGACACTTTCTTCTTCATCGTTATCACCATCAGTCTGAGTTAAACGCAGGTCATCCACACTTAATTCTTCAGCATGAGAATCCAGGAGTTCTACCATGTCAGCAGTCTCGAGATCTGAGAATCCTTCCCCACCAATTTTACAGCCCAAGGCCACACAATCCTGGAGAGCTGCAGTGAAGGCAGGAAACCCCTTGAGAGTGTGCACACACTCCACCCAAATTGATTTCCATGCTTCATTGAGAATGGAAGACCTGACCTCTTTCCAGGATTCATCAATGTTGTTGATGGCATGTCTGATGTTGAAGGACTTCCACCATTCCCTCACCGTTGGTAAACTCACAGGGTTTTCAAAATCATCTGTTGCTTGCAGCATCTGAGAGATAGCTTGCCGTAAAAAATACACCTTGAATGTGGATACCTTAACCTAACACGCCCTGTTTATAATTTCCAACTTTTTTTTCAAGTGTTAAAGTGGTTCTCTGCCGCTTGGCTGATGGCCCAGGACTTGACATCGGACGCTTAGGAAGCATAGTTAAATATTTCAAGCACAAAATCACTGCATTGCAGAAAACAGAAGTTTAAGAGCACAAGATCACACGTCCACACATTGCCAAAACCAATGCGAGACTGGCGGGAGTGAGACTGAGGCGTGCACACGTGACTTGTATTGGCGGGAAAGCAGTGTTCCTCGCATAACTGTGAGTTTTGGACACATGTAAGGAGAAGTTGGTAGAAATAGGCTCTTCCCATAACTGTGAATCCACATTATCTGAAGACACATATAACACGGATAGGGTGTATATCCTTTCTAAAATAAGGAGCCCAAATCTGCACACAATACAATACTCCAAGTGTGCTCTCACCACTGCCTTATAGAGCTTCAACATCACATCCCTGCTCTTATATTCTATTCTATACCTCTAGAAATAAATGCTAACATTGCATTCGCCTTTTTCACCACTAATACAACCTGGAGGTTAACCTTTAGGGTATCCTGCACAATGACTCCCAAGTCCCTTTGCATCTCTGCATTTTGAATTCTCTCACCATCTAAATAATAGTCTGCCTGTTTATTTCTTCCACCAAAGTGCATGAACATACAGTTTCCAACATTGCATTTCATTTGCCACTTCTTTGCCCATTCCTCTAAACTATTTAAGTCTTGCTTCAGGCTCCGTTTCCTCAACACTACTTGTTCCTCCACCTATCTTTGTATCATCGGCAAATTTAGCCACAAATCCATTAATCCCATAGTCCAAATCATTGACATTCATTGCAAAAAGCAGCAGTTCCAATACTGACCACTGTGGAACTCCACTGTTAATTGGCAGCCAGCCAGAATAGGATCCCTTTATTCCCACTCTCTGTTTTCTGCCGATCAGCCAATGCTCCACCCATGTTAGTAACTTCCCTGTTATACATACACACCCAGAGTTATACCATCTCACAAACCTGTAAAGAAGCTTAAATTACAGCTTATGTGGGTTAAAGATGACCTGGGACTCAAGGCAGCTGGCTTTTACAGGATTCCCTATGAATACGGAGCAGGGTATATCGGACGAACAAGGTAGAAACCTGCATTTAGGAGCACAGGAGAGGTATCCATTTGGGTTACTTAGAGAAATCGGTGGTAGCTGAATATTGCATTCACAACAGCCATAGGATTGACTTCGACAGCACAAAACTACTGTCCCACACCAATGGGTTTTGGGACCACCTGGTGAAGGAAGCCATTGAAATAAAACTAGAGGGAAAGAATTTTAACAAAGATGAAGGTCTCGCTCCAAGTAAGAACTGGAATTCGACTGTAAACAAAGTGGGGCAGCGGAACCTATATTGGATGAGGACTAACCAATCAGGAGGGATAGATGACGGGGGCTATTTATATCACAAGACTAGAAATGAAATCCGGACGAGCAGGAACTTGCAAGGAAAACCAAACCCAATTTCTAAACAGTTATTGGGAGAGGGTCGTTTAAAAACAGAATAAAAATGCAAAAAATATATATTTTCAGACTTTCATAGAATTATTCATCATATAGCACTGAAACGGGTTGCACTGTCCATACAAACAGTGATCCTTATCTGTCCTGATCCCATTGGCCTATGTTAGACTCATTTATTCATTAATTAAAACTGATGCTTACAATTCAAAACTCTTCAATATTTTTCAGTTGACGATAAAAGTAACTTCCAATAAGTTATTTTAATTTTTTTTTCTTTCACTGAGAATATTATTCACTTCAGTGTAAATTTGTGAACAGTAGATTACGTAACTTCTTTTCAGATGATGAATTTGCTGCTTTTAAACACTAGGTGGCATTAGGAGTTTTTAGAATGCTTCAGATTTTTGATATTTCAAAATTGTCTTTAGGTAGCAAAGCAAATGAGGTGGAAAAGGAAAAAAATAATCCAAACTCTGTTGTTATTTTATTTGGAATATACTGTTTATTTATTATTGTTCCTAAAGAGTTCATACTGGTTTAGGTTCAGGAACAGTTATAACCCCTCAACCATCAGGCTCCTGAACCAGTGGGATAACTTCATTCAACATCACTCGCCCCATCACTGAACTGTTCCCACAACCTATGGACTCATTTTCAAGGACTCCTCAACTCATGTTCTTGATATGTATTGCATATTTATTTATTTTCAAGATCTCTCACCCCATTACCTCTTCCCACTCCATTACTTGTAAAAATGCCATCCCCTACTCTCAATTCCTCTGTCTGTGCTGCATCCGCTCTCAGAATGAGGCTTTTCATTCCAGACGAAGGAAATGTCCTCCTTTTTCAAAGAAAGGGCCTTCCCTTCCTCCACCAACAACACTGCCCTCAACCGCATCTCTTCCATTTCACGAACATCTGTTTTTATCCCATCCTCACGCCATCCTACCAGGGATAGGGTTCCTCCTGTCCTCACCTACCACCCCACCAGCCTCCGCATCCAGCAACATAATTCTCCGGATCCCACCACCAGACACATCTTCCCCCTCCCCCCCACCCCCACCCCACTTTCAGTTTTCCTACGCGACTCACTTGTCCATTCATCCCTCCTCACTGATCTTACAACTGACACT